>NW_020955226.1:95233-299461 GCF_003031625.1 Empidonax traillii
TATAACTAGCTTAGTTTTCGAGTTCTTCAATTTGCATAATTTTTTTCCTTTGCCCTAGAAAAAATAGAAAAGAAGAAAGAAAGGAACTGCTACTGAAGAATTAAACATTTAACAGAAAACCAAGTCCGAACCATCACAGTGATTTTCTCTGGGAAAACATATCCTTATGCTGACCTAAACATAGGAGCTGTTTCCTGAGTTAACATGGTAACCACCAGACTCTGATGTAACTTTGAAGTTGTGCTGTTTTGTGTAGGATGTCAGGCTAGATGGCATCTAGAGCTCTCTTCCACATTATATTTTTGTATGGTTCTAAGGTTACTTGAAAGAGGGACTGTGACTTCTTTTGTAGCTGTTTTAAGGCAACTATAACTGCATGTGGGAAAGGTATTATTTCAGACTGTGCATATCAAATGGATCAGAGGATTCTCACAGTTCTCTAGATCTCAGGGGGCCTTGGCTTCTTGAAGTTCATGGTGAGACTGTTCTGGTGGGTGTCAAAACTGTTGGTTTCAGCAGAGTAACCTATGAAGTTTAGAAAATTCCAAGGTCAATCCACCATGAAGTGGGAGTTTGGGGGTTTATAGCTCTAGTCTAGAGAAATGAGACTTATCCAAATGCTGCTGATACCTTGGTTTCAATCAGCTTTACTTGCATTTATGGCATCAGTTCTTAATCCCTCAACACTTTCAACAAATTATTTGGCGAACAAATTACAATGCAGTCTGAAAGCCTGCGTCTGCCTATTTTCCCCCACTTATTAGCATCAAAAGAGGAATGTTGCTTTGGCAAATGATCTATTATTAACAAGAGTCATATGCTCCATTTCATGTTAGCATCAATGCAGTAACAACAAAGAGATCACACAAAACATTGATTACTCAAAAGTGTAATTCATAGAAGATATTGGATACTTTTTCCCAACTCAGCAAAATCAGGTAATCCCCTTTTCAGAAGAGCAGATCTTGGGGGAAGGACACGGACTAATTAAGGATTAATTCAGGTTACATGCTTCAAAGCAGCTGGGCT
This sequence comes from Empidonax traillii, assembly GCF_003031625.1. NCBI lineage: Eukaryota > Metazoa > Chordata > Aves > Passeriformes > Tyrannidae > Empidonax > Empidonax traillii. The sequence goes on from NW_020955226.1 coordinate 96,263, forward strand.
TTCCGACTGCTCCATTTCTACCATATGTTGTGAAATCTTCTCAAAACACTGCAGCAGTTTAGATGCCTTAGTCTATTCAGCTGTCACAAAAAGAAGAGACTCTACTCTAAGGAAGGAATATTTTGTCTTTCACAGTTGTTGTTAAACTTATTACTTGGTGCAACAGAAAGTAATTACAATGAAAATACTATGTTTTCTTCTGAAACTTAACAAAACAGTGGGCTTTATTTTCTGCTTCCATGCACTTTGTATAACTACGTACTCTGGCGCAAAAGATAATACTTTCTAGTTTTGGTGGCACTTTGCACAGGTTTAAATGGCTACCATGAGACCAGGGTATTTTTATTAGTTTACACCATGATTTCTCTGCTTTTCTTCTTTTCATGCAGTGTGCCACACCTTCTAAATGACAATGAAATTACACACCTTTATACTATTTCTATATTGCATCTATATTAATTAGAAAGGCTAATTATATAATGACAATAGAAGATGAAATTTTATTGCATTAGGCTGCTAAGTATTATTGTAGAGAAAGGGATTAATTCCTGTATAAACTGTCAATTTGCAAATAATAGGAAAAAGAAGATTGTCACTGTAGAGGAAATTTGATCTTTCCATACAATAACAAGGAAATGTTGGCTCTGATTACCCCTCAATTTCATTATTATATGCAATGCCTTGCTGTGTAATTGGAAGACATCAGCATTGTTTTCCCTTAACTCAGAATTTTCTGCTTCATGTCAGCTTGTGTTACAAAATGAACAGCCTTGAAATGTTGTGTGTATGTGAGTTATTGCATGATGTAAACTGTGCAGTGTGTCAGCTGAATCAGACTGCTGAAAATGTAGAGATCAATAACTTAATTTATTTTTAGGTCTTGTATGCCCCTCACTGTTCTCAATGTTGCTAGTCATCTTTTATCCTGAAAACCTGAAGGTCAGTTTGAAGTCACGATCATATAATAGTTCTTTTTATATCAGCAGCTTTATTGGCCTTGTGGGGATATTGTTACTTATTTCTTAATCTTTTGGGGAACTGAATAGAGTGTGGCCAGATTAAAAAAACATGCAGAGACACTACAAGGTTTATTGCTTCATATGTGACCCCCCCACACACACCTTTTTCACCAATAGCTCTATTTTCAGAAGATTTGTGGCTGTTCAGCATGTTTGCAAAACATATCACAAACTTCCCCAGGTACATGCTTATTATTTCATCAGCCATTTTGGGTATATTTCATGACCAGTTTGGGTATACATGTTTCCTACAGGTGGGTAGATAATGAAATTGTTTTGAACAGTATTATTTGTAAGAAGTTTAAAGATCAGAGAGTTCAACTTCCTGTAAGTCAGTTATTGAGACAAATCATAAACAACAGATACATACTGGGTCCTTCAACCACATGCTATATATATCCCATTAGACTTATGAATTTCAAGGGGATGAATAATTCTCTGGACATTAGTGATCAAGAGCAACAAAACAATTTTTTAAAACAACACAGTAAAGAGACCAGTAATGTACCCTTTTATTACCTGGGACAGTTATTGTTTGTTGACATTGTTAGGTTATGGGTATTTAGGAATTCTCTCTTTTCTTTAAAAACAAGCATAGATACTGACTATTCTAGTCTTCATGCTGTTTACAGCTTTGGAACCACAGATCAGTGGGAACTGGATGTGTAAGAAGCTTTGCAGTAAATCAGTATTTAAACAAAAGATAAACTTGGTTACTATCATGCCTTTGCACACTGCAATTTTAAGGCCAGACGTCACCTTTATGAAATCATAAAAAACGTTAGGGGACAGACAGACAGATATCAAATTTTTGCCCTACTGCTTTCTTTAATAAAAGTCTACTTTTTGTGCCTCTAGGAAGACTTGTCTCTTTCTAACAATCAGTGCCAGGACTCCAACTGAACCTGTCATTGCAAAAGAGTACAGAAGTTATACTGTGCCCCTGAACAGACTGTCCAAAAAGAAAAAAAAAAAAAAAAAGGATAATGGAAAAAAGTAAGGTGAGGCTCCTCTAGAAGTGAGTGACTTTAGCACATCTGGAAATTATAACGAGAAACATTAAGAACCCAAAATTTTTAGTGAAGTGGAGTGGAAATATAAATTTAATTTAGTGACAAATATATGTAGTGGATATAACAATGCCAACTTATCAATAAGGGCTATCTGAAGCTACTTCTGGGCTATTTCTCTGAGTAAAAAATGTTATGCAGAAATAGGCATCCAGATGTTATGCTACTCTGCATTACATAAGGAGTTGTGATCAGTGAAGCTCCAGGTGAAAAACCAGGCAAAGTGATCAGAGAATCTACTTATTCAGGACCACTGAACACTCCTGTTAAATAGTAAGAAAGTACTGAAAGGTTCTTTGCAGTAGAATTCATAATCCAGCTCCTCTTGAAGAGAATAATTTATTTGTATTATTTAAAAGGTAAGATGTTATGGATTTTATGTATATATTTACTATATTCTGTATATATTCTGTACTGAAATCTGATTTTATCCACCTGAATTTCAAAGTTTATATTTTTCACTCAAAGTATAAACCACTGTCCCGCAACATCTTCTGTTCCTTTTGAAATTATTTTCTAAACCTTATTCTTCTGTCTTCTACTAATTTATTCCACAAAAATATTTCTACTAAAATATTTCAATCCTATCTCAATGTTTTTTTGAAGTGTATAAATTCCTCCAAACACAGTGGCCATGACTCTTTTACTTTATTCATTATTGTTCCTCTACCCCTTGAAGGCAGCTCCCTTTTCCACTGTCTTCATGACCTGAATTACCTCTCCAGCTTGTGAATATTATAGAAGTAATACAGCTGTTGTCCTTGGAAAGAACTTGTTGTATCTTGTGATACTGATACTTGGTTTGATATTACTGATGCATGAAAGAGAATCCAGAATGCAGTGATCCAACAGGGAAGATCTCTGATACCTTAGTATGGTGCATAACAGAATCCACGTCCCTGTATTTTGAGTACCACAGTGAGGAGCCACTGTAGTGAAAATGTCAGGTTATAACAGCAGAACCAAATTTCTCAGCAAGACTGAGGAAAGGGAGAAAGATAAACAATAAGGAGTACAAAGGAAGAGATGGATGGATGGATGGATGGATGGATGGATGATGTAATATACATCTGGAAGTAGCCTTGTCATCAAGTCCTGCAATCCCAGATACATACAACATGTTATCTATTGCATTATGACATTTTTCGGGCTCTTTTTAACAACATTTAGAATTTCTGTCCTAACGTTTTATTAGAGGACTGTTTGAGAATGTCACGACTGATTAAGGGTGAACTTTAAACTTACCATGGTTGTTTTATACTCATTTTATTTTTTACTGATCTTGTCCCATAGTTTAAATAGATCATACAGCCCTCTGTATATTTTTGCTGTTGTTTCACAGATTCAAGTGTCAGAGATTGTGCCAGCATGAGCATATCCCTATCTCACCTTACACTTCCACCATATTCTATCTCAACTCTATGCTCAAACCTTCCAAAACCACTTTTGCACTATCTGCATATACAAAATGGATCTATGGCCTAGGAAAAGATTTGCAAAGAAATTTATAGGCAGGCATGCAGTGGAACCTTCAAAGTGCTGACTCTTATGAAACATCCTGAAGTCAGTGGGATTAGAAACATAAACAGGACTAAAACTAGCCACTTTAATTTTCTAAATGTCTATTTCTAATCTAATTCTTAAATAACCAGTTAACTAGATCTTGACCAGTGTAATATTATAGACCTACATTTATTTATACCTCCTAGAAGTTTCTCCCTGTACCTAATGCTAGAGTTTAGGATTCAGCAGCAACTAAAAACTTTGATAAGTGAATGTAATAAGAAAAAAAGCACCAGCTGCAGGGAATTATTTCCAATTATAATGAGTGGTATGTCATCAAAGTTTGCTATGAAAATTGTGCTCTGCGCACAGGTTGAGATCGTTCTAGAAAAGGACATAAACCAATGTCAAATTAAATTGGAAGGCTTTTGCAAAGTATAAAGATTTTACAGAGCACTTCAAATTTAATTTTGTGTTTAGTTGCTATCAATTTTCCTGGAAAGTTTAGCTGATCCAAGCCATTTCCAATATCTAAATTATTTGGAGAATAAGTATATATTTTTTTTTTAATTCCTGCCTCACCCCCCATAACTAGTAAATAGAAACTCAGCACCCTGGCACTAATTAGTCAGTCAGAATTTAATAAAAAAAAAAAAATCTAGCTTACCTCATGCTTACATAACTCATAAAAATTAGTAGTTTTTATATAACTTGACTTTCTGCTATATTAGCTGTGAAAAGATTTCTATGTATAACTGCTATGAATAATTTAAAACATATCAAAATGGATCCAGAAGAGATTAAATCTTTCACAACTGACCAGAGAAGAAAGGGCTATGGTTGCAAATTCAAGTTAGCTATCAACAACTAAATATATGAATGATAAAAATCCAATTACTTTTTAGGCACTAACTGATCTCAAAATAGAACAGATAGAACTTTTTTCTCTATTTCTCTAGGAGGGCATACAATACATTTCTTTATATATCTGTCAAAGGGAGTAGGAGTGTGGACAATATCTGGCACAGCAACAATGTAGAGAAGCTGCAGTCTGGTCTATAGAAGGCAGGTCCACAGTTAGGGCTGGTTTAAGGGGTGGGCTTGTCAGTGCTGGGTTAATGGTCAGACTCAATAGTCTTAAAGGTCTTTTCCAACCTAAAAAATTCTATCATTCCATTATTCTAAGTGAAAAGCTACTCTTGGTAAGGTCTTCCTTATGTAATATCTATCGGCATTCTGATACAAAGCACTTCTAACATCTGTCAGTGTATGGGCATTTAAGGGCCAACTCGCTGCTTACTAACATTGTAAAAGTTATTTGGGATACTATCATCTCTTGATTTTTTTTTCAGCATGTTGCACATTGGCAGCCTGTCCTAGTCAATCTCCATGTGAGACTGTATCACAAATGTAATAATTATACTGAATTTAGCTGAAAAGTTCTGTTGACTTCAGAGAGCACTGAAGTCAAGCACTATTTGTCTTAGTGAAGAAATATGCTACCTTGAATTATTTTCAGTTTTGTTTCAATTTTAAGCCTCATTCACAAGCCTGACAGAATATATCGTACTTCCAGTCCAAAGGTATCTACTTTTCATTTTGACAGCCTTTTTGATGCACAGGAATGGAAAAAACACCCACAAGAAAAAGAATTATGAAAAGCCAAACAACTAGATGATAAATTGCAAGATGTAATTATGATGCTTATACCAGTGGCACAATCACTTACCATTTCTTATCATGTTGTGCCTTGCACTAATCAGCAATTCATAATGCTGAGAAAAATTAAGAATGAAACTAAAATTTATGAATGACAGGAATCACTGAAATTAATGGAATTATTTGAGGCACTTGGTGTATACTTTGTTTTCTTTTCCATTAAAAAATAGAGAGCTGAAAATTTTTGTTTGTTAGCAGCATTGTCTAATGCTGTAAACTACCTTGTGCAAGTGAATTGAAGGTAAATTAATTAACGGCTCAAAGCCTTCAGATTATCTTGGAGATAGTCAAATCATTCACAGAAAGAGTAACAATCTATTGAATAGATTGATAATGAGCTCCACAAAATTGAAAATGAACTAAAATAACGTGTAATTACCTTACCTGGGTAACCTTCTCTGTTACGTTGTGCGTTCGGTCTTTCACCTTAGGTGCAATAATTGCTTTCTCTGAAGAAGGAGGAGATGAAGATTTTTTTTCACTTTTGATATCTGAAAAGTTCAGTGTGAGTTGAGGAATTTTGTTGATTGTACTGTATTTGTTGAGATTTGAATCTGATGTGGATCCCAACAGACTGGACTTGATATGATTGAAAGGCCCTGAAATATCAGAACACACATTTAGTATTTGATAAATGCAGAAAAATAAATTATCATTAATGATTCAATGGGGTATGTTAGGAGGGTAGTTAAAAATATTTTTTTATACTACTTGTTAATAGTAAAAATTATCTAAATTTTAAAAATAACTCTATTACTAATGAGATTCTAATCTAGTACTGCCTATAAATATGACATTTCCTTTAAGTACAGCCCTCAATACTTTTATAACAAAGTACATGGATTGCAAAATGCATGCATCTATCCTTACTTGTTTTCATGTTACTCGAAATGCTGGTGTGCTCTTACTATAATTCTGGCTGAATATAAAGACTATATTTTCATTTGTTTTTAAGAGCAGAAATAGGACACATGATTATATAAGAGTGCCTGGAATTAGTAAAGGCTCTATTATCACGTCCATACCTTGCCTGTGCTCACATGATAGTTCAAAGAAACGGGAAAATTGAGTGGACTCACAAAATAAGTTTCTTCAATTGTCATCACTAACAAAATTTTGAAAACTATAGGGATGCTCATGTAGAATATTAATGGACTATCTATAAACTCCTTATACTATTTTAGTGCATCATAATAGGTAAAAAGAAGTTTGCATACTTCATGAGGTACATATCCTTTATCATTATTCTTTTTATTATTGGACAGAATTCTTTGTAAAAGGAAACAATATAACTGATCAGTATACTTTTTTTTTACTGTTGTCAAAAGGCTGGCCAGGAAGTCAAAAGTATTCATTGCAAGTAAAATTTGCTTTTGAGAATAATACTGGAAAAAAGAACTATAAAGATGTTTAGACAGAGAGAGCCACATCCAGTTAGAGATTTAAGAAAAAATAAAGGTCTTGAAATCAGTAACAATGTACCTAAAGTGTGGGATTGAAGGGCATTTCTCAGATCCACATGAAACCCTTATTGCATCTTAATTCTATTATGGGCAACATTGTGATGCTTATCTCTTCTACTGCTTTTAAGGGGTTTTTTTTTTACTTCCTGTGAGGAAAACAAGAATATGTACGATGAATCAGGAACAGTCAATGGGATAGGATTAGGCCTATGGGTTAATGCAAAGTCAACAGTAGAACAGATCTATATTTGCAATGTGTGAATGAATGAAATTCAAAGTAACCAGCTGCCTAGAAATAGCTGTGGGGAAATGCTTCAGGCTGTGCTGATTTCTTTTTTTTTTTGGTAAAATTCTTTAAATGAGGGCTGTTTTTTCATCACACCTGGCTTTCAATTCTTGCTGAAGAATCAGACTTTGAGGCGTTTTTTCTATCTTTCACATTATCTACATGACTCTATTAAAAAGTAGTGTTTAATGTATATCAGGGCTCATAATCCCAAAAATCCAAGAGGTGACTAATGTGGCTGAAGTGTGCTACATATATATGGTCAGACTGCAGATTTGCAGCTCTACTTCCCTACTTTACCAGTAGTTTCTGAGTATTTAGTAGGTTTAGACATAAGCAGGGTATCAAGTTGGAGTAACTTGTCAGATGAATAAGATTCTTGACACCTTAGGAATTCAAAGGTAAGAGGAAATTAAGGTAAATCCATGATTAGATAGTAGATGAGATTTTATTTTATTAGTAACTTTATGTATGCCTAAATTGCATTGCACTTTTGCTTTCTGGGATTTACATATTTTGTTGCTTCTATTCAAAAGGGGATTATTCTCTCCTTTTCTATCTAATACTCATGCCCTAGAGCATAATATTAGACTTAAGTTCATTGCACATGAGAATAAAACCTTACTTTTTTTCCTGCACCTTCTCTTGCTTTACAAAGTGGCGAAATGTATAATGCACCTTAATGCACTGTATAATGTATAATGTTAATTAACTGAAAGACTGTATTAGCTTAAGTACAGCCCAGGCTGACAGCAATTGTGCTGATACTTGACAGCTAGTGGACCATTGCTATACTCTCATAGCAGGAAGAAGAAAAAGAGGACCATAGCAAATCACAATCACAATTGACACTAATTGGCACCCTGATTGACAGTTTCAACAGAGAGGCCAAGAGTTGAATAAGCAGGCTGAATGACATGCTTCTGCCTACCCCACAAAGGAAAATCTTTCAGATTAAGTCTGATCTCCCTATTTTTATGGTAGGATTCCATTGTCCCTGCTTACACAATGCATTGAGAAATGATTTCACTCTCCTGAGCTACCAATCCATCATCTTTCACCAGCAGTAAATACACTTATAGAAGTTATTGTATAGTATGAAAACTGCATGGTTTTTTTCCCCCAAGATTTTGCCGACATACATTTGAAGCAAATGCAATGATTTTGTAGTCCACAAATCACTTTACAGAATCTAGGTCATGCACTGCATGCAGTTTAGAGAAATTTTACCAGGTACACACACTTTTTGCATCATGCATGAAGTGACAAACCAGTTATCTGAAATAGCTAAAAATATGAAAATTAAACTGAACACTTTAGTAAGTGTTCCCTAGAAATGGAGGATGTCACTTATGAATTATGTTCAAATTGCTTCTAAAAGAAATTGCTCAGTGCTGGTGAAAAGAAACAGTTTTGTAACTGCACTAAATATTTAAACATGGAATTGGCAATGAAGTTCATGCATGCACATTTTAATGCTACAGGAAGCTTGAAACCATACCCCCTGCCATCCAGGAACGTGAAACTAGTTTTAAAGAGACAAAAGAGGAATAAGTGAAGATACTTCCACAAGGGTCCTGATTACCAATTATGTAATTTCTGCAATAGTTAGCTGATAACTAAGCACCTTGTAACAACAGATTGTTTGATAATGTCTCCATACATCCTTTTCATCCAGGTAAAACCCCTGGTAGCTTCAATAGAAGTTTTGCCTGCTCAAGGACAATAGCACTGAGTTAAGCAACTCATATACTCTACCTCCCTCTCCTCCTTTTTTTTGAACTCACAGACAGTTAAATCAAAGGGCCATTTAACTATGCCTTCACTTTTTCCAGTGATTGGTAGTTAGTGCTTCGAGACAATAGTTACGGGAATAACCACATGTTTAACAAATATAATTTAATTAATGCACCTGGCCCTAGAGAGGTCAGCATGAGAATGTTGCATTTGAACATTTCATACAGCAGGCAAAGTAACATGCCAAAAAGTGTGGCTGATTGAAACACTGGAAGGTACAGTCTAGATGTATACTTTACCTTTGACATTGCGACCATTGTCTGGTTTTCAGCATAATAAAAGTGAAGAAAAAGAGAAAAAAAGAAAACTAAAATCTACACCAGAGAAAGCAGAAAATATTGCTTCAGAGTGTGTACAGTTTGAACTGAAATATTGTTGCGCCTCCTTGTTTATGTTACGTAGTCTTTTAGTCAAGATGAAGTCTCTTTGACAATTGAGAGATAATCTGTAAAAGCATTGGGAGTAGATCAACAGGCAGTAGGACTGGCTTTAGCTAACCTGTCTTCACAGTAACATGGTAAAATCCTTTCTTCGTAAGTCTGGCAGTCGTTTGGAAGTCAAAAGTGCCAATTCAAGAGGAAGTCCCATGTAATTAAGTGAAGCTGAGGCACCCACGGCACTGATGCAGACTGGCATGGCTGCGTGGGGTATGGGGCTGTGCAGGTGGCCCAGCACTGACCCCCAGGCCCCATGCCCGTCTAGACTCACAGGAGGAAAAGTTTTTACCATGGCATCAAGCTAAGCAGTGCCCTTCTGAGTAAGTGCTGGAGAAAGGTACTCCTCGATGCTTTCTTCAGTTCTTAGGTGCCTTTCTGCAAGGAAACAGTGGCAAAGCTTTCTGTCCTCACTGGCACACCTGCCCCTGAATCCCCTCATGAGATGAAACTTTTTCTGGGAGAATAATATTATCACTGTTGTTATTATTATTTTAAAGAAGCCACACAGGTGGACAGGTGGATGCCACCCCAGTTCATGTGATTACAATATGACCCACAGGCTGCCCTCCCCTCATGTTATGACCCCTGCCCAGATGCTGTTTGGATGGCTGTGAGGTGGCTCTGGCAGGGAGTGGGGCCTTGCTCCTGGTTCTGCCAGCTGCTGTGACCAGGTTGGCAGCTTTCAGAGGTGCCTTTGGCTCCCATGGACAGTCGCCTGCACTGTGCCAGGTTGACATGCTGAGGTGTCTGTGCCCCAGCCGCCTCGCAGCAGCCCTGCCCCTGAGGAGAGCACATTCAGCCCTGCTCCGGAGAAAGGCCGTAGCCTCCTGCTGAGGGGGCAGCAAAGGTGGTGTCACATCTGCTGCCTCTCTGGCTTTTCCTCAGCCTCCCAAGGACTGGGAACTGTGGGACATCAAGCTGGGCCCTCAGGACCAGGGGTGTGGAAGAATGTTTAGCTCCTCTCAGCCCGATGCCTTTCTGTGCCAGGCATCTGCAGCAGTACCGCAGATTAGGCTGAGTTAGGCCCAAAAGTCTGCTGCTGGTTCAGAAGGCTGCAGGGATCTTACTGAGATCACTTGCTGAAGATAGTAAAATTTCCGAAGAGTCTCTGTGAACCTGTGCAAAACCTGGATTGCTGGTGTTTCAGGTGAGATGGGCTTGGCTGCAGTTTGGGTGGTGAGTGGAAGACACGGTTCCAGCCCTGTTGCTTTTGCTGTCATATAGGCATATTAGAATGGAATTCAATCAAGTACATTCAAATGCATTTAAAATTCTAAACTGTCATTTTTACTGTAACACCTTTTGGCATATAACGGCCACAGTGATGATAATTTTAAAGTGATAGGCAACTAGGTTACATAAATTAATTTAACACATGAAATAATTTATATTCTCAGTTGCATTATCTTAAAATTTGACTGCGGGTAAATTACTATAGTTAGTATTAAGCTAAATAACACTATTATCTTCTTTCAAAATTCTGTTATACTGATTCAATATTATTTGAACTGGAAAAGGTAGGAAACATTGAATCCTAAATTGTATTTTCAGATAGAGTAGTAATTTTTAAATGATTTGGGAAAATTCAGAATTATTAGGACCAATAAACAAAACAAAAATGGAATGAGAAATATAGGAAGCCCTATACTTCCTTAGTTAATAGTTTACAAATTAGAGGACTGGGTAATCACCAAGCATATGAAGTTTAATAAGGGAAAGTGCTGGATTCTGCAACTGGAATGGGGCAACCCCAGATGTTCATATAGACTGGGGAATGAGATGCTGGAAAGCAGTGCCACAGAAAGGGACCTGTGGGTTCTGGTTGATGGCTGGTTGGATTGAGTCAGCAGTGCCCTGGCAGCCAGGAGGGCCAACTATGTCCTTGGGGGCATCAGGTAAAGCATCACCAGCCAGTCAAGGGAGGAGATTGTCCCACTCTGCTCTCCCCTGGTGTGACCTCACCTTGAATATTATGTGCAGTTTTGGGCACTACAATATAAGAAAGATATTAAGGCATTGAACAGCATCCAAGGAATGCAATGAAGGTGCTGAAGGGTCTTGAGTGGAAGTCGTGCGAGGAGCAGCTGAGGCCACTTGGTCTGTTCAGCCTGGAGGAAACACATTGCAGTTACAACTTCCTGGTGAGGGGAAGAGGGGAAGCAGGCACTGATCTCTGTGATGACCAGTGACAAGACCTGAGGGAATGGCCTGAAGTTGTGTCACAAGAGGTTTAGACTGGGTATTATAAAGAGATTCTTCACCCAGAGGATGATTGGGCACTGGAAGAGGCTCCCCAGGGAAGTCGTCACAGCACCAAGGCTGACAGAGTTCAAGAAGCATTTGGATGATACTCTCGGGTACATGGTGTGACTCTTGAGGATGGTCCTGTGCAGGGCCAGGAGTTGGACTTGAGGGTCCTTGTGGTCCCTTCCAGCTCAGTATATTCTAAGTTTCTGTGATTCTGTGACTGTAGTTTACTTTTATTTGTTGTACTTAAGGCTTTACATTCTCCCTGATGAGAATATGCAAGCCCAGAGAAGATGGATGAATCCTGATTGCCTAACTTGCATGGATAATTTTATAGCAATAATAGGGTTTTATTGCTCACAGTCGAGTAAGGCAATCAGGTCTTGCTGGATAAATTTAAACATCTTTTCAGGTGTCCAAAAGAAACAGAAATGAGAAAGGAAGTACTTACATAAGTATATGTAATACAGGAATAGTAACTGGAAGGAATAATTAGTTCTGCTATTCTACAAGTTAAACTGGGTGTCAGAGGAAAAATATAAAAGTATTCCTGATATGGGCCTCCCATAAGGCAGGAGAACCAAAAGGGATTTTACACTTGTGGTCAAAGAATAGCAGAAAAATGAGCCATCATTGAAAATGAAAATTCATTTTCCTGCTAATTTATGAATCTGTACACAGTCTTCCTTTATACATGTTTTTGAAATCTTAAAATATTCCCCATACATTCCTTGTCATCTAGCTTGAATAAAAAGGTGTGCAATTCAAGTCATTACACCCTCAGTAGCTGTGAAAGCACTGTATACCTGACACTTTTCTTTGAAAGCGACTTTTCAAGGGACCTCTCAATTCACTGGGCTTTCAAATCTCTCTTTGCTAAGCCCTTTCTCAAGTTTCTCAAACTCCCTGTCTTCAAGAAGAAATCATGGACTGCACTCCATGGACTTAGGAGAGACAGTAGAAAAAGAAGACGAGGAAACACCTTAGTAACTTTTGCTGGTTGCAAGCATATACTAGCACAAGGATAATATCACACTTCAATGAATTTTACACTAAGCATTTCCCTATTTCACTAAATATTTCACTTTGTTGCACAAAGCATTTCAATGGAGTTGCTGAGGATATTTTCTCCAGCGTAAAGAAAAAGCATGTCTTGGTGGTAGACCAGTGAATATACGATGTACACATTACAGATTTAAGAAAAATAAACTGATCAGTCTCTGAAGGATTTCTTACAGTCAAAGGCAATCTAATATTTGTGAGTATAAGACAGAATGGTACATGCAATTATAAGCTGATCACTTGATTTCCCCCTCTCCCCCTCCAAATACTAATATTAGCTTTAGGAATGTTGGGCCCAAATTTGCTATATTCCTATAAAGAAGAGCAAACCCATAATTCCATTAGCCTCCTTAGAAATAAAAAACAATATTTAGCACAAATAAACCTGGCATATTTGGGCCCTCAATATTTTCAGTGCACCTTTGAATGTAAACAACTGATATTTTTTTTTACAGTGATGATTATTACTATGAAAAATTGAAATAATTCCTTTTTTAGTACATCAGAGAATAATGACTGAATTTTTACCATACCTTCACTTGCGTGACGGTCCCTAAAAATGTTCTTGGGATGGACAGTAAAGCCTTCTATGTCATGTACTGAAGATGCTCTCCGTATACTACAAATGCTTTCCTTTGATCTGGAGTGGGTTAGTGGATTGCTTGTCTGTATCATGTCAGGGTAAAGTCTGTCCCATTGCTGTTTAGGTGATGAATGGTCAAGAGGTCCTGATATATTAACCAAAGGTGAACATTTACTGGGTTGAATCAGTGCTTTTGTATCATCCACTTCTGAAGGACTACAGCTTTCTTTTGTAGGTGATTTAAAGTGCTTCATTGCCACTGAGTCATCACTGTGCTTAGAAGAATCAATTATCACTGCATCAGGGTCTTCTTGTGGCAAAGACTGCTTTCTGTATGTCAAAAGTCTCAATCCAGGTAACCGGAACCCAAAAAGTCTGCCTACATGTAAATATATAAGAAAGAAGAAAATATTAGCCATTAGTGCCTTGTCATGAAAATCTGCTTTTTTCACTTACAATGATAATAGCTATAAATATTTGACCTATTCTTACTAAATTACAATGTTTAGTAATAGAACATGTAAATATGAAAACATAATATACCTCCAAGCTTGTTATAGTTGTGATGTTAAAGGATTTCATAATTCTGTCAGTACTAAGTTTCTGAGCTTGTAACAAGGACAGCAGCATTAATTCTACAGCTATTTTAAAAGATATAAGGTTATCTGTTCGGATGGTCATTTCTAAATTAAAAATCTATGTGTCTATAAAAGACCACTAGAACATGTCGAACTACTTTGGTTGGTAGCTGTTATCCTGAAATAGATATTTGTGGATTCTATTATTAGTGGAACTCCATGTGCTTTGAAGTGTACTGCTGATATATGGATTTATTTGCTGCAAATTAAACAGGAAGATATGAGTGCTAATAGTTATGGAAAGAAAATAAGTTGTGTATCAGTTTTGCCAAAATCCTTTCCAATACTTGCATCTTACAATTAGATGAGACAATTTTAATGAATTTAAACTGAAAAGGAAAGGCACAGAGAGGAAGAAAAAGGAGCAACACAGCTCTCAGGCCTCAGTTGCATCTACACAATGCAGTTATCATTTACATTTGAATGGGTTGGGCTGAGTTGGACTTCGATGCTGAATGGCAGGCTAGGCGGTTCTGAGGGTCTGGAAAACTAACAACTTGGTGTAATGGTAAGAAATATCAGTAGCTGAGAGGAAGAGTAAAATATTGCGCATATAAAAATTATACATAAGAAGAACTGTAAAATCTACAGACTACCCTTCTTAAAAAACCCAAATAACAAATATTTTAAGATTTTGTTTAAAACAATTCACAGATGGAGGCACAGGGACTTTAGATGTACAGATAACATGTTAAACAGTTTAGAAAAAGGAATGGTGAAAAACTTTAACAAAATAATTGAAATAATTGAAATGGTCAGATATTATTGAGTAAACAGCTTGACTTATTTAATAGCTTCTTGTCTCTAATCACTTTGCTACATAAGTACTTTAAACAGTGAATCAATAGTTAATGATTTCTTGGAGGACATCTCAAAATATCTTGTTATTCTCTATTACTGGCATAAGAAATTCTGTTTGGGATAAGATTTCCTTTTTTTTTTTTTCTTTTAATTTGCAATATTTGTAGCTATCCAACATTTATAAATATTTAGCACTGAAATGTATCACTCCATACTGAAATATTTTAAAATAGTCTGTCTTTGATGCCTATGACTGACAGTAATTGTGTAGAGCAACTGATGACATAGCTTAATCATTCAATGCTTTAAAATGAGTGCCCTATATATTTAGCATTGAATATTGAATTGTATTTTGAATTCAAAATATATGAAGGTGAGAGTACCCTACTCTTCTTAAAGGAAAACCTGCCTAAGAGTAAAGTTGCTATACTAGATGGCACCACAGGTCCATTTAGCACATTGTTGGACCCCTGATATTTCCAGTAATGGATATGCGAAGAAAGAGATTAAGGACCATGATATTTTGTTATTTCTCTCAGTAAATTTACTCAGTTTCTGGATACCTGAATTTCTGAAATTTTCTGAGCTAGAGATTGTATTCAAACCACAAATTGAATGTTTGGTGTACCTTTCTTCCAGGAATTTGTCTATGTTTTTAAAAGATGATCTGCAAAGCATCCTATAGGAAACAATTCTGTAATTTAAGCATATATCTGTGAAAAAGTACTTCCCTTTACTAGCTATGTAATTATATAAGTACTTCCCCTAACTTGTGTCCTTGGAGAGGGTGCTATGAAAAATAGCTAATAACTTCTTTTTTATAGTCTAAATAATCTTTACAGTTTTTCATACATCTGCTTCATTCTTCTTTGTATATCTCTTTTGCAAGCTGAAGAATGCTAGTGTGACTGCATTGTGTAGCTCTCATCATCCTTTTCACTCTTCTCAGTTACTTTTTATTTCTAATGTAACAATTTTTAACAATGGCCTGAGCTATTCCCAGATTTAGAGATCAATGCAGTGACATAATGGCTTTTTGTTTTGATCTTAGTTCCCTTCCTTACAATTGCCAATATTTCATTGCCTTTGTGAGTTATTTTCCTAGCTGTGCTAATGTAAGATATTTTTACAGCAGCTGAAAGATTTCTTTATTGACTGGTAATAGATAATTTAGTCTCTATTATGTCTGTAAAAATTTTCATTTGCTGTTTTAACACTTGGCCCCTCAGTATCCTACCATAAGTCTGTGAATCTTGTCTAATAGTCTGAACAACTCTGTGACATATACAAACATTCTGACCTCATTGTTTGCACCTTTTTTATCCAAGGATTTGAAAATGTATTATAAAATAAAGGACCTATCAGAGTCTACTGATAACATCTCAGTATTTAGAAATCTGATGATTATTTTCGTCTTTTTTTCCCTACTTTAAAGTATGGATCCATGTAATCATCTTTCTTTTTTTTTTTCCTTGACAATTTTTGGAAAAGGTTGTTGAATTCCAATTGGAATTCCACTGAATCTATTACTGTAATGCATATACACACACAACAGTAAAATAGACAGAAAACTCTATTATACAAACCAGAGTCATGCATGTTTAAAATAACAACTAGAGATGCCAATTTTCAGTCTACACAGTGATATTCAGCAGAGTGCACCTTGGAAATGTGTGTATTTCTTCTAACTTACTAAGTATACTTGTATAAATGGCTTGCAGTTGAAATTAGTGAAGTATGTAAAGAATTATTTTATTATTTTAAATAATGTGTAGAATTGAGCTGTAAAGCAGCTCATATATAAATATTGAAAGCTTATTGCATCCAAAGTGAAACTAATCTTTTGAAAGATTAACTTTTTTTTAAAAAAATCTCTTTTTAATCAATTACATTGAAAGTCTTAAAAATACCATTCATAAGGGTTTTTGGCATTTGACACTGCTAAAGATTTTTTGTTGGCACCCTATTTTAGTCATATTCATGGTGGTGCAGATGGTCTTTTCTGCCTCACCAAGTTAATATGACCATGTTATACTGCATTACTGATTTAGCTGTCTAACTGCAGTTCATCTGGAAAGAATACTCAGTAAGAATTTTGCTTCTTGTTAAGACTTCTGGGCATGAAATAGAAAACTTAAACGAGTAGCTTTTTGCTATTCTTCTATAAACTGTAATAAACCTTGTAGTTAAAACTTTATTTTGTGTGTGTGTGTGTGTGTGTGTGTGTGTGTGTGTGTGTTTTGGTTTCGGTTTTGGTTTTTAAATAGAATATTCTTAAGGTGTATTGCTATTCTTCTTCAGTGCACAGTTAATGAGCTACATGATGCGTTGGACATTCACCTCTCCTGCAGCTAAAGTTATCAGGAGGCCCATTCACAATTTGTGTAGTTAGCATTACTGAGCTGAGAAAAGAAATGTGATAATACAATTTGTCATAAAGCAAAATTCATGGCTCCAGGCACCCTGTCCTAGTATAGACTAAAAGTGTTAGTGAAAGCTTTCCTGGCATACTGTGTATGAGGTAAAATCTTTTGTTTGATGATGGACAGCCCCTGATTTGTGTAGGTATGATGTCAGAAGCAGATTTATCATGGCTTACAGTACTAAAACATGTTTGAGATGCAACCATCTATTTACTATAAATATACAGATAATGTTACATTTAAATGCCTATGTTTTATTGAAGACTAGATTGCCAAGTTCTTAGTGCTGAGTCAGAGATTTGTATGATTGTGGCTT
The DNA here is from genome assembly GCF_003031625.1 of Empidonax traillii. Classification (NCBI taxonomy): domain Eukaryota; kingdom Metazoa; phylum Chordata; class Aves; order Passeriformes; family Tyrannidae; genus Empidonax; species Empidonax traillii. The sequence goes on from NW_020955226.1 coordinate 113,627, forward strand.
GGTAAGAGCAGTTGAGGAAAGCAGTTGAGTCTGAGTCATGATTCCAGACTGCCATTCCACCTCCTCCTTTCAAACCTTGCTTTAGTGAATAAGTAATTTGCAAATGAGTTAATCTGTTCATTACATTTGTTCTCTGTGCCATTTCAGCTAACTGTTAGAATTTCTAAACAGTGGAACTCAGTCCAAAAATACACTGTAGATAAGAAAAAACTCCTCTAAACTGTTTGCAGATGGAACTATGTCCAAAGTCCCAAAATCAAATGTCCTTCTGAAAAAGCCCTTTTTAATTCTGTCTCATGTTTTGGGAGATCAAAGGAGAAAATATTTAGAATGCACAGAAATAAAATGGTTGGGTTAATAGTATTAAGAAAAAAATGCAGGGAACCCCCCCCATTTCGATAATAAAATAGCCTTGTATTTCCACAAGTATTGAAATGGGAAATGTTAACATTATTGGGAAATTTCAATTCTTAAACACTAAATTCCACCATATAGAATTTTGTGGTAGGGGAACAAAAAAAGGAAGGATGAAAATTGCTTCCAAAAAGAACATATCAACAGCTGTAATCATAGTTGCAAATTTCCTGCTCCATCAATACAAAATGGGGTATTACAGCAAAATCTTATCTGAAAAAGGATTTCTTTAGTAACCCAATACATTTGCATGGCAAATAAAAAGGAAGGGAAATTGTAATTGGCCTGAATATTGACTTGATACAGTGAAGGTATTTCTCAAACTCCTAGTAATGAAAATGTATACGTAGATACAATACACATTGGTAAAGTCAGAGAAATGCCTGCAACTGAGAGAGTTTTACTTTCACTACAATTTCTTCAGCGGTCTCTGGACAGCGGTAGGTGCTGTGTGCTGTCCCAAAGTCTGTTTAGCCCATGCCAATGCACATGGGATTCCTGCAATACTATCCCAAACCTCGCAGAGGGGTAGCCTTAAGACACAGCAGCTGGGAAGTCATGATGGCTCCTCAAAGAATTGCCCAGCCAGTTTTTGAAGCATCTCTAGTAGCACTGATATTTTCAAGCTGATGCAGAGAAATAATTACCCAGAGACCAAAATTTGAAACTCTGGCCTCAGGCTCCCCAGCTGGGAGCTACATTTAGTCTATTTATCTCAACCTTTTTTAGATTTAGACTTTCCAAAATCAAATCAAAAGAGCTCAGTTGCACAAAGAGTTTACACTAGTTAGGTGTAGAAACTGTTAAAACTTTTTTCCTGGTGTGACGTATCACTTCTCCTAGGTTGAGAACTAAACCACACTGAGCTGCTCATGTTCCAGTACAACCTGTTAACTGTGGTAGAGTGTTGAAGAAAATCGAGTCTTGGATATCAAGTTTTATCATGGTGATTGACTGGCCTGGCTACAATATGAAACATATGTTACTTTTTGAATGTATAAGATTAGGGAATACAACATATCCACAAAGAACAAACTATTCTAAACAGAGATTTCTTTGACGAGGGCAGGTAAGATAGGTCAGTTATGGTAGATCACCCTCCAGAGCATGGGCTAATTCAACAACACCTTTGTCCAGAAACTTCCCCAAATAATCAGCAAAATGACTTTCACAAAAGTAACACAAGTCAGCTTTTTGATGAAAGATTTTCTCATAATTAAATATCTAGTGCCATGGAATTTCAGGATCAAGGTTATCAGAAATACAGACACAGAAAACTATTGAGTTGCTGCTCACAGGCTTATAAATACCATCTAATAACTCACGTAACAGACTAAAGGAAACAATTGCTTTTGAGAAATGGAATTCCTTACCACTGACTAAAATAGCAGCAAATACTTGAATGTACTCTATGCAAACATTGAGGCATGTGATGATGCCTTATTTTCTGGCTGGGCACAGCGGGCCATAGGACAGAGAATTACAGCAAGAGCCAATTATGGTTTTTTTTCTGTTCTTTTCCCCAAAAATGTAGGGAAGCATACATAATAGGATAATTTTCTTACCCTGCTCATTAAAAAGTCTTAATTTATTTTCATGAAGGAAAAGGAAGGCATATGCAATTATTAACTTTAGCAGCTTGAACTCATAATTTTCAGACACTGCATACATGACTTTTTTTTTTTTTTTAATCCTCTCATTTAATTTTTGCACTACTTCTTTTAGTTTTCTCTAAAATTTAAGATTGCACATGAGTATTACCAGTATTAGCACCAGCAATCTTTGTTATGTTCCCTTGTAAGTGAGAGAGTTTTATCTGAGTGCTGGTGGTGTCTACATATAGGACTCTGTTAGAGGATGAAAGGAAGCAAATGAAGACTCTGGCTACTTGTAGGGCTATGCCATGTGTGGCTGACCAGTGAAATGAGTCTGAAAAATGCTACCACGGTCTCCCTGAAAAGACAGAATGATTATATCCTTGAATGTTAATGTGAATCAGTACACTTGCATGGTTTTTTTCCCCACTTGTCAATAGAGATATTTTATTAGATCTTATTCATTATATTCAAATCATAGGAGTTGCAATGTTTCTGGAAAAAAGCCAGGGGAAAAAAACAACTTTTGTCCTCTCAGAAAGACATTTTACTTCTTGAATTTCTATTTCTTACACATAATTAGAAGTAGAAAAGAAGAAAAAAGTAAATAACTGCAATGAAATAGAATAGAAAGCATTGCAACAAATAGTAAACATAAAGAATCTGTCACCTAGAAATTTGCTATCTTGGTGAGGATATGGTGGGTTTTTTGGTAGCTCAATAAAGTTCTCAAACCTTCACCACCTTGGTTGCCAGACTTTATAAGATAAAAAATACCATTTTTGTCTGAGACAGAAAGACTGAAGATGGTGTCTTTATGTTTTAACACCGAATTCATACACCACTATCAAATTTTGTGGTTTGTGTTTTGTCTCGTATATTGATTGAAGGTTTTTTTATGCTCTGCATATGGCAACTTTCAGTGATAATAAGATGAAAAGTATCATTACATTTGGATTTTATATGTCATATAATTATACTACATTTAATAGTTTAGCTGTTATATCTATAGTTTTGCAGAAATAAATATTCAGAGTGAGAGCAAGAGCCATATTATGACTTGTACTCTTCTAGATATATATAAAATGTAATGAGATCTTGAAATAATAGAACCAGAAAAAAGCAATAAAAGGACTTCAGTAGATAGAATTTTAGAAGATAGATTTACCTGAAGAAGAGCCACTTGAAAGGTTGTTACCATCTGAAATACAATTAAACTAAATTTACAAAAAGCTTTAGCTTGAAACAGATTCAAAAAATAAACAGACTATTAAGAAAAGTAGGTAGAATATCAAATTTCCACACATTCTAAAAGTAAATTCAGGTCGCTTGAATTCATATACAATATATTTAATATGCTGAAGAATTGTTCTGAAATTACATTGACTTTTTATTTGGAAAATCTGAGAACTATTCAGTTATGAGGTATTTTGATAATTACTAAAAGTTTTTTCACACAGATCAATATGTGTTTTCAATCACCAAGTGTTTTCAATCACAAAGTTGGCTAACGTTTCAGAAAGAAAACTCATGGATGAACATGCTACTCCCATTAAATGGAACTTCTAATTAGTGATACATTTTTTGCTAGGCAATGCCAATTTTGTTTGGATGAGACTTATTTAAAAGTTGAAGAATTCATAATTTCTTTAGGAAGAATAAGCTTTATTCACTGACATTTGTTTAGAATATGGCATTAATTTCATATTTCTGACAGGGCTCATTTATTTAACGTCTTCACAGTGAGAACTCCCCAGATTATGGGTCCTTGCCAGTTGCTTTCAGGTCTTTGAAATGCCCAGCTTGCCTGGGTGCTTTGAATAGTCAAGTAATAATGATAGGATTCTATGCCTGAGAAATAAGACATGGTGGTGACAAATTCTCTTACTTTTATCTAACAATCTGTTTGATTATCTTAAAACAATATATATTCCATGTTGAATAATATAACCCCCTCCACACACACATTTCTGGTGACCAGTGTCCACTGAAAGTTTCTGAAATCCACAGGATTTTTTTTTCTGCTTTCTGGTAGACTCAACCCTGATAGTTTTGATTTTTTGCTCTTCAAGGTCAAAATATTTTAGCAAGTGCACAGATGTGTTAAGTTTTCTGTGCTAATTCTTATTATAAATAATAGAGAGACATCTCTCTTCTATCAGACAATGAAGCAAAATTCACTACCTTTATACTTTCCCGAGGGTATGTATTATACTGTGGGATGACTTAGCAAAATCATTATCCTAGCCTTCAAGTTACCTCACAGAAACCTCTGTTTTAAATGTCCTGAAAGCAATAGATAGATAGGAGACTGTTAAAAAATAATAAAAATTTGGAACTGGAAGACCTGTCTGGTAGGCATAAGTCACCTCCACTGAAAGCTACTGAAAGCTGTGTCGTTCCCTCTTTTTTGTTTGCAATCTCTTTAAGTAGAGATTGTCTTTTTTACTGAAAGTTTTCACAAGATATAGCATGACAGTTGTGACTGATGCTGGGTGAGGCAGTTAGGTGTTGTGGAGCACTGAAGGTGATAGGAGTAGAGGTTCTTCTTCTTTTACTGGTGATTGGTGTTTGGCCATATTCCTTTGCTAAGAGGTAACACTGTTCCAGTTTAGCTAACATTTACTGTAATTTACCTTGGAGACAAATACACATAATTGACACTGGAGTTGTCAGAACTATGCAGCTGATTGGCTAGATAGAAACCTTTGTCCTCATGGACACAATTTTTCTTGACTAGCCCTCACTTGAGATGAGTTTGTTCCCAGTGGTGCAGCTAAAAATAAGACCTGGACAAATTTCTCATTATATTTTGGACAAAGTCAGGGGGTTACTACTACTTATATATACCATGTTCTATGAGGCAAAATTTAATGCATCAAACAGTATTCAGTATTTCATGACAATGCTGTTGTCCTAATATTTTTAGAAAAAAAATTATATGCTTACTTATATAGCAAAGTGCTCTGCACAGGGAAAAGAAAATACCAATTTTTTTGAGCTAGATCTTTGAAAGGAAAGGCGTGACTTAAATTTCAGTTGTGCTTTTTTTGTTTGTAACATCAGCATGTGCAGTGATTTCTGCTTCTGAGATGTAACTCTGTTGCTATGACCAGGAGAGAGGCAAACTTGCTGAAAAGTAAGCACCTCGAAGAAGGTGCTTGAGAGGTTTTCTGATTACGGTTTTAGCCTCTTCATTTTATTTGAACTTTTTCCAAAAAGTACCCATTTATTGAATGTGTAACATCCTCTCATTTCCTTTACAGGAAGAAACACAAGAAATAATTCCAGGGTGTCTTTAACAGGCTTATAGATTCTGAAGTGATAAAATGATAAGACAATCCTCAAATATCCCTCTTCAGCAGAATGCAATTATACATTTAATCAAATAACTTTCTGGGCTTTTCCCCATGAGGTAATGAATACTGTGTTTGGGAACCTGTATTAGCCTATACGCTAGTACTTCTAGTATGTCACTAGTTCTCTAAATTGCTGTAAAACTTTGTCACAAAATAGTGGAGTGGATGAATATACCAGATTCAAATGTTTGTTAGATTTTGAAATTGGAGACTTAGGGTCCCTTTCCTCAACAGGTGATTTAAAAGCCATATTTACATACAGAAGTTATAGCTTAACAGTTTATAATATAAACTGTTGTTTAGTGAAATCTGTACAACACATTGAATTATTCTGGTTAACAACTGTTACAAATAAACAAATGTAAATAATAATTTATTAGTGTTCACAGAGGATTTTTGCTAAGGTGGTATAAAGTCACATCTCTCTTCATTGTAGAAAGTCTACTAAAAGCTCTTTTTTTTCTTTTACGGGGAGTCTAAAGGGAAGAAGTTATCTTTTACTAAAAGTAACTTGCTAAATATACATTATTTATGCACTCTTTCAGTTAGAGTTCAAAGTTTTATATGATTTTGGCAAATGGTTAGGTTCATGAAAATTTATGGGAATTTTTTTTATTGTTATAGTGACAATCAAGCAAACTTTGCTGCCTTATCAGATGTAAGACAGAACAGTTCATAAGAAATTTTACAGGTTAATAAAATCCATTTTTAGGGCTTATGTAGCTCAAAACTATCAATACTAACACTTCAATATGCTACACAAATACCCTTTCACTTACAAAGCAGGTATTTATGTCTTCAAGCATTTCACAGATCAAGTGAGGTGAGGTGAAGTTATTAAGTGTTTTTATCTTTGGGTATATTTGTTAATTTCAGGAATTACAAAGCATTTATAGTTTTTAGAACATTACATGATCTAACAAAAGGCAATGCAGAAAGGAAACAAACTTATTAGAAAAGATGTAAGAATGAGTAGAATTCTCATATCTGGAAATGAAACAAAATTTAGAAAGATTGGATGATGAATGGACTTCTATAGCAGAAATCAGGTTTTTTTAAGTCTCACTTTAACTGCACATTGTGCAAATGTATTCTCACTGGAGGCTGTTACCCAGTCCTGGAATGAGTACGTATAGAAGACACTTCCACATCTCTCTGAATATAAGGATGGGACAAATGTACTATTAAATAAATTTGATTAGAAGTTTATACAAAAAGATATGACAAATGTTTTTACCCCCAAAAGGAAAGAGCTATATATGAGCGGAGGCTTCATTTGTTTTATTAATGAACTTGCATATATTGCAAAATAGAACTGTGGCAAACTACAAAAGCAATGAAAGGGAAAAGAGTGAAAAACCAATTGTCTGTGATTTAGTAGTTCTTTACAGACTTAGTGCATGCTTCTATCTTCCAAAATTTCTCTACTTGATTAAACACTGTTCTGACTGCCATTGAGAACTGCTGATAAATTCTTGCAAGGAAGAATAAAGGGAAGAGAAGGATCAGCTAAAACAACTTTTACACTGCTGTTGTGAAACCACTATCTTCACTTTTCACACAACTGCCTATCCATCCTCTTGCTGCGTATAAGATAGGAGCTCTTGAGTACCAGACTAGGAAGAGTTCTATTTATACTCAAATGTGGTCATCAAAATCCTGACAACATACCTTTTTTTTAATAGACTGCCAAGCCAAATGCTGAATCAGAACCTAACTGTGTTAGCCATCATCATGGCATGAAACAAAAGTCAGAATCCTTGTCCTAGAGAGCTTACAAAAGCCCTTTAAAATATCAGTGATCAGCTGACAGATTTTTTATTTTCTGCCTATTCAGAGCTAAATGCAGTTTCTAAGCTCAATCTAGCAAGTATCAGTTGCCTTCCATAAGTATTTAATTTTTTCAGAGGGCCCTTTAACAGACTGGAATCCCTCTTTTTTCCACAGCATAAAGTGCTTTTTTCTTACTTTGTATTAGAGCCCTGTGGTAAGCAGTAATGTTCAAAACTGTTGGCTTCAACGTGTGGGATAGATGCTTATAGAAAAAAGGAAAGGTTTTTCAAAGCTACACTTGATACTTTTTATATACACTCTTGATAAATCAATTAGAGGAAGAATCGTAGTATGGAAGAATTATCTTGTTTTCTAGGGTCAGGAAAATAACTGCAATCTATTTGTTTCCTAATCACTTTTAGTTCTCTCCTGCAACCTGACTCAGTCATTTTTATTTGCTCTCATGTCGAAAAGGCATTCTAATATAAGGAAACTCAGTTTAAGAAATCTCTCATGATGTGTGCTTCTGGGTAGTAGATGTTAATGTAATCTGAAATCTTTTGTCTTTTGTCATTAGCCATTGCTTATCTTGGCTGTTTGTCAGAGATGTATTGCACTTGTTATGTGTCTGGTTCCCTCTCTATTTATATTCTTTAAATTGGTTGCTGGCTTTGAAGGAATTTTTTTTCTTTGTTGACTTTTTTTTTTTTTCTGAACCAATACTCATTACTGTTCATTTTGTGTGATCCAGTGAAAAGACATCACCTGCTTTACCTGTTCTACATAGAGTAAGATAATAAAAAACTAACTCCCTCCTGAGTGATCTGCCATTTGCCTTTCTTATCCTGGGAACATGAGTTAAAAATAAGTGTTTTTACTGGTAAACCATCCACCTTTTTTGCCTTCTTTTCTAGCTTATTGGCCTCTCTCTTACTTTTCTAGATTTCAAGCTTTTATTTGTTTGTTTTAATTTAAAACCATCATTAGACTGTACACAATATCTAGCAGATATTTCTGGATGTTTTGCATAGTTTGGCCTCTTTCTTGAGAAATGTCCCTGCCAGGAGGAATTTTTGGCTATGTAGCTTATTTTGTATCACCATTCTTCCCATCCTGCCCACATAACAGTCTGCTCTGAAACCATAAGCAACTAGGTAGAAATAGGAGCAGCCACGTGCCTGCTCTAGTTTCTGCCAGTTTCTCACATCTGGCTGTCCCTACTAGCAGGAAAATGGTTTAAGTCACCTTTCTTTGCCTCCTTTTGAACCTTGATGTTTCTCTATTACATACTGAACTTGGAGGCCCACTATTCATTTTTCAAGAACTTTTAGCAAGGAAATCCCTGAGGTATGTCAGGTGTAAATACTATAAAACAAGAAAAGGATGTTTTGACAAAGTGGAGTTTTTTTCGTGTTCCCTCTTTAGCTTTTCACTTTAAAATACAGCAAGTGATAATGCTTGAAAATGTACAGTGATATGTCACAGCAGAACAAAATGACATGAGGTTTTGCTTTTTTTCCTCTCAACTAGTATTTTACCTTCTATTTTGTTAATAAATCTACATTAAGCGTGAACAAGACGAACAATTTTATTTATGTTATAAAATTACTTTTTAAATCGAGGAAGTAAGATGTTCCAAATTCATAGAATCATGGCATACTAAAATAAAAACAGAATATAAGTAGGGTTTACTTCATGCATTTTTAAAAAATTTTTCTTCTGATGCAATTTCATTATTTTTCATGATACCCCTTAATGGGATATTAATCATATCATTACTAGAAAAAGTGTTTTCTTGATATCTCCAGAAAACGCCAATTTAAAAAATAATAATAAAAAAGGAAGTATAAAAGCACAATATTTTAAATATGCATCCTAAAGAATATTTTAAAAGGTTTTTTTAAAAAAATGTGATATTTGTTTGCAGACTGCAAGTTTCCAGTAATGGGAATTTTCTTTGCCACAGTTTAATATCAACTGTCATTGTGGGGTTATTCAGGTACTGTGTAGTGCTTACATCAGGAATTTTCCCCTTGCTTCTCACAGTGAAGATCGTACCAGTCTTTGTTTCCTATCTAGAGAAAGCTGAAGTGTTGATTTAACAACTGAAATACTCAGATTCCAGGTCCCTTTATCGTACTAGCATTAAAGATTATCTCACTGTGAAAAGGTATTTTCCAGCTGGTGCTGAGCCAGCCGGGGGTAAGTGTTAATGCTCACTATTAGAGCATGCTATGCTTTACTAAGAGCTTGTACAAATGGGATGAGTTCTGGGAAATCTTGTAGTAAGAGCAGATTATGTGAGTGCAGATGCAAAGCAGAAGGATCATGTGCTGTTGCTGCACAGAGTGAAGGTCAGCAAAAGAACACACATTCTGCAGATAGTGGGACAGAAAGCTGCACAAGCTGTACAAGAAGTGGAATTTTATGTTAAGTATTCTAATTTTGACAATACTTTCATTCCAGAGCGGAATGAAAACAAAAGCATTTCCTATATATTCTTATAGTCAATCTAAATACTTCAATGTGATAAAACTGGGAACTTGTTTTTTTTAAGGTTTTATATTTTCTTGTCTAATTTAGTCACATTTCACCAACTGTTAACCGAACATCACCACTGTTTTTTACTGGGAAAGTAAAATAGTAATATTCAATTTTGAGTAGGCTAAGATGAAATATTTGGGCTATATAAAATGCTTTTTATCAGTTTTCCATTCATAATTGACATTTGTCAAGAGTAATGCACTTATCTGAAATGTTTCAGCTTGAATGAATTGGTATGTCCTAGCACTACTCACAAGATCCATGCTGTTAGTACTACAAAGGATCGGATAGATTATTTTACCAACCTCTTGCCATAGGTTTGCTACATTTAACTTAGTGTTTTGGATACTGTTTGAAGTGAGTCAGTCAATAAAACTGCATCCTTTGGTAATATTTTTGTCCATGTTAATTACTTTCCCAGATAAGAGTAGAGGTAAGCAGAGAACTTTTAATAAGTAACTTACGATTTACAAGTTTAGATGGTAATATAGGCTTGGACTTCTCTGGAGATGCCACATTCTCTTCATCTGTTACGTACTCAAAGTTAATAATAAACATCATTGCTACTCCTTCTTGATTTTTCACTGGAATTATGTGGGTGTTGCAAATGAAGGTAGATCCTGCAGATGGATTAAAAGAAAAAAAAAAGGAAGAAATACATAAATGAAAGGAAACTTCATTTTTTTTTCACTGCATTAATTCTATTTGCACCAAAAGACAGTGAAGAATATTTCTTTGAATTTAACAATTGAGCATCAAACATAATATTCTTTAATTTTAAACAAGAATGTTTTCATACAAAGAAATACCACTGTTGATAATTTATTGAAGCCTAATCTTTTCTAAAATATTTCTCCTTTGAAATGTCAATTTTACTTTTTGGGTTTTTGTTCACTGGAAGCACCTGTATAGACAGACTTCAATATGGAGACATTTAGCACCAAAAGTAGCAATCTGAACACTGTTCCAAACACAATACTTGTGAAGAAAGCAAAACCTGATTCTTCTAAATGTCAAACGTTTTTCAAGCCTTTGGTTCTATTACACAAGATGAGTCATGCATTAAGTATTTATGGATGTAAATAAACCACTCTTCTTATTTTAGCTCTCAATCTTTTGGGGGCTGTAAAATGTTAGGGTTTGTGTTAAAAATGATATTTTCTTATCCGATCCTATGGGGTTTTACACTCCATCATAAAATTCTTCTGGACTGCGCTAATAATTTTCAATAACATTCAGTAGTGTTTGATTTAACTGTTATACACACTTTTAGGTATGAATTTAAGAATACCCTAGTTTTCATATATATGGAGCATACTCAGCTTATACTGAAACTAACAGTGAAATTTTTCAACACCTCTGGTGCTCAGGGTGTTCTTGTGTAAAAGCCTAATTACAAATTTAAAGGATTCTTTGTGTTAATTCTTCCACTATAACTTCAGGAGTTTCATTTGACAAGGTCATTAGTTTTGATTTAATTCCTTCTATTAATGTTACAGAACATAGTGGTTCCAAAACCAATGTTATTGCTGTAAGCAATACAATATGTGCTAAGAGCTTCATGCAAACACAACTGTGAGATGGTGTCTTTCCATGAGAACTAGGCACAAGTTAAGTGTACATCATCTGCAGTTCATGTACTCAAATGCAGTAATCACTGAAACTTGACAGGCTGTGCAGTTTGACAAAAACAGACCCTGATCTGGGTTGCACAGCAATAAGGAGAATAAGGAGAATAAGGAGGGTAAGGAGAGAGTTAGGAAGATTTACATCACTATAACTAAGACCAGATTCTGACTCCTTATATTTAATGTAGTACTTGCTATAATGTGGTATATGTGGCAATTAGAGTTATGTATAAAATTGACATGCTGGCCTTTCAAGTTTTGCAGCTGTACCTTCCATCCATTTAATAAAACAGTTAAGCTGTGGCACTTGCCACTGTTTCCATGGTTACAAGCTCAATGTCTTTAGTAAACAGAAAATAAGCAATTTAAGACTGTTCCATTAGAACTAAAAATAGAAGTGCTGCAGGCCAACCATTGTAACATAGACTTGTTAAACAGAGGCTCTGAAGAGAATTTAGAATAATCTTTGTGGGTTTGGCTAACTAATACTCATACACATTGAGTTTAAACAGTCACAATTATATTTATTAATTTGCTTGGAAGGAAATGATATAGAGTGTGTTTTGATGTGCAGATTTATAGGCTGAGCAGATATACCCAATATCTGGAAAAGGGCCTGGGCTGAGGCACGTATGGCTTTGAAGAAAACAACTTCAGTGGGTCAAATGGTTATGAGTTTTTGCAAAGGAGGATGATGAGGAGTCTCAGACTCCTTAAAAAACTATCCTGCTTTTAAATGCAAGGGTGTTTCAGCTTTTAAAATGCTTCCCACAGTGCTAAGTAATAACACTATCTCCCATTTATGTAGAAGGTTCTGCCCTCAAGTATTTACAAACCTCATTTGCATGGGAGCTAGGGATTCACATCTCTGGGGAGATGCAGAAGCTATTTAACAGTCCACAGCTTAAGAACATGGCAAAAAGAGCTAGGGTTAAAATTTAAGCTGTGTGTAGAAATATTTAGGGAATAAAAAATAGAAAAGGTTCATCTGTGGTGTAATCCATCAGGGTTCCCTTGAAGACAAAATGCACCACAGGCTACTAAGTCCACTGTAGTTCATTAGTCTGAAGTTCTTCCAAGAAGCCTGGGCTTTTTAAGAGGCATAGAATATTTACTTTGTGTGGATAACTTTAAGTGGAATTCTGCGAGTTTACCAAAATACGACAGTTGTAGTCACTGTTAGTGTTTTTCTTTATTACAGAAGCTGTTATCTGCTATGCACTTATTAGTATCTATCTCTATTGAAATGGCAATAAAGAACTAAAAAATTTAAAATAGCAAGGATGATTCTAGTGTGACTGAAAATGAAGACTGGATACTAAGAAAGAATATTGGCAAATTCAAAAGATAAGCTTTGACTTGTAGAGTTGATGGCAATAAAGAAATAATAAGAAGTAGATTGTTTATAAACAATCTTATTCAGTATTTGCACTTTAGCATCCCACTGCTCTTCATCATACTCAGCATGTTTTCCCTGTTTTGTCTCTATGCTGAATATTTTGAAAGTAAGAAATGCTTCTGATGAGCAATAAAAATGATAATGAAGCTTTTGACATTTGCATTTCTCATCAAACAGCACAGGGCAAGTGGATGATTTAATCAGAACAATTAAGAAAATTATACCTTTATAATTAATAGACTAAAGATCCATCAATATATCAGGATTTTCTCAAGATTACTATTGAGGAGTAATCATGAAATATACCTGTTTTTCTCTCTTGTCATAATCGTTGGATGTGATAGAAGAAAAGCTGGGTATTTTCTTGTCAACTTGAATTCCATGGATATAAGGACTTGTTTCCTTTTATTTAGGCCATTGTTAAGCCAACTACTTCATCTAGTTAAATTAGTGGCAAAATATCCACATGGGAAGAATAGATTTTGCTCCTATATTTGCTGTGTGAATATGATGGATGATTCTGTGGTTATGTAGTCAACGGTATGATTTCACAAGACCAGACAGACTGGTGTGAAAGAAATAACTGCCAAAATGTATAAATAAGTGATGATAAATATTTAAGAAACAAATATTTAGGTCATATTAGGTTTGTATAAGGATATATTACACCATTTGAGCAATTCTGATGAAGAAAAGCCTAAGTATCTGTCTGCTTAGTGTTTAAAGTTGACTTGCTTCAGGACTACAAAGCAGGCACATAAAACCAATTAATCTGGTTCATAAAATCTATTTAACCTTCCAGTGATGTTCTATAGAAGATTTAAAACCAGATATTTATCAGATTGCATCTTCTAGATATAACTGCATTCATTTATTTGAATTGTAAAAGCTCCATTTGTAAGCAATTTGGAGGACAAATACAATTAAGGCATTCCAAATTCTCATATAAAAAACTCTGACAAGCAAACTTAAAAAAATTACACATCCCAAACAACTATTTTGATTTAGCCTTCCTGGGAAGAAAATCTTCACAGGCCATTACATATGACAAGCTTAAAGGATCTCCGTAAAATGAGACAGTGGCATTTAGTTAATTGTCTTAATTCTGCAGAAGTCCCGTGTTCCGCACAACAGGGACTCTTCCAAATCCATCATGGTTCTACAGGATGGTTCTGCAATCCCTTTGCCCTGAATGGGTTTGACAATTGCTATCTGCATTTCACAATTAAAAAAATCAGACTCCTCCACTCAGTACAAATTTGAGGACAGGCTTCATAGGGCTAAGACTAGTTCCAACATATTTTGGAACCAATCTTGACTCCCCCAAAGCATTTATGACTTCTCAGATATTTTTTGTTACTAGAGCTGCTAAAGACAACTGACTAAGGCAGTAGAAAGAAAAAGAAGGAACATGTCCTCTGTGTGTGTATATAAATTTTTGGGCAGAGTGACCTCATACAAGAGTTTTCTAGGATTGTGATAATTTTTTATTTCTACGACCTACAAATAATCCACTCTAGGTGTCTGTACAAGCCATAGCCACTTCTGCTCATTTAAAATTGAAGGTGACAAAGAATAAATCAAAACAGAACAAAAGAAGAGCCAACAACAACTTGCCTATGAGAACAAGACCAAAGACAGTAAAAAATGGGAGGCAGAGATACTGTCCTTTTCCAGATCGATGCAGTCTTGCTTGCTGTTTGAAGACAGCTCTTAATGAGACACTTCTGCAAGATTTTATGATAATACAGGAACAAGAGAAGGAAGCTGGGTATTCTTTGCACTTTTATTAAATAGTCAGTATTTTTATTTTGGAAATAACTACTCTCTACTTCCCTCAATACAGCTCACATTTTGACATCAAAACAAATGCTAAAAATGCCTTCTCTTAGAGGCACCAATGTAAAAGTATCAATTATAGTAGAAATATAACTGAATGTATTTCATATTCAATTGTGTGCTAAACTTAGTCTTAATTCTACTACCTTTTTACTCAAAAGGAGGACAGAAAAATCTGCATAGTTCCCATTTTCTTATTAATAAGGTGAAATACTGTTTTCATAGTTTCAATTTTGACTAGTTACCATGACATTATTAGAGCCTGATCACTGTTATACTATGTAGAAACTCAAAATTCCTCTCTTAAGGAAAAGTTGAGTTCCATAAATACAAAGAACATATCAAATTACATTTTGTAATCTTGTGTCCATGTTTACTGCCTTAGTTGTCCTTTCATCATACCATGGCTTATGGGGATTGCCCAGTGTTAATAAGGACTTCCCTGGGAAAAGAAAATAGACTGAATGTGAGAGAGCATTAATGTCGAAGATCAGAAGACCTTCTCTGCCTGAGCCTATCCATCATGGAGTCTTCATCTTTGGGATGAAAAGCCAAAGCATGACTTTCTACTAACTCCTTAACTTTCCAAATCCAATATTCTCTTCCTTCCTGCTTTCCTTCCTTCCTTCCTTGTGGCCAAAAAAAAGCATCACTTTCTACTTCTTTCAACATGAGGTAGGTCTTTGAAAGTTGTTTACTCAGTTTATTCAGGTCCAAGGTAGTACTTGTCCAGGCAGAAAGTAAATGGAATTTAATTAATTGAAACTTATGTGCTGCTCTTGGGAAGAGAAAGATTGTCCTGCTTTGTGTGGACATTCAGGAAGGCTGAAGCTGTGGGCTTTATCCACCATGTGCAGCATGCGAATTAGTAACAAGACCCTTAGGACCACAGGAAATGAAGTTAATACCAGTCTTGTACTCTGGCCCAAACTGCTGTTTATAACCTTTTTTGTTGCTGAATGCTGGCAGACAAAGGACATGGACATGCTCCTTACACAGATCAGTGCTGAAGAGTCACGGAAACTGTGCAGAAGAGGAATTAATTGGAAGGCCAGACGGGAGGTGGGATGCAAAATCTTATGAAATAAGTCTGTCTCTTGCACACTCTTGCTAAGAATTTTGTATTCTTGAAATGCCCTAAGGATAAGCAGAATATCCATATTTGATACAGCTTCATGTGTAATCTGTAATTGTGACCCTATTACCTATCGTCCCACAGCTACTTCCAACCAAACTATAAAAAAAGAAATGGATGTAAGCCAAAACTTTTTTTCTATGTGTTGTCAAGATTCTGGTAATAAACAGGTTTAAAAACTTGTTTTAGCAAACAAATGCTCTCATCAAGCTGTGAATGGTGCAGAAGAATGACAATTGAAAAGGACTGGTGGTAATTTAATAATGAGAGCAGTAAAGCGAAGCATCTTGTATTCTTGAAAGGTTATAGACAAAAAAAAAAGAAACTGGAAGAAAAACAGTACCTAGGGAATATTTGCTCTGCCTTGTGTGGTTTCTGTGACTTATTGCTGAAGAAAGTCCTTTCTTTTTTGCTTAAAATTCAGGAGCCTGTTTACCTGTGCTTTGAGGTCCACTCTAAGCAAACAGTGTATTCGTTGAGATTTAGTTGGCATTTAGAGACAATTGCACTGGGGAAGTGTAATGAATATTCAAGAAAAGCCAGTTTGTCAAATAATGAGGCATGATGTGTATTGTGATGTGGGGACTCAACATGACCAATCAAGGGATGAAAATCTATTCCTTTGCATTTCTATTCAAGCACAAGCCAGGAACAATGCAGTACGTCACAAAGAATATTGTTTTCAGTCTACTTATTGCAAAGGTTTGCTTTCTTTCTCAAATCATAATAAGAACTCTGTTCCTGTAGTGCTATATTGAAAATAGTCAGGCAGAATTTCACATGATGTTATATTAAAGGGCTCCAAAAACCTTTGCAAACCCATTTTTGTATCAATTAAAACTATCTACTAACAGATTTCCAGAACTTGTTCTTACTGTTTATACAATAAAAATGAATGCAAGAATAACTGAATCTGCCCTGAGAAT
This sequence comes from Empidonax traillii, assembly GCF_003031625.1. Classification (NCBI taxonomy): domain Eukaryota; kingdom Metazoa; phylum Chordata; class Aves; order Passeriformes; family Tyrannidae; genus Empidonax; species Empidonax traillii. The sequence goes on from NW_020955226.1 coordinate 130,239, forward strand.
ATTTCCCAGCCCTTCATGCTGTATAAACAGATCACTGGAGACAGATACCACGTAACTACTTGCTCAACTCAGTAACAATCCCATGAAAGAAATATCAGATGAATACTTCTGTCTTGTTTTACCTGCAGCTCTTTCCATCTGTCATTTATTCAGATCTTTGGAGACATCTGATTTGTAAAAAAACTATTTAAATTTTGTCAAAACTTTGTCTTTAAAGAAAAGAATAACCCTTTGATATTCCTTTCCTCCCCATCCCACATGTGTTGTGTAGCTGCACACGTGAGGAATAGGAGGAAACTTTATGCTAAGACTAAAGATGATTATTTGTAGCCATAAATTCCAGGAATCCCAGGCTGCATTACAAGTCTTGCCTGCTGCTGACCTTTGAAGTGTACAGGTATAATTTTACTTTCTTCAAAAATGTTAGGACTGAGGCATTAAAAAAAAAAAAAAAAGTGTTTTAACCAAAGCAGCATCAAAAATGAATGAAGAAATTAAGGATAACACAAAGAAACTCTTGACTCCATTTTCACAATGGAATTAGCAGATAACAACCCCACAGTATTAAAATGTGTCTTGTATATTTCCACAGAGAACTTTGGGCAGTGGTTTCTACAATTCTCTTTATCTTTTTCCCACGTCTTCTGAGCTGTGTCTTTGTGTCACCATTTTCCAATTCCATCTGACTGAAAATGAGCTACCTTGAGTGGCAAGGATGAGGAATTCACAAGCTTCCTATTAAACATGCTGCAGATGTATCTGTGTAACTGTCTCTTCTAAAAGATTCACTGCAGAGAACAACTAAAAATAGATGGCAGGTTGAAATGCATTATATCCTTTTTCAGTTGAATAGCTATTTTTAAGGGGGATGGGTAGAAATAAGAGGAGTATATTTGGCTGATATTTATTAGGGAGCTTACACTGATTAAATGAGACCTACTTCCTTTGACATTTTACTCCACCCTCTTTAGAAAATAGATAATCATTCTGTCACTGAAATGGTAGCTGATACTAAGATTTGATTTATAGGACCATTTAGATGTTGTAAGGTATTAACTTACACTGTTGAGAGGTGGGGGGAGAATTTTTGAACTAACGAACTAAGGAAAAAATTACCCTCTGGAGCCTGTGGACAAGTTCATTACTGGTCTGGTGTATATGAATATCTCATTTGCTCTCCCTTAAATACCATTCATAAAATAATTAAATTTGTAGATAAATGCTCTTCAACTGCTCACTCCAGCATTTCTTATGCTACTGAGTTGGCACAATTATTGCTACCCTCCTAATTATAATATCTACACCTACACTAGTAGGCTATGGTGACTAATTGTAATGCTGACCCCATTTTTTATGGGAGGAAAGTTTCCTAATGCTCTGTTGCTTAAGCATATACAAGCATGCACAGAGGATGTAGAGCAATTAAATATTTGGCAAGGAAAGAAAAATGAAATGAAAAATAAACAAGCAGTGATGCTGTATGTCCTTAAAGAAGAGACCAATAAAAGACCATAGAATGAAATATGGTAAAAACTGTACATGGAAGGGTAAAGCCTTATTTAGGTTCCAGGTAGCATGTAGAATCATTTTATTCCACAGCTGGTCCAGAAATTGCAAGATTGGCTTATTTTCTTTCTGTCTCAGCTCACCTTAAAACTACACTTGAATTTTTTTCAGAGTGAGTTTATCTAGAGCACAGATTGAAGGCAGGAGGCTCAATTCCTACAGTCAGTCTTGAACACTCTCTCAAGCTGATCTTTCTCAGAGTATACTCTTGCATGTGCATAGTGGGGTGAAAGCTAGGTCTGAAATTGTTTTCTATATGGGTTCTCTTTACTTTCAGTTTGTTAAGCTGGTACGTTCAAAAACAGGTGTTTCTTGAATCATTTAGACCCTAAACCTAGTCTAAAATTTCTGTTACATGTGGCCTATTTCCTCCAGAGATATATAGCAAATAGTGTTGCTTCTGAAAAGCCGTGTCTCTGACATGTTAATAAAAATATTCCTGTCTCTGGAAATGCAGTTAAGCATCTTGTGCCCTTGTTCTTGCACCTGTGTAAAGTTGCTGAGTGCATCACACACAGTGTATTACCAGATGCTAAGCAGTCAGTCACGGAAAGTAAGGGGAAATTGCACAGAGGGCTACATCTATGAAAAGAAATTAATGTTAAACTTGTAAACTCTTTGCAAATTAATTGTTGAATAGCCTAAAAGGATTTTTCATTCTTTTGTGCTATACATGTTACAGACTATGTGAATGAAGCAAGTCCAACTCTTCTTATCTTGTTTTCTTCGTATGAACACTTGTTTTATGGACACTTGCACAAGTTATAGTGAATGCAGGATATACTACACTTGATGGATTTCAAAACTCAACCTTTTACCATGGAAATGTTGCTAATAACAGTGCTATTTTAGAAAGTGAAACTGAAATATTTCACTTAGACATTTTTAAAATTAATTTTTTGTTATTTTTAAAGGACAATATCAAGATTTTTTTCTACATTGCACACTACATTCCCATGAGAAAAAAAAATAGTGTTTCAAAATACTTATTTTACTGAAAATACATAAAAAAGTAATTTTTCAGGATTTACAGTGAAGTATAAATCCACTGTTTTCTCAGTTGCACTTGAACTGGGGACATTTTTAAAGAAGAGCTTTTTGTTTTGTGGATATACTTGACTAGAGTTTTGTCTGTTAACAAAAGAAAATCCAGAATGTAATGTCTCAAAACATAGAGTAGCCCAGTATGTTACTAATAAAAAATTACCAATGCCCAGTGTCATTGGATATAAATCAGTACCCCCTGAGAAGGGTCAGTGATGAAAGATCAAATTCTTTCCTGAATTTGAAGAAGTGGGTGAAAAAAACTTAATAACTTTGCCCAAGTAATAATAATGAAGCACTATGTTTTCAGTTGTATCAACGGGCAATTCACACACTAGTTTAAGTAATTTTCAATTATTTTTCAGTCTTTGTCAAGACAGAAATTTTTTAATAAAGGAAGGACATAGAAGTAGGAATTGTATTAATTCGGTGAAATTATGTGCAATTAGAATAGTTTGAAAACAACTGGATTTCATTGTGAAAATGCTTTGACTCTTTTTATTCATATTTTCACTAAGCTTATTTAAAGCATTGCACTGAAAAAATACCAGATGTATAGCTCAAGGTGAAAAACAATGGTAGAAAAAATTTTCTCTCATATTTTTTAACAGAAAAATAAAGAACTACAGAACCCAACGTCTGCTTACAAACATTGTTATGATCTTAAATATACCTTAAACATAAATCTTTAAAAACCAACGAGCTGAGAATTAATGGTTCTAGCTTCTTATTTTTTAGACATTTGACCAAGAGTTAGCAAGTATTTAATTATATGGGTTAAAACTGATGATGCCTTTTTTCTTCATTTCCCCCCCTCAATCATTCTTTCTTTCCATCTCTCTAGTTCTCTTTTTCCTCCAAGATATTCTCTTCTAAACCCTCATTAGAAGCTATGCACCTCTGGGCATTCAGCTGAGAAATGTCTTATTATGTTCATGAGAAAAGGGATCTCAGGTTTGTTGAATATTGCCCATCTTGCAGAAAATGTGCAGATTAAGACTTTTTTGGCAAAAGTAACCTCATTTATTTCCCCAAATTAAACTACATAAACTATTTTAAGAACTAACTGAATAACCTTACAAAGCAGAATGGGAAAAAAAAACAAAAAAAGAGAAAAAAAAAAGGGGAAGAAAATGAAGACAGAACTCCATTTCAGTAATTTGTTTCATTTGTTCAAGGTATTGGCCCAGAATACACTATGACGACAAAGAGTGATCCAGATTCTTTCAGCACTTACACTGTGCCATTTCAGGGAGATTAAGGTTTGGGGTTTTCTTGTGATGCAGTTCTTGAAAGATACCAAAAGGAAGGTGGCAATAAATGGCCATATAGTATGAAGGGTGATATAGAAAAACAGATCAACAGCAGGTTCGCTGAGGCAAAAGAGAAATACTGTCATTTCTGCAAATTTTCACAAGTGCAATGTACATTCAGTTCCACTGGCCAAGCGGAAGAAGTACCACTTTCTCTATATATATGCCTTTCTCATGAAAATCATACTCTTGGAAAATCATACTCGTGGAAACATACCCTTCCTGATACTTTATTATTGATTTGATCATGAGTAGATTGAAATACACAAACCCCAAACTTGCAGAAAAGAAAAAAATATTAAGAGTCATCAGGGTCAAATGTAAAGTCATTTTGTGAATTATAGCACTTAACTGTAACCAGCAAAATGTCTCTAAAGGGGGCAACAGCCAGACACAAAATGAGAGATTCTTGTTGTATATATGTAATAGCCATCATACGGTCTTGGTAACAGACACAATGATCTGGAAACCCTCACCAGTGAAAAAGTCAATACTGAAAGCTGATGGGAGTGTTCAAGCTACTGGGATCGTAAAATAAGTGGACGTAACCTCCCAGGAAAAACAAAGTAGTGGTATTTGGGAGTTCTTGGTAGTAAAAATCATGGGATTTTGAATGCATATAAATAAATGTGGTGAGAGAGCTATGTACTGAAAGTTTGTCAAAAACACCAGTAAAATATTAAATTTTTGTAAAAGTAAAAAAACCTGTTTTGTAGTGAAAAGCCTCCATGACCAAAATAATGAATTTTTAATTTAAGCTCTCATTAGAACTGATAAATACGAATAACTTACTGGTCTAGAAGTTCATGACTGCCCTAGGGGTAGTTTTCATGACCTGATTGCAATTAGCATAGACAAACAAAGTACATTCCCAAGCAGTAAAATAGTGATTCTTCCAGATGGGTAATTTTCTGTGGTTGAGAAAAATGTAAGCAGAAATAATTGGGAAGAGAAGTCAGACAAATATATGAATGAAAAATTGAAATTCTTAATGAGAATGTTAAATAACTAAAGAGTAACAATTCAAAGGTGCTTAAAATCTTAGCTGCAAATCCATCTGCATTGAATGCAAAAGTAAGTGTAGTAAATAAGAATTAAGACCCTCATAGTGAACAGAGAATGGAGAAAGTAAATACTCATCTGTGGAAACTGAGAGGTATGAAATATCTCAAGGGGATAGAGGAATGTGACAACTAAGGAGTCTAATGAGAGTAAGTGGGTACATTAAGCAAAAAATAACTTCAAAAACAGAAAGAAATTCTTTACTGGGAGAGTAGTGAGGTGTTGGAATAGGTTTCCCAGAGAAGCTGTGGATGCCCCATCCCTGGGAGTGTTTAAGATCAGCCTGGACGGGGCTCTGAGCAATCCGATCAAGTGGGAGGTGTCTCTGCCCATGTCAGGGGGCTTGGAACTAAATGATCTTTAAGGCTCCTGCCAACTCAAGCCTTTCTATCACTCTGTGATTGTACCAGCATTTATAAAAGGAATATAGTGGTTGAAGTGATTGTGTGGCTGTGAGCCTGACATCAACTGTAAGTAAAATAAGGGAACCTGTGATGATAGATTAATTTAGTAAAGAATATCTGACAGGAATATAATTAAGTCCCTCAGTGCGGCAACACAGACATTATTAATGCACAAGAAATCTCATTTGATGATTATATTCTTTGTATAAAAAAAAACAGCCAAGCAGTCATTACAGGCATATGCTTTCATAAGGTATTCTACTGATTGCTATACAATATTCCAATAAAGTAATAGCACCATACTTATGAAAAGCTCATTACATGGTTTATAAATTGACTGAGAGCTTTCAAAAAGTCATTAGCAGAGGATGACAATTCAGTGCCAGTTTCTAGTGAAAGTCCACAGAAATGACCACAATAACACTAATTTGCTTTGAAAAGATCTGAAGAAAATATAAAATCACTTCAATGAAATGCACGGTTGCTTCATAAACTAGTTGTGAAGTGGCTAATGATATGCTAATGAGTCTAAATAGAAACATTTGAATTATTCTGTAATTGGGATATTAAATGCAAACAAATGCATCATGAAACGGTAAATTTAGTCAGACAGTTATAAAACCAGGGCATGTAGGCTGAAATGAAAAAAAATTATAGCCATATCCTGGGATGTACTGTCTCACAAAAGAAATAAAAGGATAATATGTAAGAATGATGATCATAGCCTGTATAAAGAAGTAGATTAAGAAGTCAACCTTTCCCTATGTATATAGCACTGGGGGGACTAAAACAGGATTACTGCATACATTTTCTGGCATCTGAATTCCGAAAGTACATTGAAAAATTGGGAGAGGCAGAAGAATGAACAGAGGAATAGCATTCTTCAGAATGGTGTGAATCTTAAAGATGTCCATCTTTGTTGTTTAGTGAAAAGTAGTTTGAGAAGTGACTTGCATTGCAATCAGTAACTTCGTGGAAGGAGTGCTGAATACTAAGGAGCCGTCGAGCCTAGCAAAAAGAACCTAAATGTCTGGAAACTGAAAGGAGATAATTCAAGTTGTATCCTCTGGAATGAACCATCAGAGGAAGCAGTTATTCTCCCTCTGTTTTCAAATCAAGACTGGAAGAAACAGAAAAGTCCTTTTAATCAACAAACGCTATGTACTATTCATCTTCAGAAAGTTCTAATGCTTCTTCTAAAAAATCTCATTTCAGTTGAAGGAGGAAATCACTGCTTCCTGTCCCAACCTTTCTCTGAATACACAGCACTCCATAAACCAAGTAGCTGCCTCTGCTCTCCCTGTGCTTGGGATTAAAATTTCATGTGCTCTTCTTAGTCGGTAAAATTTCAAAAGCTGATCATGATTTAGTCAGATTTGGATGTTCTGACTTTAGTAAGAGGTAGGATCCCAGTGGAAGCAAGGCCAGGTGACATGGAAAAAATACAGAGATGCTGCTTGCCACTGTACTGAGAAAATTCATGTGGCCAAAACTCCACTTGAGTTGAAGCTGCCAGAAATGTGAGGGTCAATAAAAAGGTTTTTTTTTTTCTAATACAATAATGGTAATAGGCAACATAGCAATATCACTGGCCCATTACAGGATGAGGATGGTCACCTCCCAAACAGCGATAGAGACAAGGCAGAGGTGTTTAATGCTTTCTTTGCCTCTGTCTTCAACATGGATGATGGACCAAGGAGGTCTCACTGCCCTGAGCTGGAGGACCATGACTGTGATGACGATCAATTCCTATTTGACTCTGAATTTGTGTGTGATCTGGTGCTCCAGCTGGATCCCTACAAATCTCTGGGACATGACGGGAATCATCCCAGAATCCTCAAAGGGCTGGCTGATGTCATCGCAAAACCTCTCTGGATTTTTGAGTAGTCTTGGGAAGCCAGAGAGGTCCCAACTGACTGGAAACTGGTGAACAATGTCCCAGTTTTCAAGAAGGGCAAGAAGGAGGACACCAGAAACTACAGGCTTGTCAGTCTCACTTCAGTGCCTGGTAAAATCACGGGAATTATTCCAGAAGGTATTGAAAAACACCCAGAGGACAATGCAGTCCTTGGTCACATCCAGTACAGCTTCATGAGAGGAAAGTCCTGCTTATCATCAGGATATTACCCTTATTACCCTTCTACAATAGGGTAACCCACCTGGTTAATCTATGAAAGGCAGGAGGTGTAATCTCTTTGGACTTCAGCAGAGCTTTCGATACTGTCTCTCACAGCATCCTTTTGGGTAAAATATCCAGTTCACAGCTGAATAACCAGGTTATATGATGGGTGGGCAATTGGTTCACAGGTCAGGCACAAAGGGAATAGTGAACAGGGTAACATCAGATTGGTGTCCAGTCACTAATGGGTTTCTGCGGGGCTCCATCCTCAGTCCAGTTCTCTTCAACATCTTCATTAATGACCTTGATGCAGGACTTGAAGGAATACCTAGTAAGTTTACCAACAACACTAAATTGCAAGAAGCTGTCAAATCCATCAAGGGCAGATGGGGCTCTGCAGAGAAATTGAAAAATTAGAGGACTGGGCAATCACCAAGCATATGAAGTTCAATAAGGGAAAGTGCTGGATTCTGCACCAGAAATGGGGTAACCTTGGTTGTGTGTATAGACTGGGGAATGAGATGCTGGAAAGAGGTGCTGCAGAAAGGGACCTGGGGGTCCTGGTTGATGGCAAGTTGAATACGGGTCAGCAGTGCCCTGGCAGCCAGGAGGACCAACTGTGTCTTGGGGGGCATCAGGCAAAGCATCACGAGCCAGTCAATTCCCACTCTGCTCTGCACTGGTGTGACCTCACCTTGAATGTTGTGCAGTTTTGGGCACCACAATATAAGAAAGATATCAAGCCATTAGAGAGTGCCCAAAGGAGGGCAATGAAGATGGTGAAGGGTCTGGAGTGGAAGCTATATGAGAGTGGCTGAGGTCACTTGGTTTGTTCAACCTGGAGAAGACTGAGGGGAGACCTCACTGTGGTCTTCAACATCCTCACAAGGGGAATTGGAGGGGGAGGTACCAATCTCTTCACTCTTGTGACCAGTGAGAAGACTTGAGAAAGGTGCATGAAGCTGAGCCTGGGCAGGTTTTGGTTAGATATCAGGAAAAGGCTTTTTCATCCAGAAGGAATAGGCTCCAGAGGGAAGTGGTCACAGCATCAAGCCTGTCTGAGTTCAAGAAACTTTTGGATAACTCTCTCAGGCACACAGAGTGATCCTTTGGGTGTCCTGCACAGGGCCAGGAGTTGGACTAAATGATCCTGATGGGTCTCTTTCAACTCAGAATATTTTAAGATTTTAAGATTCCTTGATTCCATGGGATCACATTTCAGTAGGTTTGGGCCCATCCTCCCGTCATGGCGAGGTAGCAATGGATTCAATTCACAAGGCATGATTCCTAGCCTCTTCCTCTCATCAGATGGCTGTGGGATGCACATGTCTGTTTTTCACTCAGATGCATTAGCAATAGTAGCTCAGTACTCTCCAGGGTAATGTGTGTGAAAATGTTTTGTCTCTGTTTTTCTAATTCTCTCCTCATTAGGAAAGGGCAGTGAATCCCAGTGCTGACCTCCCAGTAATGGAGAATGCATTTGGCTCTCGGGGCTGCATTCACTGCTCAAATAGCCGTTTCCTGTCTTCTTTAGGGAAAAGGCATAGGCCAGATGGTGATGCAGGGTGAAAGCACTGCCAGTGCAAAAGCATTATCATTAACTACATTTCCCCACAAATAATGTATTTATCTGTCAAAAATGTTGTGAAATGCTAAAACTTTACTTTGTAATAATTCTATTAGAAAAAAAAAGCTCTTTTTATCTACTAACAACTCCACCTGATTAACTAAGAGCATAACTGTTCGTGGACACGGCAGTGGATTTTATTCTTTATTTTTGAAAGTAAATCCAGCTTAACATCCCCTAACCTTCACAGAAAGCTCATGTTCTTAGGTTGGAATTATGCCCTTAGTATCCATACTTGATGGCTTCACATGATGTCCTGACTACCCATATGTATGTCCATCTGTTAGGCTGGCATGGTGCCCTCCCACAAGTTACTGGACTTTGGCCCTAGGACACAGCTGAGGACTGAATACTTACTTAATATTTTATGTGACTTTCTGCCTGCGTGGACATGTGTGTGTGTGTGTGTGTGCGTGTGTGTGCTGCAACCCTCCTGTTTGTAATGGACAGGATGGAAGGTATTTGCCTAATTTACTACAGGTAAAATAGTCAAAATGGAACCCAGAACATCTTTTGCTAGGGGGGGTTTTTGATAGAAAGATGATAAGCCATTTCATGGAGTGAGTTGGATTTTCTAAGCTGAGTATCTAAGTCAAAACAGTTTAATAGCAAAACACAGGATTTTTTTCTTAGGAGGAGATGCCAGACCACTGATAGATCCCAGAATGCCAGAATGAAGTTTTCATGTACTAAACACTAAAGAGAGAGGGGTTTAGAAAGATCCCCTTCCTAGAGGATTTTTGAAAGTCTTAGAATGATTTTATTTTGCCAGTTTTGCTTTTCAAGTTGAACAAAATTGTTGGCTATATAGCTTAAAAAATTGTACTTCTCTTATCAACTGCTTCTGGGTGGCATGTATTTCAGAGCACGCATCTAGACTCAATCCATTTAAACAAAATGTGTGATTTCAATGTCCTGTCACTGCAAACCCTACAGCTCCTGACTCAAGCTCTCCTCCAGGAGATGCTCTGCCTGTTGCTTTTCTTTTCTATCACTTATGCATGCTTCCTCAGAGGTCCTACTAGGCTGTAGATCCCTCAGCATCTTTTGTCAAACGTTACTATACAGCACACTCTCCCACTTTTGACTTCTGATTTACTACTTCGACAATACAGGAAAGGAAGAAAATGGATGTAGAGAAATTTCTAGGGAATTTTCTAGGGAAAAAACCACTTAAAAACCAAACAAATACTTTTGCAAATTAATAAAATTGTTCCTGAAATAAGTTTTCTAATGCTTCCTGGATGATGAATATTTGATTACTGCTGAGAGAAAGCCTGTGCTCTTCTGGGAGACTCTGGCACATTCACCCCACTCATGAAACTTTCTGTAGAAAAACGAGTGAATAAGGCTCTGAGTTTCAGGTTCTTTTATTTGCCATCTTGACTTTCAGTTTCCTGTAATAATCCATCAGCCTTATTTGGACATCTGTTTTAAATGCATTACAGTGATTTGCTTGAGACATAACTTGCTCCAGGCATAGTGAAAAATGGAATTCATAATACAAAATGATGCACTGTTCACAGCCACAGCCCACTCTGTCAAACTGTGTGTTCCATGTGCTGGTTCTTAAGACGACTTATTTAGGTGTCTGTATGGGAAATAAACTCTGCTTATAATTTTTTCCTTTTTGCATGGGCTGAATTGTAATGAAATCCTGGCTAATAATCAAGAATAAAAAGGCTTGATGCTAACCCATCATATATCCAGCCTTGAAAATATCCTTTAGCAGGACCCTGTCAAATATAAGTCAAAGCTTATTTCTCTCATAGTAATCTATTTGCCGTATTCAGTCCTTGTTGATTTGGAAGTTTAATAACCCTAGGCATTAACAACCTTTCAGTTTGCTAAACTGATGACCCTTAGCAATTGAGAAATTCTTATTGGTATTTTCCAAGTATCTCCTTTTAGATTTGTTGCTTCTATGGAATTTCTTAAAAAGCAGGGATGTGTGACTTATATGGGGCTAGTTGACTCATGTAAATTGGTGGCAATTTTAAGGGCTGCATTTTTTTAACGGTACAATCCCCTTGAACTTACACATACAGACAGCACACAAACACACAGACACACACATGCATGTATATAAGACGAGACGTGTTCTATATAAGTAACACTATAATCAAAGGCCAGGATTGTCTGACACCTTTTATTTTGAAACTGTGTTGTTTACAGTTGCATTTTTTTGCTTCAATTTTTAAATTGACCATTTCCTTCCAATGATCTAACTTCATCATTGTTGCATAGAATCAGCAAGTTATTCACGATAGTAAGACAAGAGAGCATTTATATCAAGGGACTGGAAATAAAACTCCAGTTATTCTGAATTCTCTTCTACAGGTTATAGATGTATTTTAGGAAAACTGTTCCCAATAGGCAATACTTAAACACCCTATATGGATTCTTGAATAATTTATTCATGATATGCAAGACTGAACAGTTGAACAAAATGAAGAACAGTAAAATAATAATAAGAAACATGAGTGCAGAAAATAACAGTTAAAACTTCCCATTGTAGCTTCATTTCAACATTAAATATTGGTAGATAGGAAAATGAACTCCAGTTTTATTCTCTTAAATATCAGAGATCATATTATTTTCATAAGATTTTGTAATATTTAATGAGTTGTATAGATTTTACGTGCTGATTGAGTCACCTTTATCTCAAGAAATTAAAATGTGTAAATTACATCTTGTTCATGTAATTTCTGACTATTTTAAAGCTGTTTATTTTAAGATAATAGTTTTTTAATATACACAATATGTATTTTTTCTGTGGGGTGAAACCACTACAGTCTACTGTAAGCTCATCCTTTTCAAATTGCAGTAGATAAATCTGTGGTAATCTCCTTTGCAAGTACGGCATAGAACATGTTATAAATACCACAAGAAGGGCAAAATTTACTGTGCAGTAAAGGTCAAAGTGATAAAACCCATAAAGAGTATAATGAAGCCCATTGGCACGGATTCAGCTAGACATTTAAGTAGATGACAATTTTTTAGCTTATGAGAAGTCCCACTGACTTAAGTGTCCTTCTGAATATTGTCACTAATGTGTACTTTGTGTATTACTTTATTTATCTTTATATTATTTAGACCTAACAGTTAAAATATTAGGCTTTGGGTAGATATCTGAAATGACAGTGGAACAAGTGAAATATTTACTAAGCTCCTCGTGAGTAAGAGAAATTAACAAACACTTCAAAAAATATTTAGGAAAAAAAATACATCCATACAAACACGTAAATTGAAGTCAAATCTGTACTCCTGCCCTGGCTTTTTTCTACTTTTGAAAAACTTGTAGCTCGAAGTTCTCCTATTTTGCTTCTACTTACATTGGGCATTGACTTCAAGAAAGGTGGTTGAAGCCCATCGTTTTGTTGCAGCACCACAACCTGGTGGGGCTCACTCTCTGAGTCAGCGTCGTGGCTATACCACCCTCAACACCACCGTATCATGTAGCTCAGCAGAGGACATGAATTTTGACATACAACTCCATGTGCTTCTCTGATCACCTTGCTTATCTTGTTTATCCATATCCCACTACAAATCTGGATATAATGAAACTGTAGTGCTCCCTTAACTGAGAAGCAAATCAGGCTTTGTGCCCCTGCGTGGAGATATATCTTTGTATCTTGATATCTTGACATCTTTATATCAGGAAAATACTTTCTTTAATAAACACATCTGTGGAGAAATTTTGACTTTTTCTTGAAAAAGAACCAAGTGAAAGAAACAAATAAAAATGTTTTCTTGTGAAAATTTAGTCTTTTAAGTTGGAAATAGTAAACTGCTATAGAGCCAGGCATAAGTCATTTATATTTAGATTTAATTCATATTTATATATATATCTATTTATATTTCTATTTCTCTATATTTGTATTTAATTTATATTTATATTTATATTTATATTTATATTTATATTTATATTTATATTTATATTTATATTTATATTTATATTTATATTTATAGTATCCCCTCCTTGTATTTGCTGGATTCTCTGATCATGCTTCATCTCTCATGATACCTTATAACTGAGTGATTCTTAGAATAGGCAAAGTACTTGTACAGATGTTTAAAAAAACCCCTAACCCTCCCCAACTTATAATGACTCAGAAAACTAAAATAATTCCATAGACATTGGTTTGATACAGATCTAAATATTTGTTTTCATTTCTTCTTAATAGGAACGTATCACTTTGAAATATCTTTATTAACAGTAAGATTTTTCCATTAATTTTCTCCTCTCCAAAAAGCTGTACATTAGCTTGTTTTAGACAAATTATATTTTAAGTTGGACCGTGTGTTTGGTCTTCCCTCAGGTTTATTCAAGCTTGCGTACTGAGACCAGCAGCAAAATACTGACTTTAATAGATGGTACTTGTGTTGAATAGTTGTAAATGACGTGTCCAAATTCACTACTTCAACTAGGGAAACAGTTTTGGTGCGGATGAAAATTCTCTCACCGTAAAACTCGGAGTTCCCTCTCCTTGAGCAACTCTGAACTGCAGTGCAACTCTAGAAGGGTTATACATACCCTTTGGAAAAAACACTATTTCACATCACAGAATGCACTTTGTCCATGTACTTTTGAAGTAGTGCCATATTAGTGTTCCCATGTTCAAGTTTGTTGTGTGTTCTGGTAAATCTTGTGTTGCTACTGCAATGGACTCCTGAACCTCCCTCTCAGCCCTGTGTTGCCATTTGACACCCAAGAAAAGCAGGGAGACTAACCTCATTAAACCATAAAAGGAGAGGGAAGAGATGCATGAAAGCAGTAATCAATCTCACATGAGAAAAAAGAGTAGGAACACTACGTATTCTGCAGGTCAGCAGATTTTAGGCTCAAAGGGAAGTCTAGCAAGCATTCCAGATAGAGATGTCTGTAAAAATCAGTGGGAAAGAAAAGAAATGCCTCTCTCTTCCTTGACAAAGCCTATTTCTTAAACCAAGGTAAGCATTAATCAAGATTAAAGTGTGTATGAAAAATAAAAAGTCAGTTCAGAGCCAGTTAGGAATATATTCTGCTAATCTATCTATTATTCATGTTAGCATGGTAGTGTGCCCAACTCAATTTCTATGCTTTGCTGGAATTTGCTATTGTAAATTAATATTAATTTAATGAAACATTTTTTTGCTTATTCTTTTTACCTTTTTTAAACTCCCCTTAGAGAAATATTTGAGAGGTGGTACAATAGACCATAAGAATGCCTTCACAGTTACTTCTCCCTAAAGAATCTGAAAATTATATTTGCCTGTGAAACTTCCTTTAACCTGTTAGAATGCATGTAGTAAAATCACAATTTAGACACTTTCTGGTATTCACTTGTTATTAAATTGTATTTTAAAGTAATAATTGTCATTTTAATGGCAAGTTTTTAATCATCAACAAATTAGACTATGTTACATAGCTGTTCTGATAGCTTACAATAGAAGTCTTTAAGTGCCTCTTGAATGTTTTTCCTCTTCTCTTTCTCTACTCAGGATACAAATATCATTATGAGATAGGGGGAAATTCTTCTGTTGGCCAAATCAATAGCAATCCTAAGTGAAATCTGTCTCTGTACAGATATCCTGCATGAGTTATCTTGCATGTGTTTTGAGCAGCTGGACAAGTACGCATTTTGAGCACACAAAAGGCAAACTTTTAACAATCCAACTTTAATGACACTGCAAACCCTATTACATGTGTCTAGTGAAGTCAAAGACGAATGGCTCTGGTTTTGCCACCTCAGAGTTATCACAGGTACAAATACACATCAGAAGAATATGAAGGTCATTTTAGCAGCTGGGTTATTTTTCATAGTAAAGAATACATTTAACAAAGTGTCTTGCATAAGCTGCTTAGATTTCTGAGATGAAATTTGTCTTACTCAAGTCATTGAAATCAAGCTTGTTTATTTGTCTGTGAAGCATTTATATAAGTCTTGTAAGACTTAAGAATTATACAAAAAATGTAATCCTCTGCAGGGAAAAGGGTCTGTAACTAAATCCTGTCATAATGTTCAGTAAGTCATCCTTACCAAAGCACACATTCCTGTTTCAGGAAGAGCAGTGTGGTAGGTGTTGAGCAAGTAGCACTTTATAAAGAATGCTCATCATGACGAGGTTATGAAAACAGCTACTTAGCCCTGGCAGAGAGAGGGGATGCGCTCATTGCCCTTAATACTAGGGATCTGTCCATTTTCCCACTAACCTTTGTGGTAATGATCTGAAGCATAATTTAGGATGTAGCTGTTTGTCTTTCTTCGGTGATTCAATTCTTATTAGATAAAATTAAATTTCCATATGTTGACCTCACTCAAATAAAAGATTTTAGTCCTAAAAAGCTCTGCCATTTGGTGACTTTGATGACAGTATAGAAAGCTAAGTTCATGTTACTCTCATAAGTTTTGTTGCAATGTAAAAGACGTGTCTTGTTTTAATTTGTTACCATCACAGGTGTTATCTGAAGTGCTATTCTCTGCAAGCTATGGCTTGCCTCTTTGCCAAGCTCTGACAAAGACTAAAATCCTGCTCATATCACTGATATTATAGACATGGAATTGCAGTTGAATTCTGCATGTAATGCCTTCCTAAAACAGGAAGCCTTAAGTAGCAGAACTATGCAAACCCTTGAGTAGCATAAGCCTACAGATACTGGCATGCAAGAAAGTTTCATTCTTTTCACTTATCTATTTGATCTGATAAGAGTGTGCATTTATATATTTTAATGACAGTGGTATATTACATTTGAAGCCAAAGTATGTCATTATACCAAGACCACTACATGCTGTCCAAAGTGCAGACTAAAGCTACACTAATCAAGGAGGGGTGAGGGGGGGGGCGTGGAGAAGGATTTTTATTTCCATTTGTCTTTTATCCAAACTGCACTGTTGAAATATTTTTGCAGTCGAAAGGATACCATAAAATATTTAGGTTGTAAAAAAAAATTTGACAGAAGCCAGACTAGTCTTAGAAACCCATAAATTAGGAGCTGTATTGCTTGCACAGTCTAAATTAATATACACAGTCTAAAGTAATAACTGTGCACATACAGTTGGTGCAAATTTTGGAGATCTATTAAAAATTTGAATAAAAGGAATATTTATAAATAGCTTATAAAATATAATAGGGATAACTAATAATTCATAACTTCTTAGAAATGCTGAGAATCGTTTGGAACACTTGAGGACTAATTTTTTACTAGACTGTATCTTCAGACCTCTTCCTGCAGAAATATCATACAGGTTATGTCTTCATGTAATACTCTAGAATGTGGAGAAATGAAGGTAGGAATACAATACTTCACTAAAGGGTTTTTGTACTCCTTCCATCTCACTAATCCTATCCTATTCCCTTGGAGCAAAATTCGTAGGGTATTTTTCTGTGTTGTTGTTGCCTATATTTCCCACCCACATGAAGAGTCAATATCACTGTTTATCAGTTATAAATAAAGTGTTACTGTCAGAGCTCCAGTCCAGTGTATGGGCTCTGTTCCAGTGTGCAGCTAGAACGCTTTGGACTTGTATCATCTGATGTGTATTTCTGTTCACATGGCAGAGGCCAAGTTCTTTCTAGGTTCTTAGGTTCTTTCTAGGTTCTTCTTTCTTCTTCTGTGGGTCTGAAGTCAAAATGTGCCCTTGAAATGACTTAGGCAGGTATCTAATTTTGTAAGAGGTAACATGGGACTTAATGCAGACAAGGACAAATTTACGTTTTAATGATAAACATTCAATTATGCCTAATTTCTTCTACTCCTGGGCTCTTCATACTCTGTGCCTGCATTAGAGCACAATACTGCATATCTGTGATTGTCATGCAGTAAAAATGTGAATAACTGTCTACATTACTCAAGCAAAACTTAAAAAATATATCCTTGTTACCTGTATAGGTTTTTTTTCAAAGTTAAAATTATTAACTCGGTGGAAAGGTTCACAGTACAGTGTCTAATACCCGGTTATTATTTAGAAGTGGTATTTTCATGAATGACGTAAATAGCTAAGGAGAGTTTGCCTAAACATCTCATTACAATTAATTAATGACAATGCAGTGACTGGTAGTTAACTGGTAAAATCACCCAACTGCTCTTGTATCCTTCTGTTGTCTTAAATTGCTAAATATGCTGTGGATTATTTTTGCCTTATTTGTTATACAGCTTGGTCCTCTTCTAACAAGTTGATCTTGAGCAGTCATTATCCTGCCCCCAAGTACTTCTTCTCTGATGCAATATCATATTTACCAGCTTCCACATATGAACAGCAGATGGTTTGAGCTGAATACACAAAATCATATGTGACTGTATGTTGCCATCTTTTGGTTCTGTTTAACCCTTCAGCAGCTCTTTGCCTTTGCCATTTAACAGTCTGGTTTGGAAATAGGAAGAAATTCAGATTGTGAAAACATGAATATTTTTCCTGCTTGAGAGGTTATTGTTTATATTATTGTGATAGCTAAGAATAATTTGCCTAATTGGTCAGTAGATATGAAAGTCTGTTTTGATTCCAGCTGCTTACAGCTTCACCAGCAGACAGATATGGGAAGTATGGTTTGGTAAAAGTCACAGCATGTAGTTTGTGAGACCACGCTTCCAAACACTACTACAAACCACAATTTTATTAATTTTTAGGATTCTGTCCCACTTTGTTATTATTTTTTGTTTCTGCTTTATGCAATAACAGAGAAGCTTACTGTTTTGGTTGTTGATAAACTAGGATTTTTTTATTTTTTTTACTGATTCATTTTATGTAGAAATGCAGAAGTGCTTTACACTCTTCTTATCCAAATACTTATGTTGGATGATTTTGAAATTGCTTCATGTCTCAGGTGCTTATTTAAAATTTCAGAAACACAGTCATGACTTATATGAGCTATGCTGAGTGCTTAGGAACAGAAATATGAATACATATCCAAAAGATACTGGCATGGCTAGAAGGAGTTGCCTGCCAGCCTTGTGGTGGGGTGCCTGCCTTCAGTGGTTCGGGTGCTCCACAGTAACCCTTCTCATGCAATGTGAGACATAGTGCATAACTTACCATTAAACTGTCTCTAGCTACAGTGTGAAGTGGAAAGTGCAATTTTTCTTCTTCTTGAACTTTAGGCATTTAAGCCATATCAGAACTTGGCTTGAAAGCATTTCTAAAATTGAAACCTATTCCTGTATTTTGGGATGAGACACAGATGCGCAATAGTGTGTCCTACCTCCTTACCAATGCTTTGACTTCCACAGATCAAGAAAGAGACTTAAGTTGCTTTCAACCCGTCAGTGGTAGTGCCCTGATTGCCTGCCTCAACTAGGGCCTGAATTTAAGCAGCTTTTAGTACAGTATACATATATATAGTGCAGAATAAAAGAAAAATGCAGTTTTATGTGGAAAAAGGTCCACTGTTAGTTTTTCTGTCTGAACCTGCAACAGCTCAGACTTGCAGTAACTCTCTGGAAGACTTGCATTGTGCAATGACTTCACGGGCATACATAACCATCTTTACTGTTCAGTTTTGTACATAGAGGAATTAGCTTTCAACGTATGTTTTCCTGTAACTATATCTTTGCATTAGCTTGTTTTGATTACAGAATTTGAGGAAGTAATAAGTACCTGCTAAATATTAGGTTTTTAATATGGTTAAAATATACAAATAGCTATCACTAAAGCAAACACCTTTAGTTTCTAAAGTACCGATCATGGATGACGTATAGAAATAATTTTTTTTTTCAACAGGAAAGATTTTTAATGCCATCATCAGTTGCTTGCAGCTGCTTTTAAAAAATACTTTGCACTTTTTATGACTAATGTGACTCAGTCTACATATTCATTATCTTTAAAAGCCTGTGCAGAAAGAGAGCAACACTAGAAGATTTTAAAAATCCTATTCTGGTAGTGTTAGTGAATTAAAAGTAATTTCTAATCCTTTTAGGCTGTCCATGAAACCACTCAGAAACCATTGGTGCTGAATGACAGAAGAAAATCCAACAATCCCAGTTTCACATCTACCTGTTACTGTCAACAGTCACGCCTACCCTGATATCTATATACAACTCCAAAAGCATACTGGAGGAGGAATTAAATTACTAACATGGTAGTTAGGTATCTGATTCTCAATTATTTTGCTACATAAATTGAAGAAAATTACTATGATTTATAGCTTTTCCTGCCTACTAGTATACTAATAGTAACTCATTCAGTAACTTGTTCCAACTCACTCGGGCTAACAGATAAAATGCACTGTGTTTCTTCTAATATATACTGGTGCTAAAAAGGCTATTGTAATAAGGTATTATTAACCACAAGATTACTTAATTCTATGTACAGACTGTTGGTTATAACAACTTCAAATAAAACTAAAAATATATTCAACAGAAAGCAGTTAAAGAGATGCTTGATAGAAGAAGGTTTACAAAATCCAGCATAACACTGAACAAAGGAATTAGGTAGTTAGCCACAAGAAAACTAATGTAAATGGGCTCTATTTTATTTCAATGTACAAAAACAGGGTCAGAGTAATTCTTCTCAACAAATGAAGGATAATGAAAATAACAACCCAATTCAAATAAATTAATTTTTATTTCAAAATAATCACAGTGGTTGTGCAAGAAAGAATCATGTCACTAAAGTCACTGAAACTCATTTTTTTCATTGCTGTTTTAATATGAAGTATAGTAATATGAAGTTTTTTTCTAACTGTTTAACCTTTGCTCTAATGCTGGAGTAGTTGCATCAATGAGATGCTACTGAAAAGCATCAGCATGCATCTTATCACTGAGATTTATCTTAGTGCCCAGAACTGCTCTATAGAACTAAATGAGAAACCCCACGGCTACAATGGCTACACCAGCTTGGTGCTAGGTTGGTGGGAATTTTCAGAGAAAAAATTATGACTGCGGGAATGGATGTGGCAGGGCAAAGAGGGAGAAAGGGATCTGTTTGTAAGAAAAACAGACATGCATGAACTGAGACTTTTATCCCAAAGCTAAGACTTATCTCATGCCGTTACCACCATACCTTAGCCTAGGCTTGCATTTTTTTCCATTGTGTCATTTTTGCTTTCTTTACCTTTTGACCTTAATTTTGTACTACAAGACTCCAGGACCACTCTTAGATACCCTGTTTGTCTCTGCTACATTTAAAAGTGAAGGAACGATTCTAGACACAGATGGATGAAGCCAGTACCCAGGGTCAGCCACTACAAACTGCAGCCAATCAAGAGTAGGCAGACTGGTGACAGTGAAAGAGGAGAGAAGTTTCAGGTTGCCTGTGTGCACAAGCCATTCATATATTCTGACAAAGCATAGGAATACCCAGTTGCCAAATTCACTCACAGATGCATACAATCATTATGTGTGAGTACCTTACCACTAGTTAATAGTTTCTCATCTTTAGAAGTATCTTCTTTACTAAAAGATTTTCTGTAAATATTTTTTGTCTACTTTGCAATGTTAGCAATTTCAAAGAGCTGTCACTATCCACATGAATAGAAGTTTGAGGCAGCGCAGCTATAGGCTATATTTTGCAGAAACTTTGCATCAGCATAAGCCACTGTTTCTGCAAGCAGAAGCAGTCTAGGTCTGTCTTGGGCTGCAAATTTCCACTTCATTCAACTCCTTCCCTTGTGCAAATATAGATGTATGTTTGACTGTGAAACCATAACAAACTGAAATTAAACTGGTTTTTGGCTGGCTAATGCTAACTTAATTTTCCCTATTCCAGATCACTGCAGAGACACACATCCCATTGTGTAAGTGGGTAACATAGGGTCAAAAATAAGCACTTGAAACAGACAAGAGTACAAGAAGAGAATAGGACTCTCTCAGCATCAATGAGAAGTTGTTTATGGTTACAGATTCATTTTCAGAAACAGTTAGGCCTAATTACCTTAATAAATAGATTGTACAGGATCAATTTCTTTTGCTAGCACTGGGCCTTTCTTTGGCAATATCAGAAAGTCCAGCTTAAATTTTGCCTTAAATTTAGCTGTGTGTATTAGTTGTTCCTACAATATATCTTTTGTTTGTGAAGAGTTATTATTGAGAAGATTATTCCTTAAATGATAATATTAACAGGTGTCAGAAAGTTTCAGCTAAAAACATGAACTCAACTGCTTTCTAAGCAAATGTAAAATTTTCATTTTGTACCATGGTTGTTGACATCAATTTTATTCCACTAACAGGATAAAAGTGTAAATTTTGAATTAGTCTTTGATTGCTTTCATTAATGCCTGTAGGGTTTATGCCATCCTCGTTGTAAAACAATGCTACCTACTGTAATACAACGAATTTTTTAAAAAAGAACACTTATTATAGACTTAAAAGCAGCTCTCACTGTGACACTGTTTCAAGATGATTGACTGTAATGGTTTCAGATTAGTTGAAATGCATTACAGGATATGCATTATATATCAAGACATTATAAATTATGAGAAACTACTGTCAGGCAAGCAATTATGATAGCTCATCTTGCAATGCTAATTACAAAATGTCTGGAAAATACCTTATCTACATTTATGAAGCTTCCCGCATTGATCAATGAAATAGACATGACAGCGTAAAGAGGAGTGCTATGACTACTAAAACCTCAGTTAAGTAGGTATCTAAATGGCACTGGAGAACTGTTCACAACTGTGTACTGGTGCAATTCTAATCTATAGAATAAGTGGCATTTGGAAATGATTTTGTGACCTTGGAACAACTTTTTAATTCCATGAAGTAGTTTTGCTCGGGCCCTCTGGAATAATAATATCTTCCAACAAAACCAAAGATGGTGATGTTCAAATCATGCAGCTAACTAGGAAACAAGATGTATAAATGAGATCCTAAAATGCATTTTGTTTAAAAGACACTTTTGACACTTCATCTGAAATGTTAAGTATCATTCTGGACCTTCTTGTTCAAGAAAATAAAACAGAAATTAGCATAGGTGCAGAGAAAGTAGCCAAGAGAAGGAGATGCCTAAGAAAAGGTGTCATGTAGCCTTACAAAGCGAAGGCTGAGAGGGCAGATAAGTCCTATATGGAAACACAGTGGGATGAGATAATAAACATTTGAGCCAAAATCAACATCAGCAGCAAAAGAAATGGTTATTAATGGCTCAGATACACACGTCAGCTGAAAATTAAATAAAGATATATAATCATAAAAATAATCAAGTTCGGAAACGGCGTTTCAAGCAGTTGGTCTAAAACCCCTAATTTTGTTTATGTTGGAATTATATAAGTTTAGTAAGCAGGTTATTTGGTCTGATTCTCTGCAATAGAAGCAGATTGGACTTCATAAAATCATAGAATACGCAGAGTTGAAAGGACTCATCAGGATCACTGAGTTCAACTCCTGGCCCTGCACAGGGCACCCCAAGAATCACAACATGTACTTGAGAGCATTGTCAGAATGCTTCTTGAACTCAGACAGGCTTGGTGCTGTGACAACTTTCCTGGGGAGCCCGTTCCAGTGCTCAACCACCCTCTGGGTGAAAAACATGTACCTGATGTCCAACCTAAACCTACCCTGACTCAGCTTCATGCTGTTTCCTCAAGTCCTGTCACTAGTGGTATAAAAGTTCTTTCAAACTTTGACATTCCTGTTGCAACTGAATTACCTTTTTAAATCTGTTTTTCAGTCAGCTTTCCCATCCCTTCAGATACTTTTTCTAAACTCAAGGGATTATTTTTATCCTCTGCTATGGTATTAATAGCAAGTTAATGGTTATTTCCATCTATCATCTCCTTTTCAGTGTGTCAATGATGATTAAATGTATCTGCATTGCATTACACACTATCATTGCTCTTCAGACTGGAGTATTCTTTCCTGCTGCAACAATCTGACTAAAAAAAATGAAAATTGAAAAATTGAGAAGAAATTTCTTTCCATGTCTACCATCTTATGGAGTCCCATGGAAAATCTACCATTGTTCAGGAGCTGCAGGTTATATAAGATTAGAAGGACATCCTCTTGAAGTCCACAGATTCCCTTTCTACAAATAACAGCATAAGAGTAGTTAAAACCATGGCACCATTTAGAAGGGAATAAATAGAAGTGAACTGCTCCTAAATCAGAATAGGTATCAATTAATCCCTCTGATGCACAGAAAGGAATTGCACATTTTCTTCTTGGAGTCTAGAGTGAGGTCTCGGTCTTTGGATCTGTAAGACACCATGGTATGAAGCTCCTGCTTTGTGGGATTGCGAAAGTGGATAAGACTAGAAATTCTGAAATATGGAAAACTGATGTATTTTTTTTAGATCTGTTTTCCCTCAGAATAGTTTACTTTGAATTGCTAATCACATCCAAGGATTTTTGAAGTGGTCTTTTTAGTTAACAAATTATTTCTGTCAGATAACCATATGTATGGAATACAGAGATATTTAAGAAAAAGTATCTGTAAACAAGTGGGTAATACCTTACTTGAGAACTTCTGCAGTCTAAATTACTAACAAATCTGTAAAAACCATACTGCCAAATTTTTTTTAAAAATTATGTTTCCTTAGCATTGTGCATTATACATTAAGAATATTTGCTAGCAGAACTTTCTACCGGACAAGGGGTAGACAGTCATCAACTGTTAGCTGTCTTCTATATTGGAAATTTTTCAAGAACTGTAACAGTACCTATGTGTCATTAGAGTCATATCGCCGTATTCTAAATTACCTATAATGTTAAGTGAAGCTCGTAAGGTCGTTTTGCACAGAGACTCATGCTCCTGTATATGTGTTATCTTCATGTTAGTTTGAATGAATCTGATTGCCACTTTTAGCTAAACATTTGAACACAACTCTTTTCCAGTAAACACACATTTTATTCTCTACTGTTAGGATACTAAATATAGATTTATTGATTTGAAGAAAAGATCACAGGCTCAGAAGAAATAAATGAGTATCATGATTGAAAATCTATTCTGTCACTTGGGGTTGCTTGTATTTTTAGCTCTGGGAAAAAAGCCAGAAGGTAGTTCAAAGCCTGACCTTTACTCCTCAATATTCAGACCTATATATAGTATTTTACTAGACATGCCTTCATAAAAGAGCTCCAGGTCCTTCGTCTCCCTATTCTGCTCACTGAAGTAAAAGGCTGAAGTTATGGAAAAGCATGCTTTGCTTGCAAGTAGATGTGGTAAATGTCATTCTAAAAGGAATCCATTCCTCATCTCATACTCCATACATTTTTGGATTTAGGAAGAATGCACAGTCACCTAAGTGCCTATTTTGACTGTTCTCTCAAAATGGTATACGCCTTCTTGGGCGTATCCTTTTTTGTATATTCTATCTATGGTAAGTAAAACACTTGCAGTTTGTATCTGGCTGTATTTCTGTTGCTACTCCTTCTCTACTGAATTATCTTATTCCTACTCTCCTTCAATTACACAGCATTGTTCTAATTGAGTAAAGCAAGAAGCATTAATCATCAAAAAAGCTCCAAAACATTTTCACTTTCACAGATTTAGTATATCATAAGCAGCAACATGCATTTGCCTCTAGGCTGACTTGACCTTTGTGCCAAGCTTGCTTGCTGTAAATGTGTCGTATCTCCATAACTGTTTAAAACTTTAGAAGAAATAAAAACAAAGCTCTGTGTTAAGAGTTGAATACAAATTTTCATGAATAGTCCTTTTCTCTCAGTAGCTTCATCATATGGGTAAAATTTTGTGACAGTCTTTAAAGCTTTTAACAGTGAGCCAATACAAAATAGACTTGGTTTAAAAGTATTGCAAAATTTCTTAGGTCAAATCACCCGATTTATATAATTGCTATTTCATCCAGCATTTTGACTGTAATTAGCGAGAGAGAAGAAGTTGAAGATAGTCTGGAGCCAGAGTCTGGACCCAAAATTTATAAATTTAGACAAAATAAATTAATATATTATTTAATTAATTATAAACTAAAAGTAAACTCTTGTTATGTTTCAAAAGCTAAAATAACCCCTACAAATCTGAATTTTGTTGTGATTTGATATTTTATAAGACTAAAATCATATTTACAGCACACAGATAGTTGCAATTGCTCACACATAAGGAAATAGCAAATACAGACTTGCCTACTAAAAAGATTTGTTCTGTCTTCTGAAAGTACTTCTCTTGTCAAAGAAAAATATCTTTTAGAGAAAAAGTTTTACTGGAAAATAAGATGGGCAGACACTGTACCTTCCTGACCCTGTAAACAAAAGAATTTTGCAGTTCCATTAAAAATGTACAACTCTTTGGACTCAGTTGACAATCATGGTCATCTTCAAAGCCTGAGGATTTGCCTCTATGGCCAGCCTGGTCTGTGTGCTCTTTGGCAGCTCCTTCCTTTGTTAATAATTTACAGTGGTTCTCAAATGGTTTCAGTCAGCTTCAGTACAGAGTTCCAATTATACCTTAAGAAGAATCATGTAACAGTTATGGCCAAATTCAAGCACAGTTTGAAAAGAAAACACTTAGAGGTGATTAAACATTTTTATGATCTAACCACATGCAGATTTGTTTTCAGAGAAATTCCTGTCTGATCACCTTGAGAGTTTCATGGCAGATTAATATTAATATATATGAATATATATGAAAGTACTATTTAAACAACTGGACTAACAGAGAAACAAGTTTTGTGGCACGATCCAGGCCCCAGCTCCTCCAAGAGGAAATGTCTGTTTCCTGAAGATAACAGTAGAGATAAATCTGACTACTCTTCTAATTGATAATAGGAATATTCAGTCACACCCTCCGCTAAAGAATCGTAATTTTAAAATGAAATTCACATTAAAGATATTCCAATATTCCCAGAGGATATTTCAAGGACATAACAGGAGACGTCCTTGTTTTAGCTACAGGTTCTCCAGCAATGTTGTAGACAAGCTTGAGCAAATAATTCTGTCCAAGTTATTAACAATTCTGATTCATTTTATTAAAAATCAATCAAAATTACTAAAGGAATATTTATCCCAGAAAGGTAAAGTAGATCTTGTTCCTTAAGGAATATGATATGTAACTTTTCTGGAATGTAAAATCTATTTCTACTACCTCTTGTATTCCCATTCATGCTCTGATAAAACATTAATAGAGCCTCAGATATGCTTTCTATTTAGTTGACCAATAAAGTCAAAAATAGAGTAGGCAAGATAGAAAATATGAAATTCTGACTTCATTTGGGTAGACATCAAATTAGAAATTTTGATGCTTTTCTCAGTGTGACCATATTTCTCTTTGCACTTCTGCTAGGCTTTTTCGTATATTTTTTTAATGTCATCTTGGTCTCTGATATTATTCTCTTCTTTCTGGTTAAAGTGAGAGAATTAAAAAATATCCAGTACTAAATGCCTTTTACACTGTCAGTCTTTGAAAAATTGATGAGTTTATATGAAACAAATATTTAGTGACTTAGTAATGTAAAATATAATGAAATGTGAGTAAAATTAATTGAAAAGTAGAATGAAGTGAAATTTTGAATTAAGGTTTTCTTAAATGATAAATTCATGCTAACAGTTATTAAGAAAAGTTGTGTCTCTTACTATGAAATCCTTTCTCAGTGAAGTGATTCAAAATGAACTACAAGTAAGAAATTCAGTGCAGTGTATATGCATCAGCAACATCTCAGTACGAATGATACATTCAGAATTAAATTTTTGCTTTGAACTTCCAAACATTGTTTCTCATATTGATTCAGCTGATCATGTCTGTAATAGGTAATATGGACCTAATTAGTATATGGATACCCCATGCACAAAGTAGTATGGAAAAACAGCTGTAAAAGTCAAATGTGCAAACAGTTCCATTTGCTCTTGGAATGGTATATTCATGCATTTTATTTTGAATTCATGTAAGTTGAGTACTCACATGGCTTTCATGATAGTCAAGAATTTCTTGTACAAGAGGAAAGCTAAAGCTTCCCTGCCACTATGATTTACTTCCTGCCAGCTACAACAGCTTAAGAAAACATTACATGGTTGAGGACTGTCCCCAAGAATTCATGATGCAATACTATACCAGGATGCACATAAAAGAGATGCAGAAACAGAGAACATGAGGAAAATAGTATGAAATAGTTATAAAACAACAGTCCACAGTTCAATCTAGCCCAGTATATGCACAGAAAGAGTAATTATCTTCAGGAAAATAATAGTTTATATCCTGTTTTTATCATATTGGGGCAGATACAATTTCTCCTGGAATGTAATCTCAGTATGTTCTTGTAGGTATTCAGCTCTTGACTTCAGTATATTTTTATGTCAGCTTATAAATATATTCCTATTCTGACCATTAGTCTTCATATGCAAGTCAGTCTTGAGTCAAATTTCCTTTTTCTACTTTTTCCATTGAGAAAATAGAATTATATCCTCAAGGACTCTGATCCCCTGTAGAATTAGAATTTTCTTCAACTATTATAGAAAATATAGACTTTTTACTGCTATTTAATGTATTAATATTCTTGGTTCACTAGTTGAATATAGTAAACAGTCTAAATTCTTCATCATAGAAAGAAATAGTTTGTCATTGGATGCACATTTTTAGTCCCAGAAAAAAAAAAATCTGTAGTTCTTCCAACTGCATTTGATCTTGATGGTAGAAAAAAGGCACAAATACACAGTGGTGAACTTTCTGACTAGAAAAGAGAATTAGTCACTCATGACAAATGCATATTTTAAAAATAGACATAGAATATTACTTGTAATTGTGTCTCAAGATTGGATGCAAATGACAAGACATTCAGATACTGTTACTGTATCTTGTCACCTTAAAAAGACAACACTATGAGTAGGGAAATGTTAAATTATAAAGATGATGCCCTCATTTTTATTCACTTTAATCTTCTTAAATGGGAAATCCTTATGACTGAAGAAAAAGAGAAGATACTTTTAAATCCCAACATTCTGATTTTGTTTTTAAAGATAATTTTATACTTGCTATTTACATTATATTTGGTTGTGACAGTCTTTCAGAGAATGAGCTTAATAGAAAGATCTATTTAGATAGGTATGCAGCATTTTAGCACATCAAACAGAGCTCATGTTTTTTAACTTCATTTCTCATGCTTCAATACGTCTTTGACATGTATTAAAGACATCATTGCAGATTTCAAAATGTTTTGACAAATCTTGTCTCTGCATGCACTTTATGATAACTTGAATGCAAAGCCATTTTGTCACTGTTGCCGGTTGGCATATAGTGCAAATTCTTCAAAATTTTGTTCTAGAATGTGAAAAACCTACTTCTACAAAGACAATTGCAGTAATAAATACCAGGTGTTATTAGTTAATTTCTATTCAGCTTTATTTCCCCAAATCTGGCAACTTGCTTTGTCCTTCAGGGAAACAACATACTATACCCCTTTGCGTGTGCTACACATGATATTAAAAAGTTACTCCAAATTAATTCTCACAGTGGTCTTGTCTGAATTTTTGTGTTAGTAATTGGCAATGGCTGTATTTTTCAGTCATAGCTCATCTGAGTTAGCTTAATGTGATTGAATAAGATTAATCAATTTTCAGGCTCACAAATCTGGTGTTCTCTTTTTTTAGTCTAGAATCCTTATCTATTTCATAGTTCTCTGCAATATTTACTCTTTTTCGCAATATGTATTTGAATGAACAAGGACATTTAAATTATCATCTCAGGCCTCTGTGTCAGTACTTGCTGAAGTAAATGGGAATAATTTACTGTCTTGGTTATTACTTTACACTTTCTGTGATTTAGGAAGACATAGCCACACAATTTACAGCCAGGATATATTAAACAAAAAGAAAAAAAGAAAAAGAAACAGAAAAAGAAAAAAAAAGATAAAAGAAAAAGAGAAAAGAGAAAGGATAAAAAATAAAAGAAAAAGAAAGGCAAATGAAATTAGCAGAGAGTGTTATGAGTCTGGGAAGCAGAGGACAAACCATTCTTTACAATCCTACTCTACCGTATAGACCTCTGTTCTTGAAACTTTGGAGCTGACATTGCACAGAAAAATGTTTTGAAAAATTTTGTGTAGATATATTAGCTTCAAAGTGCTCATAATAGGAATAAATTATGTTTCCAATCATTACATCCCATGAATGTTTTGTAAATAAGGGATCCATTTAAGTGTAGTTATATCAAGTATCTTGTCAGAGTTCAACTACAGGGAGGTTTGTGTTGAAAGTGAGGTGCAGAAAACTGATTTAATGCAATGTTGATTGCAGGAATGTGCTGTGAATTTGAGTATTTTTGGATGATCTTGAGAAATCTAGGACAACCACTGAATTCAGTAACATTTCAGAGCTTCCAATACTTAGGAGCCAAGTCAGAAATACTAAATATTTTTATTTACAGAGATTTCACAGTGAATTACAAGTGCTGATCATCAGTTAGAAAATAATCTGACAGTAACTGGTGGCAGAGTGTATTTATATTCCCTTAATACACATTTAAAAATTGGATCTAATGTTTTCTTAAGAGTATTATTTTTTTTTTGAAAATTCAACTTCAGGTCCCCTTTCGCCCACACATTAAATCATCAAATCCTCTTGATAAAGATAAGCTTCTGCAATTGGTTGATAAGTGTTAGTTGCCTGAATCACTGAGGGCACTGGTCTGCTACAATTCTTGGCTAAAAACCAAAAGTTTTTTATTTCAAGCTTAAGAGGTTGTGTTTTAATAAAGGCCTAGTTCAGCCTTGCAGTCCAGGTGCAGCTGAAATATTGATAATGAGAAAGGAATAACTTTATGGAACATTTTCTTAAGGCATATGAACTGCAGAGTCATGGGTTTAAAGAACACTGAATCACAGGGCTAGGAACTGTTTTATTCTCAGGACAGACTCAGTTTCACCTTCTAAAGAATTTGTACACCAAAAGTATTCCTCTTTTTTTTCCAGCTACAGATCACAGTCTAATACATGATATTTCCTTTGGGTGCAAACCATGATTTGCTTGTATTTTTAGGTGAAGTTATCTGTGACAACAGTTGCATTAGTCATCCCTGAAACGTTTTTTTGGCCAGCTTCTTCACAAAAATTTCTAGTGCTTGACTCTCTGCTCTATTAATCCAGCAGTCAACTGAAGCAACATCAGTTTCTTGCATGTGGAAAATTGTTTGAAGTAATCAGTCAACAAGACTAAATGGGAGAAGTGTTTGCACTAACTAATAGGCTTGAATTTCCTCCAGCCTTAGGGACATTCTGTTGATTGGAGGAGCTTTGTAAGCCATCCCTAAGATTCGCTTTGACTTCCTGTAACTGGTGGTGCACCTCCCTGAAAACATCCTTTTACTCCAGCCATACGTTCAGGATTAGTAACTGAAAGGTTGCAGTCATAGGAACCAATAAGAAGACTTTTTGTTTTCCAGAGTTATCCTAAATAATGGAAAATAATATGGATAAACTCTGAAATGTAGTTCTCATCAGAATTCAGGAAGACCCTAGCTCCAGTGGGCAAATACATGTGAAAGAAAGGATTTGCTGCAGTGTTAAACTCTCTCCAGTCCTGTTGAAATACTGTAGAAAAGCTATTTTTTACTAAGGATCTAAAGCTCATAGAAAAAAAAAATTAAATTCTCAACAATGGGAGAGTGTGTTTGTACAGTAGAAGCTTAAGAGCTTAGGAGAATGTGGTGTCTGGGCATGTGTCCTGCAGAGACAGTAAATGCTCTGCTTTTGCCTACCACTGCGGTCTTCTGATATGTTTCTCAAAGTTACAGCAGTTTTGCTGGTGGAAATTGCTGTTTGCTTTTGGCTAAATAAACAAACCTGAACAGATGGAGCATGACAAAAGCAAAGTGATGTAGTTGTCTAATTTATTTCTGCTTATGGAACTACTATGTACACTTGGTCATGTCTCCACGCAGGGAGTCTCTTTGATGTTAACTCATGAGCAAAAGGCCCAAGGAAGTCAGTAAGTGCTGGCAGAGTGGGTCATGAACACCTGAGAAAACAAGATAAAAATATTTGGCAGGAGTGCAGGGAGTAGCAGGTGTCAGAGAAGTTCTGAGCGAACAATTTATTTTTTGCATTTCTTTCTTCCAAGTTTACTGCCTTACATTTTGGTTTGCTGAAAAGGGCTTGGTATAGACAAATGTATGCATAAACTATAAAAGGCTTGTTGTGGGGGTAAAGCATTTAAAAATATAACTACTTAAAACCTTTCAATGCTAGTTTTTGTCCAGTATCTGGAATGGAAACCATAAAATTAAATAAGCTTTTTTTTTTTTTTTTTTTTTTTTAACCATGTGTAACAGAGTTTTAAAACAGTGTGAGAAATCTTGTTCCAATTTATTTATTCAAAGCAAATTCAAAAAAGTTATAGAACTCCCTACGTTTATTTCTGCCAGAATTTTTTTTTTTAAACACTTCCTCTCTATACTTCTACTACTAAGATTTTGGGAGTGGAATAGAAACTTATTTCTCAGCTTGCCATCTCAGTTGATATCACTGCCGCTTTAGGCAAAAAAATCAACTCACTTTTTTTTTTTTTTTTTTTTTCAGTACATGAACTTCTGATTTTACTTTTATTTCAACTTTATTTTTGGGAAGATGTATGTGTAACTCTTAAGTATTGACAAGTAACTTATCTTCAAATTAAAAGATGATGAACTGCTTGTTTAGTCTATTGAATAACTCTTATTTCTCATGAGCAAATGATCTTGTATGGTAATACGTTTTCCCCTTCCCACTTAAATGAAAATAATAAATAGCTTTAGAGAATAATGAATCATAAATAGCAAATAAAGATTAATGAACAATGAATAATAAATGTTCCTATCTGAAAGTAAGCATCATTACTGGCTTATATGAATGCAATTATTTGCAGTAAAAATATAAATTTTCCAAATGCTAGTGGGATATACAGCAAGTTTGCTTATTATTAGGAAATAAAAAGCCTACTCTTGTAATTTCATATATGTTTGAATGGTACTTCTGCGCAAATACTCTCTTTGAAGAACCCTCATGATCATCCTTAAAAGATTATAATAAATTAATAATACACGCAGCAGTATTTCAGGTGCTTAACTACTCAGCCAGATATTACTTCTATGCAAATAACAATATTTGCTAAATCATGTATTGTGATAAAGATATTCCCTCTATCATACTATTTAAAGTGCAATAATCTGACAAATTACTTTCAAAATGTGACAAGTTATTTAAAAAATAATTTTCGAATTGTAAAAAAATCTGTTTTGGTTTATTCTGTCGAAGTTGTCATTCTGTGTATTTAAAGTGCACTTTTAAAATTCCTTTTGCATAAAAGAGTGGAATTTTTCACTTTACATTTTAAAATTAAAAACATTTTTTACTTATATTATTTTGAAATGCCACAGAATTTGGTTAGGGCTATAATAAAAACATTTCTCATAGAGTTGTTTTTACTGAGGAACGGCTTTCTAATTTTGACTCCATACCTTCCTGTTACAATTCATAATTCACATAGCAATTTTAATTTACAACCATAATTAATGTTAAATAAAGTTCACATAAAGTATAAAATTTTCAATTAAATTTAACCTTTTATTACCATTAGGCTGCATGTAGAGATTATATATAAAGAATGTTGCCTACTTCCTGTTAGCTATTAAATTTTTGTTGTTTTTTTTTTTCTGAAATATCTGTCTACACAGTAAAGTACCTATATTTTTCAGATGCACATATTAACACACAGTAATTTTATTATTTTTTCAGTTATATTTCTTATCCTACAAATTTGAACCCTGTTTCACCTCACTGCAAACTTTTCCTGATTCTGATGAAATGCTGTGCCATGGACACATATTGGATGCAATAAAAGGTTCTGTGTTGACATGGGTGAGTTTGTATTTTGTAATTAAGGATGTGTAAATAATATTATTTCACTGTATTTCGACTTACAAAACATAAATACTAACTCACAGGAAACAAAATGGTTAACTTTTGTCCAGTCGTGTGATTTCAGCTTTCTCAACTTTGATATGAGAGCTAAATTGCCAATGTGGTTGGTCTGACTGGTATGGCCTGTAGCCTTCAAATGGGACAACAAAAATGCATCATATTTTCTTCATGCACATTTCAGATTACTTTGCAAAAGTATTTGAATATCAGCTGTTTGGTAATAAGCCTACGAGTTATGTCCATGCTTACCAAATGCAAGTGCAGTTCTTACTGTCTGATATAAGACTGTACTACAGCCATGACATTTACCAAGCATCAGGAAAACTATTACTAAAAGGGGTTTGTTTCAACCGTCTGCCTTATTCTGTGCAGCTGGGGAGACTGTCAAGGTGCAACTGCTCATTCAGGTTGCATTACTCCCTCTGAAATTATGTAGTACAATACTGAAGGATTACTGAACGTTAAATAGGAGAAATCTGCACCTTATGCATATGGCAAAACCCTATGTTTTATATGGCAAAAGCAAGAATCCGGGACTATAGAAACTGATATTTATTTTGCTAGTGTTTTTCCATGGAACTAATACTATTAAAAGTGTCTTAAAGAATATGAAAAAAAGACATTAAAATCAGCCTTGAAAGTTAAGAAACATTTTACTCATTGCTGTTTTACAAACTACATCTTACTGCATTTGAGTGAAAATTGAAGATTTCTAAGTGCAGATATGGTCAGTTATGACTATGTAATCAAAAGTTGTCACGATTGAGTGTTAGGAGCTAAACCAACAAATCACTTTGAGTGTAAACCTATGTTAATAGTCATATTGATAAAAAACCAGATGTTAAAAAACAGTGTGTACAAAGAGCTACCCAAGTTTGTTCTAGTACTGCTCTCTGTAAGAAGTGCTAGGAAATTCTTGGGTTTGGTGGTGAAATTAATGTTTATTCAACATAGTCCCAGGCCAGGAAATTACCCTTTTTCAGGATATAAACAGAGGATTATGTTAAGGAATGTATGACTGATCTGAATCTTTTACAGTACAAATAAATGCAAATAATTTAAACTTTCAGTAGTTTTCATCTACGTAACTTTTTCAAAGTTTGACTACGTATGAAAAACGTGGGTTTGACAATTTGATTTTAGCTATTTTATAGTAGGATTGTATCTGCAAATTGTCCATTGTTACATCTTTTATAAGATCAACATAAACCAGTAGATTGCCCATTATTTCTTTTAAGTGTTGTACAAGCATTAACTGTTTAATCTTCATGCTATTTTGACTAGCATTCTTATCAGAAAATCCTGTCCTGGACAGCCTCAAATCTCTGTAGATTCTATTGTCACTTTTAGACTTTCATTTAGGACTGAAAATAGTTTGGAAAGTGTTAAATCCAGTTTCTAGCAGTGCATTCAAGTAGCTGAATGTGACTCACAATTTCTTGGATAATATTAAGATAATAATATAACATCTATACTAATTTGATGCTTTATTTATAGCATCACCTTTCCCGATCCAATGAAATGCAATGCAATAGCTCCTAAATGGGTTCCTTCCTCTGCAATTCTCTTTGTCATGATACTGTCAGTGGGAGCTGTGAGTTATCATTAGGTATGTTCTGTTCCTCTTGTAAGTGTATAAAATTTAATTCAAGAGAAAACTATGCACTTCTCTTTTCCATTTTTCTGGCGGGAAGTGTTTCCTGTTAATCCTCTCAGGCATTTTAGTTGCTTCTATATACTGACTAACATATTCTGCTTAGGTCTATCTTTGACCAAAAGACTGATAGTGTCCAGTTTTATCAGCTGCTGAACATTTGGGCCATTCCAATTGTATTGCAGGTTCTGCCTTGTCCCCAGGACTGCAGAGCCTCTCCTGTGCCTAAGTATTTCAGATGTCTATGGAATTCTGTGACTTTACCAATAGACTGAAAGTGTCTGCGATGGTGCCCTTCTGCTCAGTAACATTCAGAGCTTGCTGTCATGCTATGAGACACAACCCAACTACACAGAGGCAGTCAATGCCAAGCAGAAAGCCTTGGCTGGCAAAATCCGCGAGTGTGTTTTACAGACTGTTCAGAAACTTAATCCTGTTTCCATAAGAGCATGTCACAGTGTTCACCACTGTCTGTATGTATCCTTGACAGATAGCTGGCTCGTCATCTGAATGGGTTATGATTTGAAGAGAGAATGAAATACAGTCCTAAAAGTGGATGTGCCCCAATCAGAGATATGCAACCACAGCCACTGTGGTTTTCACTGTGTTAAACTGCTCACTCCTGCTACACTACACAGAGTATCCCAGAGCCAGACATGGAGACTGTTTCATGATCTGGAAGTGCTGGAGGTCACGCTTATTCCTAGGAGAAGAGATTATTTGTCTTGTATTTTCGAATATTCAATTCATTGATCTCTTGATGAGTAAATTCTTATAATGTCTTTAATATCAATGGAGGTAGTCTCCTTTATACAGCAGACCTCCTGATTAAATATAGTTTTCCATTAAGTAGTGACAGTAAGGGACATAAGTTGGTTTGTGCCTGATGTTGTCTTATTTCTTACTTAGACACTGAAGATTCAATGACTCCAAAATCTATTTGTCTAGTATCAAAATAAAATGTTTATGTTGCACATTCTGAAGTTGATTTTCCACTAGCTAGGGAATAATTCTAAAATATTCCCTGAAAATAAGTTGGTAAATGGTTCTATTTTTGCTTAGTTTCCTGTATTTTATTTCTCTCCTGACTTTCTTCTACTGTTTTTCTGAGCATTGACTGAATTAAATGCTCCGTTATTTTGTGGAAAATTTCACCTGAATCATACTGTCAGCTCATCAGATATGTGTTGCATCTGCTGCTAAGTGTCTGTCACTTGCAAAGCCACTTGTATATTGAAGGCTACTGTCTCCTCTGTCACTTGAGCACTCTGTTTGCTCACCCTTCAGTTAATTTTCCTAATCTTCATATTATACCTTACCAAGTCTTACATTCCACTTCATGATGTATAGCTCTTCCATGCTTACCTGTCAGTGTCATACTAAATGCTACATCTTTTGATAACTATTCCAGTGTTTCAGAGGTGTTGCACATATGACAAAAGTTTGCAATAATCTTGATATCAAGTATACTACCACATTGAAGACAAGTAGACAAAGATTTCTGTAGGGTAAGGTTTCTCTTTTCTCAAGAGAAAAAGCATAATATTATTAGCTAAGTGATTGCTTCTTCATGTCCTCTCCCCTTTTGTGTAATAAGTGCTAAGAAATTTAAAAAGACTTTTCCTTGTAGATTTGAGCTATTGCTCATCACATTTTGTTTCAAATTATTTCAAATTGGTATGTACAAGGAAAAATGAGGTATTTCTGTTTTCAGTTTGTAACATTTTTTAATATTGCTGAAAAGATTGTAATTATACTGTATGTATACAGTGAGTGCTTTTAACAGAAAAGACTTTATAAAGTCAGCCATTGACAAGATATTTCACCTACTGTTAACTCTGTATCAGATGCACTTATATTTTTCATTTCCATTAATAATCTAGAGCACCTGTTTCTTTTCTGATGTATGATGCTGGATAAGGATAGCAGTGCTGCTGCTACTACAGCACTTACTAACTATTGTGTTTTATTTAATGCATTGTTCAAGGAAGGAAAAATTACTTTTATTTGTGTTAGCATTCCATATGAAATGGTATTTAGATTTTAACTCTGTGGCCTTGTACCTAAAGGAAATGGACTTTAGAAACTTTCATTAACTCTAGGGGAAAAAAAAAAGAAGAAAAACAAAACCAATGTAGAGTAGAGTTGTATAAAAATGTAGGGAGGCTATTAAATTATTTTCAGTTTGGCTGGTTCTGTTTCTTTTACACATTTCTAAGGCTTTTGCTTTTCTTTTGTGTTCATAATGCTCACATTTTCAATTTGGTCACTTTGCTTCTGACCTCAAAGATGCTACGAACCTGACAGGAGTGAGCTGTATTACAGTAGTAGATTCAAGTGCTACAAAGTATACTTTCCCCACTGAACGCTTCTCTAGGGTTCCTCATTATAGTTTAAGAAACGTGTGCATTCCCCAAGGCCTTCTGATCTTAGGAGCTTCTAAAAGTGCTTCAAAAGCATTATTTGAATAGACTGAATGATCAGAGATTACAAAAAGTATTATTTTATTAGTTTGTATATGCACATGTTGTTGACATATAGGTAATATAAAAGCTACAACAACAGGCTGAGGTATTTGACTTAGTATAAATATTAGAGTAGACTATTGATTACTGAGGGTAACAGGTGAAGAAGTATTTCAATAGCAACCTTGTGTAGTCAGCCATGGAAAAGCTTAGCTGTCATGGAAAATTAAACTAAGCCCTGAAATCTCTCTGACTAAGGCGGTGTATAGAGCTTGGATTGAACACCTGCTGGCAGAGAATAAAATATGCACCATAAATTGGGTATCTGTAGTCACAGCTGCACTGTTGTAAACCTCATGAAATTACTTTTTGTATGACAAAACTGCTACAAAAGTTATCGTTACACTGTCTTCTGAAAATATTTGATGTGACTGCTTCGAAAGATCCTGGTTCTGGAGACACCTGCATAGTATTAATCCTACTGAAATCAAAGAGAAAATCTAGTAAGATGACATGTTGATGATCTGAAATTAGATAAAAAATACTTTATTAAAAACCAACATATTTGGTTGTCTGTGCTTTTCATTTAACTTATTTCTAGTAAGACAGGGCACTAATAGAATGCTGAGATAGGAAATATCTGATTCAGAGAAAAAATATTATAGCAGTCATAAAAATATTTTTTTATTTTAGCAAAGTATTGTCCTTTTTATAGTCCTCTTTCTATCATCAAAGCAGTGGAAGTCTTACAGTTTTATACAAGGTCAAATAGGAAATTTAAGACCAATGATTCCTATAAAACATATTTCATTAGGAAGCCCGTTTTCAGATACTATCATTATCTCTAAAGATTTGGTTCTTTACAGTCAGAAGCATGTATTTTTCATCTTTCTCATGGCATATACACAATACATGCACTTTTATTCACAGTAAGTTATATAAGCATACAAGCTTTATGAAAATATTGTGCTTAGTACCTACACAGTGTCTGTCAGTGCCTTAAGAAGTCACAACAGCTACAAGAGGCTTCCCATTGATACAGAAAGAATAAAGAATAGGTACAATGGAGAAATTAGTTTGCCATCATACATTGGGAGTTTCTGTCTCAAGATATATACTTCCAGCCCACAAATCTTCCACGTGTAAATGATAGGAGCTAAAAGGGCTGTGGGAACCTTGGACGCAAGTCAGACCTAGGTTCAGTGTTTGTCTGGAGGGGTTTTTTAATCCTCTCTTAACTCCAACCCATAAAGGATTTACAAAGAAAAAGTTAAATACACTTTGAAACATTCACATTTTATTTCCACATCAGACTTCATCTCTATCATGTGGCTTCCCTTGCAGCTTCTTTGTGCTGCTGTGGATGTGCACAGCCTTCGTGCATACAGCCCTAGCAGTTCACTGCTTCCCTTGAGATTTGAAGAGGAGTGGATTGGCTCCTCATAGGAGGACTGGATTGGCTGTTTGTATCCAAGTAGGGAATTCAAGGAAGCTGCCAAGTCAGCTATTAGCAGACAAATGAATGACAATATATATGAAGTAGAGTTCATGTTTCTGGATGATGGAAATTTCATTAGAGTCTATTTCCACTATCAATTATTAAATAAATTCACTGGAGTCTTTTCCTTTCTTACTTTACTGAAGACAAATATACTTGGAGGAAGTGTGTGCTAATGCTTGTTATGCATGAGCAGATTTGGAAATAAGAGATATTATATCCCTTTCATGCACAGGGGATTTCCTGGAATGCCTCACTAAAATTCTGTGTCAGATGCTTACGCTTTTCAGGAATGAACTGATGTCAAAGGAGTACAAAACTGTATTAAACATATAAAGAAGAGTAGCAAAATGGATATCAGGGAGTAGCAAATTCTTAAACCCTCAGGCAGACATCTGGGAAAACTGGAACTGAGTAAAGAGTGTGAAACTGGGGATTTTAAAAATATATAAGTGTTTGATATTGGGTCTTCCAGCAATCTTACTACCTAATTGAAAGAAGAATAATAGCACTAACATGGAACTCTCAAATACTTTCTGTGTAACCCTAAGGACCTATGTCCTTTTCTTTCTGTCTTCCTTTAGCTGGATGCATACACAAAGACTTTAGAACAAAGCCTTGTTCTGGAAAAAAAAAGAATATCCTCAACTGAAATATAAAACCCTAGAAATTTTTAGTTGAAATAAGCAATTCCTTTGAAAAAGAGCTCACATTTTTCCATGTTATTTTCTCATTGAGGCTAGTCATTCTGTTTCTTAATTTTTTGGTTTTGTTTTTTTGTGAGTTTTGTAGCCGGACAGTAGCTTGAATATTTGCCTGAGATATAATCCTTGATGTAGTAATTTAATACAGTTATATAGTTGATATAACTGTACAAAGAACCAGCTGTGGAAGAAAGGAAGGTTCCTCTAGGATTGAACCGATTGCTTGTTGTGATGGTAAGAATTTAATCTCAAGGCTGTGACTTGCTTATGACCCATGTTGTTCTTTACAACACTGCAAGGCTAAACAGTTAGAAAGTTTCCTCATAAATAGTCTACAAAACAGTTTTGGTTTCCTTTAACAAATAAGAGAATTTTCAAATAATACTTAGGGAATAGTATTCTCTTGAGAAGTATAAGTGAAGGTCTTTGAATGGCTAGAGAACCTTTCGGTTTTAGATCAGTTTAATTTACAATTGCTGAGTAATGGTTTTCAGAAGGATTAAAATCATCCAGGTTGAGGAATCAGGCTGGATGACTGCAGACTACCCTTCACAGGACGTAATTCAAAGAAATACATTCCAAGCCTTTAGCAAGCTGGTACATTGCACAGAGTTTTAAACAGGAATACAGGATAATTTCACTATGAGAGTAAATCCATGCAAGGACTCCAAACATTTACTGCTGTCAAAATTACTGTATTCCACAGGCAAATGGAATATGCATTCATTTTTACTAAAAACAAACAAACAAACAAACAAAACCCCCAAAAAACAAACCTTGAAAAAAATATAGGATGTACATAGTCCACATATAAAAGAGATCCCTAGGATTTCTCGTAAATGTTTCAATAATTAAAAGAAAACAAGAGAATGAGAGGGTTTTCATAATTTCTGTGCTCTTATGTGTTAATATATTGATACACTCTACAAACACATAAGTGTTTTCTTGTTTGGAGTTTTGCAAACTGAAGCCTTTGGAACCTGGGCACCCACTGGAAGACGAGCAAGCCAAGTACTATGTGTGGCTACAAACTAATCTTGAGACAAATTAACCAGTGCTACCATCCACCAAACACTGTTATCAGTATACTAGAACTGCCCCAACCTAGAGTATTATGCACACTTTTTTCACAGCAACCTGTGCCAACTCATGTTCTAATTTGATGCCCTAAAAAAAAAAAAATCTCTCAAACTCTCTTACTGCTAGTGATACTGCTCACTTTGTGGATCTGGGTCAATAAGATGACAAATTGCCACATGGAAGCCGGGGGTGGGGGGAAATCGATGTAGTCCCAAAAGATAGAAAGGCTGTTGCCAAAGGTCACTAGTACTACTGAGACTGTTGCTATTTGGGAATGGAGTTTTAAGGCACAATCTAGAAAAAAAGGCATAGATGGGAAAATAAATGTCCAGTTTGCTGTTCCTTCTCTGACATACTGAACATGTGCTTATATCACCTTTCCTTGGTGATCTTTCCTTAAAACAGCAATTGACTGAAAGTAGTAGAAACAAGTGGCACTGGCTACAAAAATCAAATCCCTGTTTTCCAAGTGGGTAAAGCCTTATATTTATAATAAAATCCCTCCTACTATTCACCAATTTACAGTCTCGTTATACATCCACTGTTCAATTTCTTCAGTAACACTTCTTCCCATGGCAACAATATTTTGGGGTATTAGAAGTTTGTTTTTAACTCACATCTTTTCTACTGGCTGGAAAATGAGAAGCATCAGACATTTCATGACCATCGTCACATCTGAAGTCACTGGGAGTGTTTTAGCTGATTTGGTTGGATGCTCCTCCTATTTCATCATTTCACGTTACACATTGTTAATATGTTAATGTAACTTAGCAGAGCAAGATTGTCATCTGACAAATCTGTTCTCATGTTCTGGATTTATCCTCCATTCAGGCTTCTCTGAGTGAAGAGTCTGTCTTGGAAGAAACCTGCATTGGTTCTTTTCTGTGGTTTTACTGAAGGAAAGGAAGGAAAACTGTTCTCAAACCACTGTAGGAGAAAGACATTAGCACTGCCAAACAGAGCATTCACATGAAAGAAAACAGAGTAACCGCCCAGGAAAAAATAACTGATCTAATCTGTACTGTTTTAACACTCTTTATGGAGCTTAGTATTTCAATAAAAAAATAATCTTTGTTATGTGCAGCCCCTTCGTTAACCTTAACTGCTTGTTAAAAAAATGAATTCTGAACTTGTCTTAACAGGGTATGTTACCCATTCAAGAAAATAAGGTGATATAGACCAAAATATTGTTAATTATACTTTTAAGGCAATTGGTTTCTGTTTATAAAGTAGATGCATGCAAGTATGGTCTGCTCCATTATATGAATGCTATATGTATCAAGTGAAAACAGGAGAGTGGCCACTTAGCCACTGAGCAAAGCTTGGAGTTTGCTATAGCCAAGCAACATATTCAGTTTCTACTTTGATTTTTACTTCTCCAAGCACTTATGGATTAGAAAATTGTGAATTACTTATTTTCTCTTCTTAAAATTAGAAGTTTTCAAACTAATTAGACTATTAGAGTTTTTTCTCCTTTTAAACAGCATGTCAGATGAAAAGTCTGGCAAAGTTATGTTTTGACAGTGAGCATTGCTGATTATTTGGGAAAGATGTATTATTTCTAAATGATTCATTAAGCTTGAATTTAACTCTCATTTTATTCTGCAATTCTTTATCCTCATCTCTCTGAGTGTGTATCACAACTTTAGTTTCTAATAACTGAAAGGCAGTTTTGACTAGCAAAAGGGATTCCTTTGCTCTACAGGAGAACGATGAAAGATCAGTTGCTGCACTTCCACTGATAAGTGACAAATTATTCGCACAACTCAGAAAACCTTGAAGGTTATTAAAAGACCAATTTCCAGAATACAAATTCGAAGAAAATGAAAAGAACATTGTGATACATATCTGTCAGAGAACCCACTGAACAGAATAAATCATCCAACAACAGAAAAGCCAAAAGAAATTCCAAATAGATGTTAGGGAAAAGAAAATAATGTCAAATGAATGCTCAAGCAAATTAAAGAGCAAAACTAAATGCAAGTAACTGTTCTGCAGTCAAACCTATGAAACAACTGAAAATTTCCCTATAATTACACAAACATATATGGGAAGAAAAGACTAGAGAAACTAAAAGGCCGGAAAAAAAA
This sequence comes from Empidonax traillii, assembly GCF_003031625.1. NCBI lineage: Eukaryota > Metazoa > Chordata > Aves > Passeriformes > Tyrannidae > Empidonax > Empidonax traillii. The sequence continues at coordinate 172,619 of NW_020955226.1, forward strand.
TCTCTGAAAGTTCTCCAACTGCTAAAATCAAGTGGATGAAAAGAAATGCCCAGTCATCCACAATACTTTCCTATGTTATTTGAGACTTAGATTCCTGATTCTCTACATTCTTAATGTGTTTTAATAATCACTGGATAGTTATTTGTGTGTGCCTGCATAACAAGAACTATGATTTGAGAAGAAAAAGAAATGAGCATTCATATCCAAACATCTGATCTTTACTGGGAAATGTTCTATAATTTATCACTTAACATTTATAGAGGAAGTAATTCTTATAAGCACATGAAATTATGAGTGTCTCAGTGAAAGATTTTCATGAGATAAATACTTACTACTGTGGGATTTAATGAGCCTATAAGTTTCTAAAACTGAACATGGAAAAAATGGAAGATCCAAAACTGCTAGTTCCTGCAGCAGTTCATAACTGACAAGTTTTTGGCCTTGAGTTTATAAATATGTGAAGAAGAGAGTTCTCCCTTCAACACTTCTTACATATGCCCGTAGAGGTTTATTATTTTATGTAATTTTCCTGGTAAACCCTGCTTGAATGGTGAAAATTATTAAAAAGCACTAATTATCTATGAAAGCTACTTCTTACCCAAAGGGAAGGTGGAATTTTTTAGACTTCAAGTGAAATTTTGCTGAGGTAAATAAAACCAGTTTATTTACATTGAAGTTTAGCAAACATTGCTTGAATTGTACTGTCTTCACTGTTTATCTTTGTATACATCCAAAAATATTGTGTCTGTTGGATGTAATGTGACTAAACATCATACAAAAACACCCCAACTCAGACTTGATAATTAAATCAGAGGGTTACTGTAAAGCAAGGAGGTACATATAAGGATTCTAGAAAGAAATTAACAGCAGGTCCAGAACTTTTTTTGTACACAACCTAATAGTACTTTCTTCTCAGTCATGTACATCTCATTGAAGTTTCCCAATAAAATGCAATACACTGATATTTTCCTCTTTAAGGTCTACCTTTTCTATTTTTAGTGTCATATTTTTCTTTACAAAACTACCAAAGTTCAGTCATACAAAATTTGCTTCATAATTTAAAGAAAGAAATAAATTTGATAAGTCTGTGATGATAAGATTGCAAATTACCACTACTTTGTTTTATGAGTTTGTTGTGCTTTGTTTTGACAACTTTTTAAAGAAGACTATTCATGTAGGAAATCAGCGATATCTTCTGATTTAATTTAAATAGCATTTTATTTCGATGAGAATTGTCAGTTTATTCTTCTGTGTTACATCTAAATATTGCTATATTCAACTAATTATTCAGATAGGAATCATTGTCTCATATAAGAGACAGCTCCTTTCTGTGTATGTATTTCTATTAAAACATTGATTAGGCCTAATACTCAGTAAATGTTTTCCATGTATAATGAGAATAATGAAGCTCTTCTCTTTATGGCTAGAAAGTATGTATTAAATTGAAAGTCAACATCGGTGATCAGAGTCACATTTCATGGACAAGTCAAATCTTGCTTTTTTTGACGTGGGATTCTCTGGTTGAATGAAGGGTGAGAATGAGTTGTGCTGCACCAACCTAAAACTTGAGGAGAAATCATAAAAACAATAAACATCTTGGGCAAATGAAAATTATTTTTTGACCCAGAGCAAAGTATTTGGGTTTGGAAATATTTAAAATGGTTAGCTACAAGCATGTTTTCGAAGATAGGTGTTTGCAAGCAGCAACATTTAGAACATTTCCCTTTTAAGATTTTACAGGTCTTCCTTTCTTTGAGTGAACTTCAGATTCATAGGCAGGTTTCTGTGAGCCCCAAATGTCAAGCTTTTAGTGGAAGAAATATGTGGAGATGAGATTTCACAGAGTTTTTACCATGCCTTTATATTAACTATTGGGGTTTTTTTGGCCACTTCACCTACGATCTGTTAGCTTTCCTCTTGTTCTTTCAAGTCAGTAAAGGAGTTCTCTCAGCAAAGATGGATGGTCAAGCCCATTTGAAATTTTTGGAGATATCCCTTTAGTTTTTAAGAAAGCTCAGGAGGGAAAAGCCTTTTGCAAAGAAGTTTGGTTCCACCTCTGCTCTCCAGAGACACTTAATATTCAGAATAGAATATTTGTATTTAATAGGGCTATTGTGGAGCAGAAAATCCAGATAGAAAGTTTCCCAGGAACCCCATCAGGTTGGTTTCAAGATTTTAAAGAAAAGGTTGCAGCTGGAAATTAGGACACTTGGCTAAATTCTGAAATCTTTTGTTGCAAACCTGAGAAAAAGGGGCATCCACTCACAACCAATTTCAAAGAACCAGAAAGAGAAAGATAGATTTTGTCTTAATATTGAAACAATTATTATTTATTGTATCTAAGAAAACATTCGGGGTTATTACAGGTATTAAAGTTAAAACAATGAGAAATTTGAAATACAGTGCCCTTTCAAACTGGAGGAACCAAATATTTGGCTTCAATGAAGAAAATAAAGCTTTCAGATTCGGAGGAAAAAGGAAGGATATTTATCTCCTTCCTCAAGTGAACACATTTTCTGCAGATTGATTTGTTAGGCCCTCACAGATGAATTTAAAATACTTTGCTGAAAAAAGAGTTTTGTGAAAAATAAGCTACCTTCATGAGGCATCTTTTTAGGCTGAAAAGGATCACATCAGGATATTTACTTCCTGATCTATTAAACTGAAGTTTCAATATCTCAGAAAACAAGACATTATTAGGAAACGGAGGACACAGTAGACATGTCTGGGATTTTTTTATGTTCTGTCTCTAATTTTGGAAGAAAAATGAAAAATACTGCTTTTAGGCTTACATGCTGTTTTTTGCCTTGGGTGAAATGAGACAAAGGTTTCTATAACCACATTAAAATAGGCCTTATAAATGAAATATAAGTTCAATGCTAAGGGTAGAGTTACAAATCAAACACAATAATCATCAAATTGTCATCACTTCAGGACACATCATACCCTTCATCTGCATCCTTTGTAATTGAATAGAGCTGCCCACATACTCTGAGGGGAGAATACGGCTGTGAAATACTGAAAAACTTGCATATGTATTCTCTGGAGATTTATGGAAAATTCAAGAATTGATTATCCCTTACTGAAAGTAATGGTTATGTTATTAGATTTTGTAAAAAAGAAAATTCCTCTGCTGATTTGACTCTGTTCTTCTTTAGATTTAACAGCAAACAGGACACCATCACTGAACTTTTTAATCAGGAAAGTAACTCCTTGCTCCCTGTTTTCACCAACTATATTAGTGCACGTAGAACACATTAAGCAGGTGATCAGCAATATCTTAAGAATTATGCTCTTCTGTTACTTTACTGCTAGAGAGAAAAAAGGCTGCCTGAGGAAACCAAGTGGATGGAGCTGCTTGGAAAAGAGCAACATCACTGAGAGAAACAATGAAGATGTACCCAGCTGTTACATGTAATGACACAATATGATTTCCAGAGGCTGGGCAAAAATTTCTTCAAATAGAAATCATGGACATCAAAACTAAGTAGGTGAACGACAGATCTCCCTGTGCATTCAATATCACGATTGAATGAATGCAATTACAATGGATAGTGGCACTACATGGGAATGATTCTTACTGTTAGCAGGTTGAAAGAAACACTCCTGGTTCATTTACCCTTTTTTCACTGTAGATACATCAGTTGAAGCCACATAATTAATGTGTAGTTTGGATGACCTAAAAGATCAGCTCTGTTCAGCATCCAGGCTGTACCTTAAAACTGTGGACAGAGAAGCCAAGAAATCTATTTTTAAACCCTCAGAATTAATCTCAGTCTGATAGTAAAAATATTAAGCCATGACTACTATCTATAATGTTTTCAAATTTTAGATTCCAGTTCAAAAATTAGCATTTAAAGAATGTATATTTTATGACGTACGATGGAATCAGCAGCTTGAATATTGAGGGTCAAGGAGAACAACAGAGCAGGGATATGGCATTTCACTTACAGCTTTTCTTGAAATTCATCTTATCAAAGGGGGGAAAAAATCTCACTTCCACCACCATTAAAAGATTTTTGGCTTATCATTTCGTTCTGCTGATATCACTTCCAGATAAATAATAATGCTTTCATGACATAAGCAACTGTTTTTCTAGATTAACTTTCAGATTCTTTTCAAGGTTGAATGGAAATAAAACATTTAAAGGAAAATCATTCTCAGTGCTAATTAGTGCTGTGTTTTTTTCTGTGGCAGGTTGACCTCTCTGGCTAGGATTTCTTGTGGTATCGATTAAGACTGTTTGCACAGTGGCAAGCACAGGACAGGAAATAATTTCAACCAAGATGAGAATTGATAATAGGCAGGATTACGTTCACTTGCAGTAAGATTTCAGTCTGAATTACATCCTTATGGTTAATTTATGTATACTCATGAGATAATAGGGGCACTTTAGTCTGAAGAAATAAGAATGGTACTGTCTTCATTAACATTAAAAACCATAAAGATTTAGTTAAGGTTTTAATTTTTCAAATTTTTGCAGCTGATATTTCAGCTGCAAAAATGACACTGTAAGCATTCCAGACAAGGTTATGTAGGTTATGCTCATCTGAGTCATCATTATGTTCTTATTTAATTAGATTGATTTAAACTAGGTTGTAAACAAATGCAAATTTGCTAGAGTAGAAAAGAAAATACTTCAGTTTTTGAACATTCTTCTCTACCACTTTGGAGATTTATGTTCAATCTCTACCTTGCAGAAGCTGTTTCCCTGCTGGAAAGTCTTGAATTGTGAGATACAGGAAGAACAGGAGTTCAAAAGGTGATTTACCTTATGAAACAGGCAAATCTATCAGAAGAAAAAAATATTGCTTACCTTCAAAGATATCCTACCAGCAAAAAAAATAAGGTTGTTGTGAAAATAAATTTGAGAAGGGCTTTGTAATTTATTGCTGTGATACAGTTTTGGTTTGGTTTTTTTTTTTTCCAGAAAGAGAATTTCTCTGTCCTGCCTTTTAAACCAGTGCTGTGTTCCTTATCCAGTAGTCTTAAGTTAAAATCCAGGGATTTTTATGTGGGTTGATTTTTTTTTTTCCTGGAGAGAGGTCAATTTATAGAAGAAAGCTTTTACCAGACCATCTTGGTTAAAACTAGTTTCACATGCTTTAGGTGGGATGTGATATCTGTGTGATCACTATTGTTGTTTACATTGTGAAGAAGAATTTCTTCTTAAATTGATGAAAATATTATTTCCTTCCACTTTGCAGAGAATGATAACCTCGTATAGTTCCCAGTATAACCCCTTTTTTCTAGCAAATTTATTTGAACAATATGGGTGAACTAACCTGGAAAAAAATATTAGTTGTGTCAAGTGTATCGTTGAACTTGTCTTTTGTCATTTTCAAAGTGAAGCCTTAGAAATAGTTTCTAATAATCAAAGGTCTTACTACTAACACTGTACCACAATAGGTACATAACTCTAGTTACATAAAAGAACATTAATACATTTCTCTTATAGAAACTTTGGTAGCATTAAAGATACACTTTAGTTTGGATTACTGCTGCATATCAAATTATAAAGACAAATTTACTCTTCGAATAACACAAGAATAAAATGTGTTTGCATTTAGTCTTCTTGATCCCAAGAAAGTGACACATATGGTCACTTCCACCCCTGGTGGAAGTTTTCAGAAGAATTTACCCTTTCTCTTAGAAATATAATCGAGGTAAAAATCAGTCATGTTATTTACATTGGAGAGAGAACAGGTTTCCCCCTTTTCTTCACTTTCCACTACAAACTGACTCTAAAATGGATGTAGTTCATTCTGATTACTTCTCATGGTTTGAGCAACTTGGCATTTCACTTTGCTGGAAAAACATAGTCTTGAAAAATAAATAACCTGACACAGTAATGACAATGAATCAATGAAAGAGGAAACTACTGTGCCTGCTATTTTCCTTACTTCCTAATCTGTTATTTTCTAAACTGAGAAGAGGTTACAAAGTGTATAATGACTGTGCTTTTACCTACGCACTGCTGTTGTGTATATTGCAGTGTTGTAGGAGTAGAAGCACAATTCTGATGCATGATTTCAAAATTAATCTTTAAAGAGCTTAAAAATATTTTTCCTTAGGTCTGTGTTAATAGCATTATACAGCATTGAATGAAAAAAAAAAAAAAAGAAAAGGAAGGTTGTATTGTTACAGTGTGCTCTATTTGAAACCCATGCATGGGCCAAAGATTAAAATATTATTTTCATTCTGACTGAGAATTCTGTTTGCGCCATTAGTAAAGTACAGTCGTATAATTATTCCGCAGAAATCAAATGCTGAAGTACCTCTATGGTGTCACTTGCTTCTGAATTTGGTGCCTGGGCTGACTGTGGAAACAAATGTAGAGCTGGAGGGAAAGTAAACTGCATATGTGATTTGAGGACAACAGATGGTCCAGAATGGGGAAGTCAGTACAAAGATTTTTTTAGATCTTAAAACTATTGATATGTTAACACATACCACACAGGGTAACACCAGGAAGCTAGAGAAATCTCACTGGAATAAAGGTCTGCAATCCTGGAGTTGTTCGGAGTCCTGGATTCCTTGCAGAAGAAGCTCCATTAAATTGCTTCCCCATGGCCAAGGTTATCAATTACATAAAATTTATATTATGCCCATGCAAAAAAAAAAAAAAGTATTTTTTAAAATTATAAAGAAATTTTCCTGTGTTTTATATTACTTTGTGAAATTAGAAGGCATTTAACTATATTCACTGGAAAGAAAATTTCAGCAAAAAATCAAAATTGAAGTTCATTACATTGTCTGGGGCAAGCCTAAGAGAAATCCTGAAATAGACATGGATTTATGAAAATTTAAGCAAACCTTGTAGAATCAGTAAAAGAGGCTATGTGTTCTTTATGGCCAGTATCATCAAAATACTGGAATTAGGAGCTGTGAGTCAGACGTGTTTTCCTGCAAGGAAAACGTGCCATAAACACTCATTCATAATTAATCAAATGTACATCAACTTGACTTTCAAATGGACATATTGCATGTTCTTGCAGTGGAGCAACACATTTCTAACCACAGAAACACAACAGAGAGGCTTCCAACCAGATCATCCATTGACTGTGGAATTTCACTTGCATCTCTGGTAAAACGATGCAAGTTCCCTTCTCACCTATATGCCATGATGGTCAAAGAGGCAAAAAAAGAGCAGATATGTTACAGGTTCTTTATAGAAAAGCCTTAAAATCCGTTGTTATCACAGCAGAAAGGATGAGATAGCAGTCTGCACTCAGACTCATTTAAATAACCATTTTCAGAATCCGTTGAGCTTTTGACTGATCACATATAGCATACATAACCCATTCCGTGCTGTGACAGCCTCTCCTGGTCTGATAGATACAATTTATTATGTCATCTCATATGTGTAAAACAGGAGGCATGGACTTGCTTCTTTTTTTTTCTTTGTCAGAGGGAAATACGAAGTCTAGCTTTTCTGTTTCATTAAAATGCTCAAATCTGACTTTTTCAAGAGGATTTTCTACATCTGTAAAGTTCCATCAAAAATACAGAAGCACTTTTAACCTTTAAGACTGCAGTAAATATTCAAAATCTTTATCAATCACACTTATGCATCTAAAAACGTCCTTTAAATGCTTCATTTTAAAAAGTAAATGAAGACAGTGGTTTGTTAAATGCTTTAGAGCTGTTATGATCACATGGAAATAATTGCTAATAACATGACACTTTGCCATTGCCAAATTCAGCAGAAAGCTCTGGGGAAAATAATTTGCTTTACTCTGTTAAAGTACTTTTGTAAAATATCTGATCACTCTACCAAGCAAACAAAGCATTGAAGAGGTGTTAAGCAGTAGGAAAATATATGCCCAAATGCACATTTTAAATAGCTGAAAGTAAGAGTAACAGGAAATTCACCTCCTTGACTATAAATCTGGGAGATGGGATTTTCAAATGTACTTCACAGACTCTGTTACACAAGTCCCAAAAAGATTCCTATGGATATGCCAATGAAAATAGAATTAAGCACTACCAAGCACCCTTAAGAAAGCTTTGAAAGAAAGAAGTCAACCAAACAAAAATATCTAATTTTGCATTACAAGGATATTTAAAATGACAATTTTTTGTCTTTAATCCTAGACACAGCGCAAATTTCTTTTGTGGTTTTTTTTGTGGGGCTGCAGTACAGATTCTCTAATTCAATCCCTAGTAACTAGGTCTTAATTTATCAATAAAACTCAGCTTAATTCACTTTTAGCGCCAAATTAAGTGATCAGACTTCAACAGTATTCATCTCCCAGACAGAGTGCGCCTTTTTGAAAACCTGGACCTGATTTATGTACTCAAGTATGACGACTTGAAACTTACTCTAAAGTTCAAGCAGTTAACTGTTCATTTGCCTATTTATTTTGTCATGAAATATACTGAAATACAGGATTACCACACAAATCAAGGGGTCATTGGAACCTGGATAGTCAAGGTACACTGGATCATCTTTGTGGCATTATTAAACACATAGGAAATATTAATACAGTCTGTCCTATTGCTGAACTTTCTGCAATCACAAATAGTATTATATCTTCATTGCTTATTCTCACAATACATTTAGTGTAATTTAGGATTATTGCAGTGGCCATCTAAGCTACTTAGGACAATTTAAGAACCATATGTCTACTGAGCAGAGGTTTCCGTTCTAGATATGTACTACTGGCTTTCATGAATATCCTCATCCTAATGTTTTATAAGCCCCATTCACTCGGGTCTGTGTAGCCCATTTTGATCCTCACACAGGGACTGAGAGCTAAAAATAGCTCTTCATGCTTTCAGCCCTAACCTTCTGTAACCTTCTGGTTCAAGTCTGCATTTGGAGAAGAGAATAAGATTTATCATAAAATAGATGGAGCTTCTGTATCTATATTCCAGTATTTGTTAGGCAGCCTCAGCGTTTCTGAGCTCTAATTATCAGTTTCAGAGCAGCTAGCCTTTATTTTATTAAGGACTAAATATTTCCAAGTTGCAAATATCCTGAGCCAAAGTATTTTTCTTACCCAGAAACTGTCCATCTTTTACAGCTATTTTGGGCTCTGGGAAGCTCACAAATGGAATTGAATGTGATCTATTATGAAACATGCTGTTAAAAATAAAACATTAGAAATAGCACGTTTCTATCTAGCAGGGAATGATTGATTATTGCAGCATATAAAAATCCGTATGTTTGCAGAATGACTGTAAAAAACCATGTTAGAGTTACTGTATGTAAACCCAGAATCTTTTGTTGCTTAAAAGGATGTAGACTTTCCAAAACAAGGAGGTGGCTACCTAGAAAATAATTTAAGATGTAAGGGCAGAAATGGTGATATTTCTTGTGGCATATCAGATTCAGTTTTCTTTTTTTAGATATATTTACACCCGTCAGTTTTTGAAATACTTATGTTCAAGATTATCTACTTTGTTACTTATCATCTGCTGTTGTGAAACCTTTTCTCATCTTAGAAATGTCTGATGGTAAAATGCTCAGAAAATGAATTTGAAAAAGATTTCTTACCCTGATATTACACTAAACCTTTCTGTCTTCTCTTCCACAATATGAAAGAAGAGAAACAGAACTAAAAATGAGACAGCATGTTTTACTTTAGCTGGTTCAGGTAATACCTACCTTCACATTTGTGGGAGTAATTTTGCTCTTAATTCCAATTTATTTGTTCTAGCTCTACTCTTGACATCATAAACATATCCCTGGGGCAAAAAATCAATTTAAAACTGGAGCACACACCTATTCAATCCTAGTACCACCGAACATTGAGCTAGGGTATCCTGCTCTGCTGCTCTTGTAGTGGCATTACAAACAACTAGAGAAATGTAAACAAGGTTCCTCGTGGATGTGAAAAAAAGACACCACCAGACTTCAAAACATGTTCCAATTTCTGCCACAAGGTCTTTCTGTTTTGACAATGGAACATTGTTGCCTAGTTAAATACACTATTGTTAAACATGTCTCATAAATATCTGTGGAGTATTGGAAGAACAACATAAAAACTGCTGAAGCTACAAACCTTGATTTTTATAGTATCTATGTCTTTTCTATTAATGAAAGGGCATAAACTGGAAGTCTAGTTTTTTTACCACTATCATAGATGATCATAATCTATTGATCTACAGTTACGTTTTTTCTCCCATGTCACAGGTGAATTTGACCTTGTATTCAGTGTGTAGCATTGTGTAGCCAAACAAATAATCATGAAATGCATGTAGGCAGCCACACTGAGGTTTTGTTAGACCAATTCCAGAAGTTGATTTTTTGTGGAAGTTGTTTTATTTGTATAGTTCTTTACTCAATTTTTTTAAGTTGCCCAACAGAGAAAGTGATGGTTATGGGGAAATACTGCCCGGTAGTATGGAATTAACAAGACAACTGATACTGTGAACTGAAATTCTTCACATTCATGCACTTACAGACACATTTTGAAAGTTACATTTTTTTCCAATCTGTCATACGCTTTGTGATATATTGTACTTTGAAACTGAAAAACAGGCACATGAACCTATACAGTTTCAACCTCTTCAATCAAGGATTTATGAAAGAATTTGAGTCTGAAATGCTCAAGATTCTGCTGTTCCTATTTCTAAAACCAAATTTACATCATATAATTTCGTGACTGATTGCTGTGAACAAGTATTTGAATATTAAAGAAAAATGAAATGGGAACTCTATGAGTTCAATGTTTTCAAGAAATTGCAGAAGCTCTTCACCAATGTTTGCATCTTTAGAAATGATTATTATTAATGAATATCACTAGAAGGACAATGGTTTCACCAATTCCTTTTTCTCACAGTGTGTTTTCTACCACATCTGCATCTTCTGAATACTTTTTCCATCACTCTTCATCCCAAACTTTTAATGATTTATAGTAAAGAATATGTAAATGAAAAGGTTGAGACTAAACAAAAGCAGATCCAAATTAAGTAAAATGTTTCTACTAATTTCCATCAATTTCTGCTTTGCAACTTCTGTGGAGATTCTGACTTATAGTCCCAATTTACAGTGGAAACAGTTTTTCTTAATTTCAAGTGTTCCCAGATTGGGAAAATTATTTCCCACCTGGTTCTAATAATAGCATGTTTGAGTGGGTTGTGCTTTCAAACCTACTGTGTCTGAGTGCTTTGCCAACAGTTAAATCAGGGTAACCTACCTTAAGTTCTTAAAATGCCTAGCTCTTGTATAAGTGCACCAGAAAACTACACAAATAAGAATAAACTCACAGCCAGTGAATTGTAGACCACCAGCCAGAGAGGACTGAAGTTTACTTTGTGCCTTCGAGTGAGTTGGGTATTTTCTAAAATAATTGCTAAAGGAAGTAGATCCCTAGTCTAGCCCCTCTCTGAATTTTTGGAATTGCCTGCACACAGTGGGAAGAAAGTTACAGTGTCACTTCACTGGCAAATTGAACAGGTAGCTGGTTGCTGAGTATTTTCAGTCAAGGTTGTAGGGTTGAGACACAATGGGACTCTTATATTACAGTATCTATTCTGGGATTTGTGGCTGTAGTTGTGGACACTGAGCAGTTAAGAAAGAAAATGTATGCAATTGTATCTCAGTCAATTCAGTTAGATTCAGTGTCACTTTCTGCTTTAGAAGGTCAGGGAGAATTTACTTGTGAATTTACAGAATTAACAGAATTAAGAAATAAAAGAAATTGGTTAGGGAATGTAAAATACTAAACACAAACTCTGGCTCTTTTGATTGGTGGTATCTATTTGTGTATCTGTGTGACAGAGAAAGTAAACCTTTCCAGCTTCTCTTTTTAAGCTAGCAAAATCTGTTTCTTGGTTATATCTGAAATATTTAAACATAAAAAAGAAAACTCTTGCTCTCAATTTCTTTCCTAACATTTGAAAGTCTGTTTCTTTTTTAACTCTGTCAGAGATTTTGGCGAAAAAAAAAATTAAACTCTTGCTCAACTAGGCAGGTTTCATTTTTTTTTATAGGATGAATAAATTCAAACAAATCTGTTCCTCTCTTTCAGGACACTGGGTTTCCTTGTCAAAATGCTCAAAGATTTGTTGCTCTCTTTAAGCTCACTGAGAAAACTGCTTAAGAGGTTTAAAACTTTATGTGATCATCTATTAGTACAATTTTTTTTCAAAGACACATGAATCTTATCATTTGGGTTCTGAGGCATCACAACTTTGTTCATCAGACAAAATCACTGGAAGAAAATTCTTAGGGAACTCTCATCAAAATATATGTGTCTATGATCATCACATATATCTATATTCAGACTTTGAATGAAATTAATTTATAAGCACAAATCACTCAGTGCAGTTCTGTAATAATAATCCAGTGCAGTAGCTTTAACATAGAATTTGCTTTTAAGTGCCATGAAGTGATTTTTAACAGGATTTTGGGTTTCTGTTTAGTCAGCAGAAAACCCATGTATTCCATAAATACATTAAAGCATCTATAAAAACATTCACTTTACTACCTAGTACACACGGTAATATTTGGGGGGGCTCAAAATTCCTCTCTAAGTAAAGAATAAAGTGTGCAAAGTTACCAGGTGAATTTATCAAAAAAATTTTGTACTGGAAGAAAAACCGTGAAGATAATTGGCAAAAAAACCAAAACCAGATACATCCATATGAAACCCATGTGGAAGGCTGGTTACTAAAGACATATACTTCATAAGACAGCTCTTTCTTTTTTCTGTTTGTTTCTAATTTTTATTTTAAAATGTACTGACTTTCTTGTGTGTGTGTGTGTGTGTGTGTGTGTGTGTGTGTGTGACTAAAAACTGTTCTTTGAGAATATGGTTGGACAGGATTGTCTCACCTAGCTAATGGTGATCATTGGCATTTTAGGTCTCAGAACAAGATTATACAAGAATCTTTGGCTTCCAGGTAGGCAATTGGATGAGCCAAAGATTTTTTTTGGTCTAGCTGTTTCCCTGTCTTTCAGTTATTGAGTAAGAATTTAGCATATTTTGGGGTTTGGTGTATTTTTTTTAATGAATTCAACTCGCTTGTTTGAGGAAGGTGATAATTTCTGATCCGTTAATCCACTCCTATAACACTGACTTACTGCAAACTATGAAATCCCAGAGGTTTCCCCTGTGATTATTTAAGACACATTGCTGAAAATCACACCCTATGAAATTACAATTTTGTTTATAAGCAGTGCCATTCTGTTAGGCTTAAGTTTCATTTTGGTAAGGATTATTGCTGGAAATTGAATTGTTCTCCCTCCACTGGCATGGAGTTAGTCCCCAGTAATCATATTTTTCAAGGTCTCATATCCAATAAATTAGCTTGGACTTGAAGAAATTTCATTGCTCAATGCGCCATGTTCTACCAAATTCCAGCTGTTTATATATTTTTACTAGGAGAAAAAAAAAATTTAAAAACTTGTCCTATTTGTATGTAGGCCTGTACACTGAACCAGTAGATGTTATGTAAATATTTTTCTTTGTTCCTGTTTTCATATATTATTCATAAAAGTACAGTCTGAGGGTATTACAGAGCTCATCTAGTTAAGCTCTTCACTGAAGGCAGAATCAGATGTATCATATAATTCCTGACAATTGTTTGGAAAACTTGTGAGATGCACCAGTGCTGAGGGACTTCACAGTCTCTCAAGGAGTTTCTTTTCCAGGGTAACCTATCACTAACTGTGTTGTTAGAGGTTTAGGTGGTTTTTTTATGTTTTGATTCTTTTTAATGCCTAACCTTACTAACTAACTTTTGAAGTCTACTGTATCTTCTACTGTTTCATATCATGCTATTAAACTATAGAGAATAGTTTATTATATTTCTTTTTGTAACAACCATTTACATATTTGAAGACTGAGATAATCTATCTTGAGTCAGGGAGAAGAATCAACCCTCCTTTTTCTCATGGAGGGTGTCAATTTGTTACAATTTAATGCTTAAATTTCAATGTTTGTTTTTCTCACTGCTTTAATTCTTCCATTCATTGAAGCTTCACCACTGATATTTGTCCATGGTCCTGTAGGCTAGTGTGAACCTAAGAACTGCTGAAAGAGCTTAAGGAAACACGAGGTTTACCCACCTTTAGGCATATGTCCTTAGGCCCATCCTGCTCCACACAAGGATTTTCTGCTTGGTGCACAGTTCCGCTATGACACACATTCTTTGCTACATGCAGATATCACACAGCAGAGGCACAGCTGATATCATGTCATCAGAAATGCTGGAATGGGTAGTCTGACTTTTAAATCAATCCTATTTGTGTCGAGTGTGTTTTCTTACCAATCTAATTTTATCACATCATGAATGCTCCAGCTGGAAGCAATGTCTGACAGTTGATTTCAGGAAATTTTATTGCATTTTTAAACTCAGAACAGAATAATTGTAGTCCTGCTCAGCAAAGTTCTCATAAAAATGTTAAGGATAATGTGTATGCAGGGTGTTAAAGCTTAAATAGTTCTGAATTTCAACACTGTGTTGTGTTGTGTCCTAGTAATGTCATGTTTCCTATGACTATTACAAATATTTTCTTCAGTGTCCACCTATGTTGCTCAATCTAGCCTGCAATTTTAAAATAAACAAACAAGTTGTATTAAAATGCTTTCAAATTATGGTGTTTTGGGTTTTTTTGTGTGGTTTTTGTTTGTTTGTTTGTTTGTTTGTTTTGTTTTGTTTTCCCAGCAGTTGTGCAAATGTAGAGACTCTAGTACATCTGGTATATCTTTATGTGAGTCTCTGGTGGACCTCACCAGTAATCATAATCCTTGAAGGAATATGCAAAATAGAGCACTAGCACAGTACGATGGTATTATCTGAAACACATATTTTTTAATGGATACTTTGGATCTCAGCAGTGCAGGGAATGAAACTGCAGGGTTTACACCTCCAGAATAATTTGACACAAGGCAATTCATGTGGCACACTTGACTGGGTCAGCGAATACGGAGAAATTAGACTGCAATGAACCACTATTTCTAACTTTTTACTTTAAGGCAATCCCATCTTTTGAAGTTAATCTCAAATGGTAGACTCTGGATCACTTCACAAATGTCTTTAAACTCAACAAATTATCTACTTTTTATGCATTTCTCACTTATTTGAGAGACAGAATTGCTGATAGTGTGTTTCTATTCATTGTGGCTTATCAAGAGAAGATATTTTTATTTATTGTGTCTCACTCTTCAGTCCACTGAGTTAATTCTTGA
The DNA here is from genome assembly GCF_003031625.1 of Empidonax traillii. NCBI lineage: Eukaryota > Metazoa > Chordata > Aves > Passeriformes > Tyrannidae > Empidonax > Empidonax traillii. The sequence continues at coordinate 187,765 of NW_020955226.1, forward strand.
CTTGTAAGGGTGAAAATAAAAAATTAACACCGTTGTAGTTAAATTACACTGGTGTAAACACTGAAAAGGAATGGTTTGATATTTTCTTGTAACAACTAGAATTTCTGCACCATAAATCTGGGATGGTTTCTGAGATTGGGAACATTCTAGTTTGTATTTTGTTTTTTAGCTTGCACCACTATGATCTTTGTGGGTAAGTTTTACCATTCCTGAAAAACTACTCTGTTGTCACACCAAAGCCTTAGTATGAGAAAGCCCTCTGCCACATCTGAAAGAAAAAAAGCATGATCCCACCTTGAAGACTCTTTCTCATTTTATCTTTTCACTTACTTTCCATGCAACATTGTTTTGTTTCTTTGAACAAGTGGGGGTGCAGTTATGGAGGAACTAGACTAAAGGATCTCTTCAAAATCCATTAGCTCACAAAACTAGAAGGAAACAAAGTGTTCATTGTGATATAAACTGCAAGAAAAAAAAGTAGTTTAAGAAAGTATATTGTTCTGTTCTAGCATAGTATTGGACTCTTTGGTTTTGACAAAAAATAAGACATAACATGAATAATAAAATAAAATTGAAACTTAATATTTTTACTTTCTTTCTCCTTATTGCATATACTTGAACTTTCATAATACTCAAGAAGATGTCTTATTTACGAGTTAGTGAGGGAGGACTGAAGACAGAAGGTGTTGTACAGAGCACTCTAATTGCAAACAGTTCTACCTCTGGCCTTTCTTGAAAACTTCACAAAGATCAGCACCCCTTTATTTGCATCTGTCAAATGAAAGATCTGTTGAAAGCTACCAACAGTTTTATATTTTAGTGTGTAGTCCATTTTATTTAACTGTATAGCCAGTTAGGAGAAATATCTTTTAGTTAGAGAAACACTGCAGTTTGTGATGTTCTTAGTCAAACCCAGCTGAAAACTCTACTTCTTGTAGCAAAACTATCATTAGGAAAGCTCCTTCCACATAGACACAGAACTGTGCTCTACAGTTTGAGCTGTGCTAGTTAGTCTCATTTTCTTCTAGTTATATGTGACCTGTACTGCCACTGCCTTCCTCTTGCAGCTCTGTCATCCAGAGGCATAAATAAGACTTGATTTTTTTTCACATTTGCAATCTCTAAACACATGCCAAGGAATGGTCACTCTGGACAAAGGTTTCTTATGCTTACCATCACATCTAGAATGCCTCCAAGCTCTCATCTAAAACTTCCTGAAACATCTCATCTACACACTTCTAACAAGAACTGTGTTATCCAATGCCAGGCAAATGTAGTAGAGGGAGAGGCCATTCCTTTCACAGAAGGAAGAGGCTCACAATCTGAAGTACCAAAGATGGGTTTGGGACCAAATTATAAGAAAAATTGAAACTAGACACAAATTTAAACATCATCTTTTGCAATTTTCACTGAAGATTTGGGCTGTTTCTCACAGAACCTAAATGAATCTATGAATCTATAAGGATTTGCTGCTGCACCTAAATGAAAGTAATTTCTTTAAAACAGACAAATGATGTGGTAATGGACTTAATTAGAAAACTATGATCTTCGTACTCATAGATATTAAAAACGGGCCATAAATTAAACACTTGAAAGTGATAACAGAATTGAAAGATTAATTATTCTGCATGAATAAAGCTCATCAAACTATAAATAGTTACACACAAAGCCAAGATGTGAGAAAAATATGTAGAACAACCAACATGAAATCTACCAAGGAAGGTCTGTTCCTTATGCAACAATCCCGAGGTTCCAAAAAACAGACTGAAAAAAACACCTAAAAGAAAACAATTTTTAAAGACTTAAATTTCTATTCTGAATTGATTTCTTTATCACTCCTCTTGCCTGTCCTCTTAATTTAGTCTTTATTCTGTATGCATCTATGTTTCCAAAGACTGCCTTTAATTGCATCATTATCTACTCCAGAATGCATATTATGGGCTTAGATATAAGCATTGTTTCTTAAAATCTCTATTAGAAAATGGAATGACTACTGGAAAAAGCTTAGCAGTGATACAGGGAGGGAAAGAAAACAATTTCCATGTTCTTGTAAAGTTCACCTTTCAGTTTTTGAAAAAAAGTAATTATTTTTGTTATCTCTAGCACAGCATTTGTATAATTGCTAAAATTTAAAATATTAGGAAGTGAATAAAAACCTGTTTTCAGTCACACCTAGTAAAGGAGGTATTTCTAATTTGACAACAGGACACATGTAAGATAACAGTACTGTAAGTTAAGACTTGGCTGACCAGTGGAACACTTGCTACAGCAGCAGATTACAAGAGGTCTTCACCTATAGATGATGTTCAGCCTTCTTATCAGCTCATGTGGCTGGAGTTAAGCAGAACAATACAGAAACAAAGCTGATTCAAGAGAGCTCCCTAAAGGTCCCATTGCCTTCTGAATTCTGGTATAGGTAGAATATCCGGTGACAGGTGCCTTGGAAGAGACCCTCATGTGATTGTTACAGAGTCACAGAATTGTTGAGGTTGGAAGGGACCTCATGATGTCATTCAGCCCAAGCCCTTTGCTTAAGCTGGTTCAGCTATAGCAGGTTGCCAAGGACTGTGTTCAGGTACATTTTTTCATATCTCCACGGATGGAAACTCTCTGGGCAATCTGAGTGCCTTGGGTGACTAATATTTATCACTAAAGACACACTCGAGCCTTCTCTCTTGAATGCTAAACAGTCAACTTTCTCAGCCTCTCCTTGTATGTTAGATACTATGGTCCCTTCATTAGCTTTGTGACCCTCCGCTGGACTAACTCCAGTAAGCCCCTGTCTTCCTTGTACTGGGAAGCCAGTACTGAAGACAGCACTCCAAATGTGTCACCAATACTGAGTGGAGGAGAAGGATCACCCGCCTTGATTGGTTAGCAATGCTTCTCCTAATTCATTTGGACTTTTTTGCTCCAAGGATGCATTGCTGACTCATGTTCAGCTTGCTCTTCACCAAGACCCCAAGGTCCTTCTCTGTAGAGCCACTTTTAAGACAGTCAGTCCCCGGCATGCACTAGTGCCTGGGATTATTCCTCCCTAGGTGCTTCATGGCATACCTACTGTTGTGAGTACAAGGGCAGGAACAGATCATATATTCCTGATAGAATCAGACAGAGGTTTTGACCAAAATGTTTCTAACATTTACAGAATGTTGACAAAGACAAAATGTCCTTCAATACAACCTTCCTACAGATCAAATGAAACATTCTCCAAGCATCACGGCTTTTTTGTTGACTTTGGCACATGTTCTAACTTCTGAAAAACTAGATAAAAGAGAAGCAGTGTTATTCTTTTGCCACACTGTTCTCCCTTTGCAAATTTCCCTCCTTTCTTTCACAATCTGAGTCCAGGTTCATGCTGAATAAAGACTGATGTGGACTTACTATAGAGCTGCCTTTAGAAAAGGAGGACAAGAGTTTTTGAGCTTACAATGGTATCTACCACTTGCAAGACAGTCCTGGCTGGAAAAAAAATCAAACCCTACTTGCTGGTCTGCAAAATATGCCTTAGGGATATCCCGAGTATCTTGAAATGTGCCAACCCAGCTTTTCTTGGCTGGGACTGCTGAGGACTCTCACAGTTGCCAAATGAGTACAGATCCATCAGAAAAAAGAGGAAAGGGCCAGAGCCAGAGCCTGGGTGCTAAAGAGAAGACGTGCTCAGATTGGTTTTTCAGATCTTATACCAATTTTGGGATTTGTTTATTATTTCTATTTTTCTAATTAATATTGCAAATCCGCGATGTATCCAATAGCACACTGACTCTTTAGGATATGATTCCCTGTGGGAAACTTTGTAGGATGCTTTTGAGAATTCATATTATTCAAAAATAGCAGTTGCTTTTTTGCTGACTTTTTCAACAGCTTTACTTTATTCTGCAGGTAAGAACCTCCCTTTCTTTTTACAAGTCCACTGTCAAAGGAAACACAGGCAACATGTTCATGAACCCAGACCCAGTCTGACTGAGTCTTGTTCAAGTCATGGAGTGCAGCTCCACGAGGTAAACTTTTCTGCCGATCTTTAAAACAGTGAAGTGGGCAGTACAGGAGTAGAGTCAGGCAAGGGTCTTCTACACGTCGCAGTGGGAATGATTTCATACAGAGGGTACTGGATCTGAATCTGCAGGTGGTTTAACGTCCAGGCAGGCTCAGGAAGAACACTGCAGAGACCATAGAAAGGTGAAGCAATTAGAGCTGCTTCAGTCTTTCATACTCTTTGGTGCAACCTGATAACTGAATAGCACATAGTACCATGAATAAATCAAGGCTGAAGAAAATAACCTGGGTGAAAGACTGGAAGAGATAAAAACTCCAAGAAACTCTAAATGTAGATCAAATTCAAACTCTAGATATCAGAGACCAGTAGAAAGAGATTCAGACAGCACTGTCATTCTCTATTCACAGACAAAATTTACCAGTAAAATTGACGGCAGTTTTAGTTTGTAACAGAGTTTAATGAGTTTCATGTTTTTCAGTTAGCCTTGGCAGGGAAGATGACTCTGAACTTACACTGTTATAAAAACACAGTCTGCATAAAATGATAATACACAAGAGACAAATAACTCATTATTCTAATTTCCTGAGCATACAAAGTGAAAATGAGTTTGCACACTTTCATGAAAAATCCAAGCAAGTCTCTGGTAAGATTTTGGTCTGAGGCTGGACTGGAGTGAGAAACTGATAACTTAATGGAAGATTCTGACTTGAATCTTTATAATAAAAGAGCAATTTTGAATTTTCAGTTTGAAATAAAACTGTAGTAACAATGCTCTTTGTCTGAAAAAAATACTAAAGGTAGTGATATCTGTTGATATCTTTAGAAATCTGAAAGATATTTTCAGAGTATATTTTTCATAAATAGAAAACTATCAAAGGTAGTAACTAGTTAAAAAAACTGCAGTAAGATTATGGAAAGAGGACTTTACTAGTAATTAGGATAAACATATATCCAAGTATGACTTTATCAGGAGCATGCACACATTTGTCATTCAGCAAAGTAAATAAGCGTGGGCAGAGAACCACACTAAAACAGTGACCCTGCTCCTAATTACAGAAGTGCCTCATCAGTGATTGAGTGTGCATCATTAAAAGTACCGATAGACCAGATGAACAGAGGAATAAGAACGATGCTTGCTGGATAAAATGACAAAATCTTCAGGTATTTATGCAAAATAAGTGAATACATATACTATAAAAAATACTATTTTCTGCTGCTTAAAAACAGAAGTTTTGAAGCCTAAAGGGTGGTGTTTATTTAAAATATTGCCCTTTCCCTCACAATCTATTCTAACAGCAATACTGACAGAAGCACAATTTATTCAACAAGCAATGCAAACATTTTGATTGTGCCTTGACTTCACAAAGCAGTAATGTTGCCAGTATAAAAAGAATGCTGTGTTCCTCTTATATCTTCTATTTTCAAAGCAACAAACAGAACAAGTTTCCAACCTTCAACTCTCAAACTTTACACTATTATCTTTAAAAAAACCAAAATCTACAAAATGGTCTTTAATGACAGGTTACAGCTTGGAATGAAAACCTGTATTCAGGTACAGCATAATTAAAATATTTCTATCTTATACTCCTCCCATAATTTTAATATTTCTTGGTATAAGATACATAATTTCATCAATAACTGGTCATGTAATAGCTTAGCCAGAAGCAAAATCTACTTGAATTGAAACAGTAGCTTGAAAATTGGAAATCTTACCGTAAAATTATGTAGAATAGGGCTCTCTCTTACCCTGAATAGTCAGTGTACACTAGCCATGCTAATAATAATATTAAGAATGTGCATGAAGATCAATAAATTCAAGTTTTCTACTGCACTTCATTTTGCAAAAGTAATATTTTATAGCATTACAAATCTATGTGTGTTATTGCTCTGTTTTCCTCCTATCAAGTTCTTTAGGTGAAGCTGAGAATAGTCAGTATTATATTATGTAAGCCATACTGACAGCAGGAAAGTAATTTGGTTTCTCATTGGTAAGTTATTACAGAAAATTAGGCATATGATCTTGTGGTTACATTTCTGCAATCAGTGATGGGAGCTTCCTGTCACTGCAATAGGTTTCTTGTATGAGATTGCTTCAATTGCTTGAAATCAAGCTCCCAGAGTGTCCTGAACAGTGTTCAGAGTAAAGCCAGGTTTCTTATTAAACTCTCATTTTATCACCTGACAAGAGCTAGATGTTCAGAGCAGTTCAAAAGCCGGAGAGACAGGTTTTCATGAAGGAACATAAAGACTGCTGGGGGTGAAATACAGTGCTAGTCCTTTTAATATATTAGGTCTTTAAAATAACTATGTACATACTCATCCTTCAGCCTCATTTCCCATCCTCCAAAATGGGGACAATATTGAATGCATCTGCAGAGTATGAAAGGTATGAAGATGAAGTGATTTGACTTTTATGCAATTCTTAAGTGTTCTGCTGGTAAAAAAACTATTAAGAAGCCCTGGGGAGAACAAATCAAAACCCAAAGAAAACAGAAGTCTTTTGTTTTGGTGGTTTGTTTGTTTGTTTTTTCAAATATCTCTATATTCCTTACTTCACAGAATCAGAATCACAGATTACGCTGAGTTGTAAGGGACCCATAAGGATCCTTGAGTCCAACCCTTAGCCCTGCACAGGACCATCCCTAAGAGTCACACCATGTACCTGAGAGTATCCTCCAAACACTTCTTGAATATTGTCAGGCTTGGTGCTGTGACCACTTCCCTGGGGAGACTGTTCCCATGCCCAGCTACCCTCTGGGTGAAGAATCTTTTTCTAATATCCAACCTAAACCTCCCCTGACACAACCTCAGACCATTCCCTTGGGTCCTATCACTGGTTGCCACTGAGAAGAGATCAGTGCCTGTCCCTCCTCTTCCCCTCATGAGAAAGGTGTAGATTGCAATGAGGTCTTCCTTTTTTTTGTGAGAACTGCCTTTACTGTTTGTTTTTTTCTGAGAGATTGGAGCAAAAAGAGGTTTTTACTGAGTTTTATCTCCATATTCTCACACTTTTTACAATACCAATACCAGGGATGAATCTTACATAGTTTATTCTTGATTTCATTATATACTGCAATTCCACTATTTCAGTCTTCCCAAGCAGCATATTTTCAGGAATATACATTAGACATATATCTTTCTTGCTCTAATTGCAAGCTCATGGGATCTCTTTGTGTATGAGATATCATAATCTAAGGCTGGTTCCAGAAAGCAAAATTTTAACCAAGATATGAAACTCATTATGGATACTGTGGAACCTTTTCCTCTTTCCTTGCAAAATCTTCAATGCGGTGAATACGAGTATACCTTCTTTCTGATTTATACAAAAGAATAAACTCCACCTAATCTAGGGAACATGGAAGAGCAGTGAAGGATTTTAGAATAAATCTTTCCTGACAATTATAGTTAAGTATACCCCTTAAGGATACAGGCAGAATTGTCTAGAGGACAGCCATTAACCAAATGTTTGCAGGATTTATTTTTAAGTAGGAAACTGTGGGTTTTCCTCTTAATAACAAAAAACCCTCAACAATCTACACTTTTTGATTATTTGCTTATTGATAACTGAGCTTGCAGATGCATCCTTCCTGAATTTGCTTTCAGTGCTTCCCCTCTTTATATCTGCTGGTGATAAATAATGTTGCCTTATGTGGTCTATTGCAAAGCCATTTATATCATTCTCTGAATTGGTGGATATTTTTAGTCGTGTTTAAAATACTAAGAGCTGTTGGCTACTGCCAAGATAAGTAAGTAAAGAATACTGTCACTGTAGGGTTTGCTTTGTCTGTTGCTGCTTAGGAAACAGACACAAGTCATGCACTGATTGACAAGGCTTCACTGCTGCTCTTGACAACTATCAGGAGGGTTGCCATGTAGTTTAAATTACTTCCCTAAAAATGCAAAAAAAAGGATGGGGATTCATTATTCACAGCACTTTCACACTAATCATAACCCTTGGGCTTTTCAGAAAAACTCATATGTAAGCTATGAAATATTTTTTGTGCTTATCCAAGTGTATATCCAAAGTATCATAAACTGCAGAATAGTGAACAGATATCTACTCTAGAAACAGTACTACTGATTTTAGAAAAGGGAATTGATAATGGTAGTAATAAGAACACGATTATAGGCACTGGTCAAAAAAATAGAAAAGATTATTCCACACAATTTTGTGCTCATCCCAATTTCTAACTTAAAATCATACATAGCCGAGAGCAATTGAACTTATTGCTTATTCAAGAGTTATGCATGTATAGAATATTTCCCTTTGTCTCGTAGGGGAGACATTCTTGAGTGTTCAAAAATAAAACCTAACACTCAGCAGCTTTCTTGGCCATGAGATCTATCCACTGCCACAACTGGCAGCACAAGCTTCCCAGAGGCACACACTGCGCAGTTTTGGAGCGATAGAACAGAGTAGCCCATAATGTCTTCAGTGATTCTCCATGGAGCCTGTCTAACAGAGTTTCTGCAAAAGAAGAAAGTTTCCCTAGTCTCCATGGAATAATATAACCTAAAAGGAGTGGTGTTCAGGTGATATTTCACTGATTTGAAGGCTGTTAGTAGTTTACTGTACCAGGAGGCAGATGGTACACCAGCAAATGGAACATAAAGAAATGGATCCAGAGCTTAAATTTCAAGCTCATAGATTGGAAGGAAACTGTAAAAATTGTTTCTTGTTCTAGTTCATAAGATGCGATTGAAAAGGTGAGCTGTAAACTGGTAATGCTTTGTAACACACAGAATTGCTGCACTAGAATGATAAAATATGAACAAATCAAAACTCAGCAAAGTTGTGCCAATTTTATTTTGATAGACCAATAAACCTAAGACCTTAGATAGAAATGACAAAGTAATTTAATCGCAAACTCATGTCATTTACGCTGTACTAGCATTTCACTAATCTTGACATGCCGATAAAAGCTTTTCTTACAAGTACCTTGAAGGAGATATGTTCTGACAAGCCTTTAATACACACTGAGAATGTATGGAAACCACATGGAAGCAGTTGGCTCACAGATAATCCTAGATTCATAAAATGGCTGTCTGCAACTAGCTGCCTTCACATCAGTTAGCTAGTTAATTCTCATTAGCTAAGCATGATTACATTCTGCAAAGTTAAAAGAGATCTGAAAGCAAACGTCTCCTGTTCTTAATAGCAAAAAGTGCATTGTAACACCAGAAGAACTCAAGACATTGGAAAACAGAATATTATAAAGTACTGCCCTTTCAGGGTCCCAATCATCACGCTGTTTTGGTTTTTTTTCTTAAATTTCTTAAAACATTCGAACATCAAACTTTTCAATGTTCTGTGTATCTGTAAATTAATTTTCACTTCTAATTTGGTCTATACACTGAGAGGAAAATGCAAAGCAGTTCTGTCAAGAAAAAAAAAAGTTAAATTTCTTATTGAAATCAGAAGTATCATGGTTTTCTAACAACACCCTTATTGTGTGGAGACCCTTAATCCAACCTTGAATACTTAATAGTATTTGAGAGTTGCATGGAGTTTTAGGTTACTGAGTTAGCTGGGTTACGTAGCAAGTTTAGGATCTAAACCAAGCATCCTTACATTAGAGAACTAGTAATATGTACTCTATAGGTTTGTGTCTTGCTATTAGGTAACTTCTTTTTAGCCCTTATCTCCAATCTCCATGGTTCTAGAGGTGATGGGAAACAACAGGCTATGAGATCAGTAAGTTAATGCATGATTAAAGTATTTAGGTGTCATGACTCAAAATGCCAGCAGAAATAGTCACTGTGAAGAACTAGATAATGTGTACTGTATAGTCACTGTGTGAAAAGTGTGTATATTTAGAGGAAAGGCTCGGGGGGACTATATCTACTTAAACAGGTGGTGATTCTGGGGAAAACCCTCCACAGCCTCTCAGAGTCTGGTAGTACATGATCAGAGAATGACAAAAACCATAGAATTACAGAACAGTTAAGGTTGGAAGGGAGCATGCAAGATCATCTAATCTAGTACAACTCTTCTGCTCGAGCAGGGTCAGTAAGAGCAGGTTGTTCTGGACACTGCACAGTTGGGGTTTGAGTGTCTCCAAAGGTGAAAGAAACTTCACAGTCTCTCTGGGTAACCTGTTAGTGTTCCTCATCCCTTTTACTCCTCCTCTCAAGTATACATTGCTACATAAGATACATGCAAGGTACACACTGATAAGATGTTTTATGAAAAAAAAATAGTTGTCCTGTTATAATGACTTAACACAAAAAACTTCAATGTTATTCCACGCACTGTGTGTAAACCAACAAGTTGAGATAAGAGAGGAACTCACTAAGTTTTACTCCTTTAGTTGCTACTTGATTCCTTTTCTAATTTTTTACTTCTTTCATTCTTAGGGATCCAATAGTGTTTCTAAATAGTAAGTTCGGTAGTAAGATGAATAAATCTCCACCTAAAAAGAGAGAGAGTACAAGGAACCAAAAGGCTTAGAAAGTCTTGACAGGTGTATCTCAATCTGTATCAGTAAATTTGGTTATCAGGATCACCTGGAAAAGAGTTAGGCTTTTGTTTAAAAGACCACAGAAGGGTGCTATTTAACTTCTGGGGAGGGGTTTTGACTTCAGTGGAAGAGTACTGTTAGTGGGACCTTCCTGAAAAGGACAGCATGTAAGGGGAAAAATTAATCTAGAGTAGGGGAAAAAGTCAGTATTTAATGTCAGGCTCAACAATATTTACAGTATCTATTTTTTTTTTCAGTCTTGCTGTGGAGAAAATCCTGAATGCTGCTGCTTGAGGTACCTCTTACAGATGGATGAACCCTAAAAACAACCAGGTAATTTGAAAAACTGATAGATCTTTGGACCAGTGTTAATATGGCAGTAGCTGCATAATGCCTACTCATAAGACAGCATTATGTCTGCTGTGTTAAATTTCTAAAGTTACTTATTGCTAAACATACTTCACTGCAGCACCTCATTTTATTGTCTAGAAATCAAGTGAAATGTGAATTTAATTTCTATGTTGTGTCTGTAGCACGGTAATGAAATCTTAGAGTGGTAGTTTTTTACATGCTTTTGTAAATCTTCAGGAAATGTCTTTCTTAGTGCTCTTGGCTCATACTTGTCTCTTTCAATCAAAAATGAAAGATTAAATGCTGAAGAAGAAGGGAAAGCTCAAATCACAGATATTGCGAGTACCTTGTTTTGTTCCCTGACTCATCAATTGATTTTCATATGGAAAGTCAGAGATGTGAAGTGCAATGATATTACATATTTGTCCCTGAAGAATTAAGCAGCTTACAGAAAAACCTTCACCAAGGTGACCTCCCATTCTGAGCTGGAGAAGCAAAGGCTCTTGCTTAATGTCATTAAACTCTCATTCTTCTGTCTGCTTCACAGTGATGACAAACACTATGTAACAAGAATGTATAGTAGGTTCAATGTGTGAAATATGCCGGTGTTACCACGTTGCTAGAGAATTTTGATTATTGTAAAGGTGGCAATTCAAGGAAAATGAGCTCAAATTAGAATAGGAATAAAGAATAATGGTACTCACTTTAGCACTGTGATTATAACACTTTATGAATTCTTCATAAACAATGCTTCATTACTTGACCCTGTGAACACCTATCATCTCCTACATAATAAACATAATCAAACATCTGTATGCCCTGAGTTAACTAGACCTGCAGCTGGCAAGCCATCTGCAGGGTGGTTGTCCTCACGAAACTGTTTGCCTGTTCAGTTAATATTTGCTTCTCTTAAACTCTGTTGTTTGTGATGGATTTCGTATGTCTACCTCTTAATGTATGTTCTGCTTAATTTCTTTGGTGATGATATGAGTTTTCTATCAAAGCGGTAGTGATGGGTTGATGGTTGGACTTGATGATCTTAAAGGTCTCTTCCAACCTGGAAAATTCTGTGATTCAGTAAATGAGGCCTTGAAATGAGAATAGGGAGGACAATGAACTTAGAGCCATACCTTTAAAGTGGGTTGTGTGATCAGCCAACACTACACACAGCTTGTGTTTTGTGCAAGTATTACAATCAGACTTACAGACCAGTTTCTACTCTGAAAGTTAATGAAAACCACTAAATATTTGGTCTCCATTATATGAAAATAATCTTAAATATTACACTAGTTATTCTTTGTGTATAAATCTAATTTCTTTGTATCCCACCAAGTTTTTGACAGTTACAGAACATTGTAGATCACATTACAATGCTTTCAGTTCTTGAAAGGAGGTAAACAACCATTTTAAATACTTGTGGCCTGCATCATTGCCAATGCAATCAAATCCAATAGGACCCCCAAATAGCTATGCTCTGTAAGTCATCAAAATCAATTTCAATACCTACGAACTGAGAGTTAACACTGATATTCATTTTACAGTTTGATTCTGTTCTAGTTTATAAAGCAAAAAAAGGGGAAAGTTTCTTGTTGTCTCAATTTTCCCATCTTTTGTAATTAAGTTCTTTCTAGGTCAGCAGTGTTCCCTCATGAGTCACTTACTCTGAATTTCACATGTTAATTACCTTGTCTCTTTTGGACATTCTTTCTTCCAAACCTAGCATGCATTTGGGTTTTAAGAGTTTTCACTCTTTTTCAGCTCCCACTATGGTTTTAATATTTACACACTATTGTAAGCACTGTGAACATAAGTCTTCAGACTTTCTTTTGAATCAACTCTGATTTATTTTTAGGTGCATCCAATATAACTTCAGAGTATCGAAGATTTATTCTTAGTCTCAATAACTTTTGTTGGCTCTTTGCACACATTTTTCTGCATTTCTTAATTCTGTAGTTCCCATAGGGAAATGTATGCATTTTGCATTTTTTTAAAGTTTCTTAATATACCAACGTTCATCATTGACCTGCATTTTTTTTTTTCATTTTTTGACAGATCTACATTTTACATCTGTGGGCAGGGAGAAAAATGGTTTAGATCAAGTTACCATTTTGAAAACCTACATCTAGGACACATGGGATGTTAATCTAAATAACTTGAAATAAATCTGAGGCTTGTGGATGCCGATCTTACGTTGGCAACGTAGACTTTTCAAACTGTCATTCATAAACTAGGAGAGAAGCTGATAAAGCAACCTCAGCTAATCCAGCATCACAGTGAAGTCCCCAGCCAAGTGAAAATTGACTAAGTGAAACTTTTCAGTCTTGTGTCTCTGAACCTATATGGAATGTCTAATGGTTAAACTTGTACAGTCTGGATTGTTGCACAATATCTTTAGTAATTGAATACCCTAAAGACTCAGCTAGAAATAAGTGTCATCTGCCAGTTTCTCCTCTGTATGCCAAGGACTGGCAAAACTGGTGGTGGAGGTGGAGAATGGCAGCTTAGGTCTCCTGTGTGCTTTCCCTCGTTCAGACCACGGCTAAGTGGTCCAAGTTTGCGCGGATCAGTCTATTCATCTCATGCATGTTTGAGGGAATATACTGGGATGTGCCCTTCTTTCTAGGTGATACATATATAGCAGAGTTTGGGGAAGAAAGTTTTTTCCTTAACCAGCCTTTGTGCACCATTTCTCCTGACTAAGATTCTGGGACTTCCTTTATTGGAGTCTTACCTTTCTTTTTATAGGAACTTTAAAGCATTGTGCCTTCTGTTCTTGAGAACAGGAACTTGGTGCTTTTCTTAGATCAAACCTGTCTTAATTTTTTTTTTCCCAGAAGAATTTTAGGTTAGGCTGTTGATTGCATAATTGTGTACTGGCAGAAGTTCTTGTATAGCTGTAACTCCAAGAGATGAAAAATTTTGCTGTGTTAACTTTTGTTTACTCGTGGCACTGGTTAAAACTACTTTGAGGGAAACAGTCTCTGCCAGGAGAAAGGGTATCTACACTTCAGGATCTAAAGCTATATTGTAGGTATCTTCTGTGAAGCAGGATTACCTAGTATGGCACCTGGAGGGGAGAGGACATGCTGCACAAGCAAGGGCATCAAAAGCTGGAATATTATTATAAGTAGTGTGAGTACATCAAAGATAAGTTCAATTGAGTAAATCCATAGTGACTCACAGACTGATTAAGAGAAGAAGACTGAGATAATTCACTTATCACTAGCTCTACTGATGATATGTCAGCATAAATATGGTGATAACAACCCAAGGGACTTGCAGGCTCTATCTCATTCAGGTAGGCACAACTTGACTTTTAGTTATGTTAACATCTTAAATTTTGTTTTCTCTGTTTCGATCAGCCATGCTAGTAAGCTTTCTTTCCTTATGAAAGCTGATCGTAAAATACGTCTTTTTTACATTATGTGATGTAGTATTGAGAGCCAGTGGTCCAGACTGACCTTCTACAACTTTTAACAAAGCTAGTGAAACGTGATGGAAGTAAGGAAGCTGTTGAAAAGCCAAGTGATTTATTACAAAAACTATTGGGCTCAGTAAGCTGGAAAGGTCAAGCTGACAAAAATCTATCCTCAGAAATGCTGCTGCAATATAAGAAGGCATTATCCAGAGGAAAGCAAAAATCCAATTAGAGTATTCTTGAGGAAAACACAGTTCTGTTAGCAGAGAAAACAATGTATTTGTCCTGCAATGTTCTTATTTCAAAAAGCTCCCTGAAGAAGGGCTTTTCCATAGAGTAGGAACTGTGAAGCTGTTGATGCTTCTGAAACAAAATGCAAGAGGATTCAAGAAAAAGAAACCCATTGCACAACAATGGGTTTCACAGTAGTTAAGATATTCACTACCATCCTATACCATATTCAGGATTTTCCTCTAGGTTAGGCATAGCAGAAATTAAGAACCTTGGATTCCCATCTATAAAGTGAGCATTTTTGCTAATGGGAAAAGTGGGAGGGTGGGAAATTTGTAACACCTGTTAGATCCCTAAAATGATCTAATGATCAAAAATGGTCCTGGTCAGACGTTTTTCAAATGCTGCGGTGAATGTATTCATACTTATGTTTTTGTTTGTTTGTTTGTTTTTGTTTTACTCATGTAAAACCAGTAATTAATTCTGGAGGAATTGGTGGGATTATGCAAATCAAGGAGAAAAGGAGTTTCAAATTATGTTTTTGGGGTTTTGTGGAGACTGTAGAGAGAGCAAGAAGTTAGATGCTATAAATGGCTATCGAATCTGTTTTCATTGTAGTAGCTTTACAAGCAGAAGATCTGAGATACTTTCCATATAAAACTCATCTTTGTTGAATGGGTTTTGTGGTTTTAAATTTAATATACATTGACTAAATTTAAACTCTTTTGTGTTTCAGTCAAAGTTCACCACAAATAACTTAGTTTCGTTGAACAAAGCCACATTATCTCCTGATCTTTAGAGGAGTTACAAAGTGAACTCCATTCTGTACTTTAGAAGCCATCACCCTTAAGAGTTAGGTTTTCTAAAATATACCATGTATTGTTGCTTAATGAAGGTGCGCAGCATCATGGGAATTCTCTTATGAAGGATGTACCCCGGCTAATGGAACTGAAGTGTATCATATGACAGCACCAAGTTCAACATGCCACTATACATTGGACTTCCTGATCAAAGTATTCCATTTTATGACGGAAAAGAAGTTGTCAAAAATAGACTAAGAAACTGCATTTATGTCCCCAGTACTTGTACCTGAAGCCCTCAACGGAAGACTTCAGCTTTCTGTAATACAGGTGTCAATACATTTGCCTTTCAGATTTCTTTTCTATTTTTTGTTGATATTTTCTGCTTGATTTAAAAAATTTCCCATTTCATATATCTGTATGGGCTGTAGGTCAAAAACTGTATGTATTATGTGCTCAAGTGCTTAGAGTATATGCTTAGATTTGAGATCTGTACAAGTTATCCTATTAGCTAAGAAAACACTGGGTAAGGCTGGGGTAATTATATAAATCAGGAAAATATGTGAGAAACTAGGCTGTGCATCTTCCTCAGTTATTTAAACACAGACTTGTCCTTGCATTTGCAGTAATGCCAACAAGCCAGTCAAATATTTGAGTCAAACACATCAAATCTTGCCGAAACAAACTGCTTTGTGGATTGTACTCTAACTACATCTGACCTTTCCTAGGTTGGCTGTGTACTTACGTATGTGAGCATCTGAATAGCATTCAATTGTTTTAAGCTCTGTCTTATGACTAGTTATTTTTCTACCTAGGAGACACGTTTATGTTCCTATCCAGTTTTATTTAAAAAAAACCAATGCTCCAAGTGGATTAATAGTATCATGCATTTCAACTAAAAAATACTGTGTTTTTATTGAAAAAATGTTCATGGAGGCCTTTACAGTGCTGAAGTAAGTTGAGTTTGAACATGTGTTATAAACAAGCACATGCAATTGCAGTAAATTATTTATCTAGCAGTAACTTTCAGAGCTTTCTGTGTCTCACTAACACAATATTTTGTCCCTTCCAAAATTAGTGGGAACTGTGCTAATGATATAATAGGTTATCGTAGCTCATTCTGTGAAAATGAGGAAGTGAAAATATTCTCTCCATTTCAATATATGGATAGAATTTTCATTTTAAAAATGAGTTTGTTTTTGATAACTGGAGAAAAGGGAAGGGAACATAAACAAAAGAAAAAAGTATTTCTTACTCTGAAAAAAGGCTAATGTTGTTTTGCAGTATTTTAGATTTTTACTTCCCTTTCTCTGAGGAAAACAATGATCCTTCACCTAGAGACTGAGAGAGATTTGGAATTAGACCTTTTCAGGGACAGACACAGTAATTTTATGTTAAAAAGATCAAGTGATGCATAAGTGTTATGTAGCCAAGAATATCAGGCCACCTCTCTTTAATTTTGTCATATAATTTTAAGGGCATGGGAAGGTTCATAACCCCACTGATCTTGTGCTCTTGTTCTGAGATAAGCTACAAATTCTTAATACAGAAAACAATATAATTTATTTTTTTTCTTGGAGATTGCAGTCCACTGGATAATTGTCACTTTAATAAAGTGAATGATCCAGACTGTTAGACAAGCACAGTTTTCATCACCAGCTACTGAAAGCCTTTTGAACTAATGACTAATCTTTGAGCCAGCCTTCCCTCTGCTCCATGACACTCTCATAATCCCAGTTGAAACTCATTTCTGGTCCACTCCCAAAAGTAGTTAAAATTCCACTGCCACAGTTGTCTTTTAGGGTTTTTTTGTTTGGTTGGTTGGAGTTTTTTTAATATTCCATTCAGAATGTCATGTACCTTGATCTAATACCTTGGCTTCATTTTTTTACAAATCCAGTTCTCTCAGAGAGCTCCGTTAAAATGGATTAAGGATGCTTTTATAGCTCTGTAATAACTAAACACTGTGCATTAAAAGCAGTATTTAGGCATATATTACTACAAAATTAAATATATTATCCATGGAAATGTATTACTTAAGCTGGGAAATATGTTATCCATGAAAGTGTATTACTTACACCAAATACATGCATTCTCTTTGCATTTCCATTAAAATAGCTACATCTCTCTCTGCTGCCATTTACAGATACCATATTTTTAGTTCTGTTTTCAATGGAGCAAACACACATAACATAAAAATAACATGCAGGCATAGAGTTGCATTCTTGCTATATTTGATGAGAAAATGTAGTCATGAAGTCTGTTTTGTATTTAAAATATGATTTCACACGTTACTAGAACTTAAAATTGAAGAAAAATGTACCAGTTTGCACTGAATATCAAGAAATACCCAACTGTGGAGACAGGGTTTTTTTTTGTCTAGCAAAAGTTTTGAGGACTCCATTTCTCACAAAATCAACCTCATGATAAGGAAACCCAAAGCACTATTTGCTGGAAAATGACAACTAATTTTTGCTTTCTATTGGGTCATCTCTTCTTAATTTGTAAAGAACAGAAATTGTGTAACAGAAAGGACAATGATAACTGTTCATACCTGGAGCAAAGAGGAATCAAACCAACTGTGATTAGCCTAGAGCCCACCATAAATTCTCTGTCTAAATAGACAGGCAATGTTGCAAAGTATATGCTTTGGTATTCATGAATGCCTGGAACTCTCAGTTGAATTTAATCTTTAACAAAGATTTAATAAGATAAGAAGGGCTTTCTTGTTTCCCACGTGTAGGTTCTCCCTCATGGGATTTTATAGTTTATGCAGATTGTTTATGAGACTATTTCATTAATTTTCACTCTTCCTGGTATGTGTTTCTATTTTTAACATCCAGTATATTTTATTACTTTTCCTCTTTACTCATATCTGGTTTTCTTACTTTTCATGCTCAGGGATGTTTTTTTCCCATTGCTTTATTCCAAAAGTAGCCATAACTAGTATGTAGTAGCCATCTGCTAGACCACAGAATAACAGTTTTAGGCAAACTGGAATTCCTATTACTTGAGAAATCTAAAACAACCTGAAGCCAACAATAAGTGTGCATGGAGAAAAACCTGTATCACTGAAGTCTGGATGCAAGAGCTTTTGAAATCCTTTCAAATCCTGACCTCATTTGGCTAATTTCTGAATGACTGACTTAGCTCCTGAAGAAGGATTTTAGCAAAAAGAGGAAGATCTCACTTTTTTGTTACATCTCCCTGTTTTGATTTGCTTTGTTTTCTTTCAGGATATAAAACTAGAAGGTAAGCCTAACTATTTTACAAAATAGCTTTGCAGTTTTGCTCAGTTCACCTCTATCCTTAGATGTGATTTATTATCTGTCTGCCAGCAAAGATTAAAATACAAAATGTTAAGCTCACCTGTATTGTACAGTGCATGAAATAAAGAAGCTTATCATGAGAAAAAAATACAACTTAATCCCCAGCCAACAATCACCTGTCCTAATACTTATCTAATACATGTCTGAGAGTACTCTGAGGTTCGTGTGGGGCGGGGGTTGTTAGATTTTTTTTTTTTTTTTTTTTGGCGGGGGGCTGTTATGGGTTTTTTTTTTTCTTTCCTCTATTTGGTCTAAGTGACATTTGCAAAAAAAGTGGGTCTGTTCCTGTACCTGTAAAAGTTAACAAGAGTTTTATCACTCTCACTAAAGTGAGTAGATGCAAGCTAAGGTGTAGGAGAAAAAAAAAAGTGAAATCCCTTATTGTCTGGAATGCTACAATACTCATTTTAACCTTATCTCCTATGAGTAACGGGAAAATTATACTTAGAATTTAGGCCTTCTTACTGGGACACTTTACCTTCATTTTTTTTTCCTACTGGCCCCTTGTTCCTAATAATGTAGGATTTAGACAGCTAAGTAGTAAATGTCCATGTTAACATTTGAATTGTTTGAACTTAAATAACTAGATTCTGAATTTGATAGCTAGAGTGGTATTCAAACTTCCATCAGAAACTAAAGGCTGGATGTATCCTTCAGGTTAATGATACTTTTATTGATAAATCTTTCTAAGTTGTTATTTTTTAATTAACTGTTTGTCCATTTACTAAAGCAGCTACAATACTTTCTAGAACATAAGTTTTTTAATATTGGCAGCACAGGTGTTAGAGCTAGGGGAAGCTGATTGAAAGTTACTATTTCAATGCATGAACTCAAAATACAAATAGCTGGAGTGCTCAGTCATGATATTGTACCTCTGAGTTTGAATATTTTCAATTTTTCACCAAAATACAATTGTAGCAATACTTCCAAAATTTCTAGCCCTTAGGAATTCCCATATTTGTCTCAAATACAGCATATTTATGCAATAATTCAGCAGGTCTTCATCAATATTCACCACTGGTTATTTATTACTTGCCTGTTTTCAAAGTTGCAGTTATTAAGATGTGCAGCTAAGAGTTATGCCATGTGACTGATGAGACCAACTACTTACATCAAGACTAAATAACAAATAAACAAGGAAAATGAACTAAAATACATAAGAAACCAAGAAACATTTACAGAAAATAGAATGCACATAGAAAAATAATTAATTCTTTTCAGGCTTTAGCTGTCATTAGGAGTTTGTTTATTAACCTATTATTGCCTTAGAGAGCAAAGTATGTATGTATATCATATGGACACTCAGAAGTGCATATGTAAGCGTATAAGTACAGAGGAAAATTACCAAACCCCACGAACTTTGAAACTCAGCTAAGCTGAGTATAAAGCTAAATGCATACTGGCATTCAAGGACTGAAGAAGGAGAAAAAAGGTCTCATTATGGTAGACTATTTTACACGAAGCTTTTTAAAGTGCAATAGAACATTTGAATTTGCAGAACCTCAAGGTCCTTGAAAATGACACTAATTTTCAAATTAATTACAGTAGAAAAGTTTGGTTATATGCATAATGATCTCTTATCTAGTCAGACCAGAAGTTAATGTGCCTTATTATTAATAATATATGAATAATCTATCTAACTTTGTTCATTAATAGTTTGAAACATCCATTTCAATCTTCAGATGCAAGCTGGTAAGGGCTGCAGAGTGTCAGATGTGGATCAGCTGAAGAAAGCTGAGATGAGACTGTTTAAAGATAATTAGGGGTAGAGAAGCACAACTTCTGAAGATGTAGCAAACTGAGTTAGTTAAACTAGAGCACTAAAAGCAAACCCAATTGTTTACATATGTGAAATATAATGGAACAGATGAAAGAAATAAACCATTCTGTATGTCCAAAAAGACAAGATCTGCCACTTAAAAGATTTAGCTTAGCTGTGCTGGGAAAAGCTTCTAAAGATGAGGATAATTATATGCAGAGGAAAGACTGCACAGGGAACTCATTTAATCACTATTTTTCTTTTAAATCACATTCTGTTGCATTATTTACTTTTAAAAGGTAAGTTGAGATGATAATGAAAATAAAACATATATGCAGAAAACTAACATTTCTTTGGAATCAAAATATCTGAATACTGAAATGATTCAAATAAAGGTAAATAAGATGATTCAGAGAAAAATCAGTTAGCCACATCCTTGGAAATGCAGCTTGAGGCTTCTTAACTTCTCAGGATTGTTTATACTCTGTAGATATAAAACAGAATCCTACAATGAAGATTTTTGACTGGAAGGTGGATCAGATAACATCTGCTATAATCAGTAAGATTTCAATTTGAACTCAGGGATACTTATGGATTGAGAAACAGAAGACACAGCAATCTGTAAATAGCCCAGGAATGCAACCTTTAAATGAAATCTTAAGGACACTTTGACTACATTCAGGTCCAGGTAATTATAGACAGAATATAATTTCTATATGCTTGAGTGTCAACATAAAGAGAAACTTATGTTTTCTGAGAGTTAGTCAGTTGCTAGTTCACTTCTATGACAATTTTTTTGTATTATTTAAATATTCTATATTAGTTATTTTATTTTCCTCCTGTGTACATTGAGAGTTTGAGTTGGGTAAATTTAAAGGTCTCTCACTAGGCAGAGACACAATACATTCAAGGGTTAAGGTTCCCTTGAGATAACATTTAAAAAGATGATATTCTTTTTCAATACAATGGAAAAAAAGATCAGTTGTTTAAAAGAAAATGTTTGAGATAAAAAAACTGTGTGGATCAGGACTCATAATGAGGCAAGCACCTGATCTTCCTTTTACTTTGATGATATTCCCAAAGTAATGGTAGCTGCAGTATGACCTGAGCACTCAGATAATAAATACAAATGAAAAGAAAGGGGGAAAAGACAGAATAAAAAGGGGCATTTGTCACTCAGCTAAACTACTAGCAATTTAACAAGAGAATGGGTCCTCATTCTCTTCAGATATCTTAAAAGAAAACAAAAATTCCAAACGGATGAGTCCACTGAGTGTAAGGAAAAGGACTAACTCCTTAGCTGTGCAGGATCATTGGTCTAAGAGCACAATTGCAGAGGAACAGCCTCAGATAAAAGAATAAAGTCAGTCTCTGCAATATGGACTGATAATATATTTCTGCTAGGGGTAGCACAAGACCTCTACAGAATATTTCAACTAAGAAGCTGGAACTTTCAGTGCCAGAATAACTTGTCTACCGCTCCCTTAGAGAAAAGAAGGGCCAGAGCATACTAAATTGGGCTGAAAACAGTACCTGATATGAAGTATATATCCCACAGCTATCTGTTCAAAATGGTGTATGTGGTGTGAACCTATGATGAACCCCAAACCCCTTCCCATACAGGTAGTATTAAATAAGTTTTCTAAGAACTTTCACTGGCAATCTAGGAGATGCTTTTATTTTGTTGTTCACAAAGATAAATTAGCGGTAATATCTGAACTGGAGAGAAATATTTTGCTTAATGAAGAGGCAAATTTGTTTACTTTTTATGATGGACCCTATAAATTAATAAATTGAGGTGTTAGTAGATATAGACGTTTGGGAGAGGACAAAAATGCAAACATATATACCTGTAAAAAGGGGACGTCCACCACCTCAAGTAAAGGCAAACTTATAATGCTCTTTAAAGAGATCATTCCACAGTTTGGCTTTAAGATCTAAATTAGTGTCCTGTAGAGTATGAATATATCTTCTCCCTGCTCTTCTGAGCATTTTTTTCCCAAGACTGTCATGTCATTGTGTTCTTTCAGGAACAAGTCAAGGAATACTGGCCAGTTGGCTAAAGTCTACCCTCTTATATAGCTGTGCAGGCTCGCAGAACTGAAGAGTCATGTGACAAACGTATTTTGCTGAAACTGGAAAGAACAATTTATTTATCTTTAATACAACCAAATCTTTGTCCCATGGAGAATTGGTCCTTCACACTTTTTCTATATATAAACTGTATATTAAAAGCACTGTCCAGCTTTAAATTATGGAATATAGCTCCCTCATCTGTCCAACTCAATACATTAAAATATGTCAAAAGCCAAATAAGTTTATTCTCAGTAGTGTATCTTCCCTTTTTTCCCCCCAAGGTTTTGCCAGTTTGAAGTCATATTTCTAATGTACACTGGTATATTAATTCAATTTCCGTGATTTGTATTCGGTATTCTCAATTTTTCTGCAAGATATTCATGATAGGACTAAATGTGATCATCACAGAAATCAAACTGAAGTTTTTTTGATGTGTTCCACAACTTTCAAAAACCAAGAAACTTGGAAAACATAGTGCTATACTTGTCCTGTTTCATATATTTTCTCTGATTATATCATCTTTGCTTTATTTGCATATTTGCTTAAGTGCTACCTGCTGAACTGGTGGAGCTTGGCAGCCTTGACTCTCTGTAAGAGGAGTTTCAATATGAATAGCTGCAGTACAGACTTATCTGTCAATGTCATATAGCTTGGTCCTTGTCCCTCAGTATTCATCCACAATACCCATTTCTATGTTTGGTATGTAATTAAAAAGGGTTAACAACTGTGCTAAAAGGTGTCTACTGTGAAGATGTTCTGGTGTGTGTATTGCTGACTGGAATACACATCATGAAAATCACCTCAATGGCCACTAAAAGTAATTTTACTGTCATCTATGTTACTATGCTAATATTTATGATTTTTTATTGGAAGCAGAAACACATTATTACGACCCTTTTATTGGAATACAAATACTGAGAAAGTCTATATCCACCTATTAATCCTTCTATTTAATACATTATAAAATATAGCATACTGGTGAATATATTATAAATGTTCTTTTCTTTCACTGAGATCTTCCTGACTGTCAAACTTAACACTATCATTTTAGCTTTTATCAATGGTGCTCCTGAAGAAATAATTCTAAAAATAATTTGATAAATTTTAGCTATATGTCACCCAACAAAACCAAACCATCAGTTAGCGTCATGCTAAAGCATACTGATTACAAACTTAATTTTCTTACACAGTGCTTACACTTAGAGAGAGAAAATTATCTTGTGTTGTATGCTGTACCGCAGCAATATCACAAGCGGCTTCCATTCAGAAAAGCCAGTAAGACATTTTGATAGAGGAATTGAGACTTTCTTAAATTATGAATAGTGGGCCCATGATCTGTTTGCAATTTTTATGTATTAAAACTATGTACTCTGCAGTTGTCTTCATATCTAGTTGCAGTACTACATGAAGGGTAATGAGATATATTGATATACCAAATAATGACATTTGGTTGACCCAATGTTCCCAAAACTCTTTATTCAGTTATCATCAGTTCTGTGATTTTGAGTGCTGGCAGTCCCTGCTGTCCCTGCTCCCGTAAACACTCTTGCAACATAACTATGACTTAAATGTTGAGTGTCAGTTTGGCCCTTTGCACTTCACCTGTGGGCAAATCAAAAGCAGAAACACCAGATTTTTCTCTTTGCTTACATTACTAAAGAAATAAAGCTAGGGCGTGACAAATGATGACAGAATAATGAAAACAATGTCCTTTCCCTCTATCTCACTGATGAAGAAAAGGTCCTTTCGAAAGTCCAGGAGCAGGGGTAGGAAGTTAAGAGCAGGTGCATTTCTGACCCAAATATGAAGCTACGTGGCTTTATATAGTTTACAGTAATCAATCTATTATGTCGATTGGTGTTAATGTTTAACAGTTTTCCTCCACTGGATAAACATGAAACTCATCCTGAGCTAGTAGTGGTTGTGTGCGTTTTTCTGTGTCAGATCTTGTAGATCCAGAGAACCCTATGTTTTATTTTCAGTTTTTCTTTCACTGAAGTGAAACCTGAGTGGTTACAACTCTGCAAAATCTTACTGATATCTGTAGGGTTTGTTTTGTGGCAAGCACTTCTTTTAATCTTGTTTTTATTTCAGTCTTCCATCGCCCCCAAATAGTCTCAACAAGATAACAGACGATCTCAGAACTTGAGTCTAAATACACTGTGACAGGATGTTTGGATGGTCCAGACCACAAATGTAGGAAAGCTTTTATTTGGTAGCCATTAAAAACAGGTGTGTCCAGCATCTCTGAAAATTGATTGATGAAATTCAGAAAGTTATTCTGTTATGTTAAACTCTAGCAAGGAATTAAATTTATTTTCCACCCTTTGGAGTTGAATGGGTCATATTGAATGGGAGCTATTTCCAAGAGTGAAGGTTTCAAAAGTCTTTCACGCAACATGGGTTATAACATTAGGTTATCTGAACACAATTAGTGGCATGCTAGCATTTTGCGTTTTATTCATGTGTACCTTAAGTTCCAACAGCAGAGTCCCCACTGTCCTGCAGGCCATGTTAGCTAAATGAATGTGATTGATTATTCTAGTTATATTGGACAAAGTACAGTTTCATGACATTTAGCATTGGTGGAATGTTGGTGTGTGCCATTGAATAATAAGTTTAAATATAGTTTGCTAAACCAGCTTTTGGAGTAGTTTTTAAAACCCGTCATTGACCAGCAAGGATAATGTGTCAATTATTACATTATTAACCCTTTCATAATGTAACACTGGGGCACAAAGAGGCATTCAAATGTTATTGTTTTATTCTTGCATCCTGCTCCTTTAAATCCTAGTTACATGATAAATGTTCACGCTCCAGTTTGCATAAAACAAAGCTCAGTTTCAACATTTTAGCCAATTGCAACATCTGCCCTACAAGGTTTTTCCCTTTTATATACAGGTTTCCCTGAAGATATAAATATGGTCTTCCTAATAAACACGTTTAAAATGTCTCCAGAGAGAGAAGCTTCCATAGAGAGGTTAGGTTGTGGCATTACGAGACTCACTAAAAATGTTTGATTTACCTTAGCGTTAGAGATGGGGCTTATCATGACTTTGATACAAACCTAGCACCAAAAGGAGTGTAAATAAAAGCAGAATGTGGTTCCTGATCTTTTCACAGTAATAATGCCTTAAAACTAGAAATGCATGAGAATCTCCTTAATATAATGAGGCATATTTGTGAGCAATGTTCCCATGAGCCCAGGGAAGTGGGTGCACAGACAAACCATTCTGTCTGTCAGTATATCAAGGGGACATCCTGTCTTTTCGGCTGAGGTGATCTTTTAGGATACTTATCATGGAAGTAAAATATGTGAAAGTAAACTGTAAAAAGTACTAGGTCTTTTGATTTTTAAAAATAAATGTTTCCTTGGTACTGTAAGCTGCTATAGTATGACAGGACAAGTGTTAGGAAACTCTTGAGAAGCTCAGTCAACGTATATAAGACTCCTTACTACTTTCTAGTTTGCAATAATATTAATGTCTTAGTAGTTTGGTGAAAACATGTTACTGTTTTATACTTGACTTCTAGTGAATCTTTGGCCACTGTGAAACTTCCTGATTGAGCCAAAGCATCGTTAAAGCCTCTGTGATCTGTTTGGTTGGCCAGTGTGAATGGCAGAGAGAATGGTCACTTATGCACGATAGGTTTTACTGTAGGAAGCTGTTGTGTATTTTGTAAGTCTGGACAAGAAGCTATCAGAATAATGAATAAGAATAAATGACATAATGGTCTGTTTGGCAGCAAGTGAAGTTTTGGGGCCATAAGTTCCCTAAGTTGGGTAGTTTACAGCACCAAAAGCAGCGATGCAAAGTTTAAGGCTTTTCCTTTATGGTTATGCTACTTGTCTATATGCACTCTAAATATACGTATTCATTCTGTGTGCATTTGAAATATGTCATATTTTTAGAGAACTTGCTGATATAGAGTCTAAAATTAGAAATGCACCTCACTGAAAAGCAAGCTTTGATACCTAGCTAGAGATGCCATCACTGATGTCATGCTCAGAAGAGGTGACTGGTGATAGTGTGTTCACAGATCACAAAGCTGAAGCCACACATATGAATCTCTTAACTGTTTTTGAGGTGTGGGGCTTCATAACTTTAGTGTTCTCTATAAACTTAGTGTTCTCTGAAGTAACATTTCTGTAATGTAGAACAGACCCAGATCTGTTCTAAATTCAAGATGGTGACAGAGAAGGTAATACTCTATAATTAATAGAGTCATTAAAAACATGGTCTATTTTATTTTTTTCTATACAGAAAAATGTTATTTACATACGTGTCATAGTTAAGTACGAAGTCAATGTTTATCACTTCTAGGTGAAGCTACTCTGTGATAGTATTTGGCTGTATCATAGAGATAAAACTGAGTATTTTAAGAATGGCAGCAGAAACCTGAATGCAAACACTAGCTCTGATTCCACTTTGCCATTGAACACTACTCTCATAGAAATTTTAGAAGAATTTTTCAGCCTACAAAGATTTCTCAGGAAACTGACTATTGGAAAGCCTAAGCATGAAATTAATTTCATTGGACCCCTAGCAGTATTATATACCATCAATGCAGTCACTTAGCTCCGGAGAATAGTAATGGAAAATTGGTGCATTCACTTCCAGTTCATTAGTTTACATCTGGTCATTTTCCTTACAATTTGGTGATTACTCTATAGACTATATGAAATGAGTTAAATTTCTTGGTTCCTGCAGATCTATTTAACCCTTCCTGTTTCAGTCTTTAAATGCACTGAAAGGATTTGAACTCAGTGTAATTTTTTATAAGGACTGTAATTTGTTTTCAAAGGAAATAGGCCAATGACCCTTTAGATTAAATGTACTGATGCATTATAATAATATCAGTGAAGCTTTTATGGTGTCCCATATTTTGTTGGGAAGGCAGGCTGCATGCTATATATCTCAATTTTAAGAACAAACTCCTCTCTTCAATGTAAGGCATTCGTAAAGCTGAATGCTTTCTAGTGATACAGGGAGACAGGCTAGGATATTGTTTGTTACACAATTGAGAACATTTTGGTTTTCAGCAGCTCAAATTGCTGAAACTGATCCTGATGCTAAGGATACTCGATTATCTAAATTTTATCTTACTGTTTGTTGAGAAGAAATGTCAAAAGGTTGAAGGAAATTTTGTTAAGCAATTCATGTTAAAAATCTAACTCTGGATTCATTTTCTGTTGAAACTATTACTATTTAAGTAAATCGGAACTAATTACATTTGAGGATGTATTTTATAAGTACCAGCAAAGGCTCGTACTTAAAAGTAAGACATCCATCTACTGTTGCCTTTCATTAAAGATTAGGCATCTAATTTCTAGTTCAAGATATCAGACACAATGAATGTCTAAAAAAATCATGACTGAATACAGGAGAACTTTTTGAACTATGTTGGTACAGAGAAGGTCTCACCAATAATCAGTTGACAATATTCATTTTTGTTTTGGTGCTTTTTGATAAGCAGAAACAATTATCAAAGGTCATTCCAAAGACGCATAATGAAAATATGTACATTGCCCAGAGTATCAGCTTTCTTTTTTGACATGGTATTACCAGTCTTCCTACCAACAGATCTCTCATATGGACTGGACAAACTTTTGAATATCAGTGAAAGTGTTACCTTTTTTTTTTTTTTTTTTTTTTTTTTTATTTTTTTTTTTTTTTTTTTTTTTTTTTTTTTTTAGCCAATGCAGTGTTTCTGTCTTTATGTTGTGAAAAAATGGTTCAGTAAAAGGTACAATTCCTCCCATGTGCTAACACTACTACAATGAAGTAACATACGGTGAACTCAGATTCTTAGTATTTTTCCATGAGTTTGTCACTGATAGGAACCATCAATTGAAAGGAAACAATGGAATTAAAATATTCCTTGTCAGAGACATGAAAAGATTATCTGTTCACAATGAATTATAGGTATAATGTGGGATTTCCACTCAGCTGTGAGAATCCAACTGAGTTCATGAAATCTGTCTCGATCATCTTGCTCAAAGCACTATTTTCCAAGTTCATCAAAATGAGGCACATTCTTCTGTTTTTTTAACATGATTCACACAGACATACATTTTATGTATTGAAATACCTAATGTTAATCATAATAGCAATCTGAAAAATGTGATTATAATAACTCTAATGATATAATTTTTTTAAAATTGGGTCTAGTTTTTAGGTCCTATTTATCAAGCATAAAAAAAAAAAAAAAAGAGTTTCTTTTTTCTGGCTTCTTGCCAGTAAGAGCTGACTCAAATACTAGCTATTGTGGATCCAGGAATGCTGTCTTGATAATGTGTCTCCATTCATTGAGGAAAGAAACAAGCTTGGGGACAGAACCTAATTTGCAGACGCTGAATTTTAAAAGGAAAGCATTAAAATTCACAGCATGCTGTTGCCTACAGCCCATCTCCCTTTTCAAAGGATGTTTAATTTTTTTTAAATTCTGTTTCCCAAATAAGCCACTATTCACTTTACAAATGTACACGTGTAGTATGCATAGTTTGACCGAGTCCTATGGCTAGGTATTTTAGGACATCTCTTGCAGAGCTGGGCCCGCTAGAAGCCTGCAGAGCCGTGCACATTTATCATCTGACAGGCCCGCAGCGCGTCCTCCGCCGTTCACCTCCGCCGGCTGCACCGGCACAGATCTCCGAGCGCCTTGTCCAAAAGGGGATGAAGCGTGCGAGGAGCCCCGCGGGCGGCGCGGGGGAGGACGCCGGGCCGGTCCGTGCCGGGGAGCTTGCTCAGGGCTGCCGGGTTGCTGCGGCAACCGGGGCTTTTGTTTGTACATAGCAGAGCAGCTGCCTCCTGCCCGGCCCAGCTCCGGCTGCGGCGGGGCCGGCCCGGCCGCACCCACCGCCCGGGGCTGCGCGGCCGAGGAGCTGGGCTGGGGGGGGGCTGTGGGGTGGGGGAGGCTGGCAGGGGGAGATTAGTTCGTAGGGACACGTCTGATACTCGGAGAGATCGAGTCGGGTCGAAAGAAACAGGCTGCAGTCTGAAACAGTAGCTGTCTCTCTCTACGTTTGTTTATTTGCGTACCAGAAGGTTTGCGTTAGGGGCTCGTCTGTTTTCAAGGCAGAAGAGTGTAAGTAGAACTTATCCTTGAGGACCGTTCACTCCTCGGGCCGTATTACAGGTTAATAATATAATATAATATGAAATTTCCTCATTCTGTAAACAGCTCTGAAGAAATTGTGTCTTTAATTCAGCCTTCTTTACCACACTAGTCACATAATTTAAGAACAGATGAATAGTAAGAAAAAAACCCCACTAATATTTGTTCATAAAAGATGAATATTCATTGAATTGACATTGGTATAGGCCTCGGAGAGCTGCTCTTCGAGGTAGAGTTGAGGATGGTCATCACAGAGTTGAGTGCCCTTTCATAACATGTGAACCTGTATCAGTTGCCAAAGCATGCTTTTAAGAAAATGTGAATAGATAAACACAGATTGGAAGGAGCAAAAAAATTCATAGCAAACTAGTTCCCAGCCAACACTGTCCTTTCCACGTAACAACTGTTATAAATAAATCAAAGCATTAGGGTTCAATAGTCCTTAGAGGGCTGACAGTCATACTCATTTTGTTGAATAACCAGACTGAAAATTTGTGGACTATTTGCATGCACAATATTTGCATGTACAATATTTCCACAACTTTAACCAGAGTTTCCCTAGAGACATAACATCCATGTGACCTTTACATATTTTCACCTTTTCTTCACGGTATGAAGCAGGGGAAAAAAAGAATGTTTGTTGATTTTGCTCAGTTTTAAGAGCTGAAGACAGCAGTGGGAAACTGAGGACGTGACACCAAAAGGAATACAGATTATGAATGTTTCTTTAAATAATAGCCCTTCAAAGCCATGAGAACTTAACAGTAAATTAAAAGCCCACCAGTAACTTTTGGTATTCTTATAATTTTCAAAAACAAAAGTAATAAGCCAAGTTAAAATGACATTAAATGTTCCTTATTATAATTTCATTACAATTACTTCTGGTAGAGGAGGATAGTGTACTGAAGCTTACTGTTCCAGCTATAAAAATGCTTGAGATTTTACAAATGTGAAGGTAACAGCAGTGAAAGATAATTTAGCCAAGGTTTCACTTGAAAATCCCAACTTTTATGAGTAACACTTCGACTCAGATAGTCTACACACAAATGAGATAATTTCAGCCTTAAATTCTAGCTAGCTGAGATTGGCTGAGGTAGATCCTTAAAACGTACTGAGGATCTCATATTGAACTCTGTTTCAAGAGGAGGAATTGAGACTGTGAAAGTCAAAACTAGTAAGGTGCCAGAGGAAAAGTTACCAAAAGTTACCACTCGGATGTATCTGGCTTCTGTCTTGCTCTCAGTTCTTTGATGGTGATTCCTGTCACTTTTGAGATTACTGGTTTCCCTGAACCTGGCTGAGTGACCAATCTGTTGTTTGCATACAGCATGTTGGGTTTCAATAGTGCAAGATTTATATCTACTTACCCTCACAAAATGGAAGTAAAATATTATATGTTTTTAAAGTAAAAGTGTTCAAAATAGTCTGGTTATACTCACTCATTTTATCAACCTGCTCTTACCATCTTTGTGATATACCTCCTACAATGATTTTCTAAATATATAAGCTGATGTCAACATATCTGAAGATGACAGTGTTACAAATTTTTGCTTTTTAAAACCCTTAAAGTACAAGGACTATATAGCAGGGGTTTTGTGATGCAAGTGGTGCTTCATTTATGAGATTGGAAAACCTAGTCAACTAATCTGGGAAGAAAGTGGATGGAATCAGCAGGCTTATAATTTTATTCAAATAAGAATTTGCTCCTAAGGGACGATCTTTATAAATGTTTAGAGTGGCATTTTAATGATATTTTTAGTAATATCACAGTCATGGTTAAAGAAAAAAACAGTGAACAGTCAATCAGTACAGGAGAGGTTTGAAAAGTCTGTCTTTTCTTACTGATATTCTATGGGGTTTAAATTATTTTCCTTTATTACTCCATTTAATTATTACTGTAATTTGCTCTAATTTTTGAGAAATTCTCCTTTAAAATCTGTTGACTGTGTTCTTGATGTCAAAAGCCAGTTGGGGGAAAAAAAAAAAAAGTATTTCATTTAAAACCGGAGAAAATTCAATCTGCATTATAAATTCACCAATTCTTTAGCAGCTCACTTCATTTTCAGCAAGAAGAGCAGAGAATTCTCGGGGAGAATCTAATGGCCCCATCCTAACCAAGAGAGATTAGCCCAGGACATAGATTACAATGAGTTTTCGCATTAATAGCACTTCATTATTTTTTAGCAAAGGTATCACAGAACAGCTACCTCTATGGTCTGCAATATTCTAAATTATTAAAACCCAACAACAAGTACTATAGTAAATTAACTAAGTTCACAACAACATCATCCTTTATTCTTTGGTTTTAATCACAGAGATGAAACTCATTACCCTGTGAAGGGAAACACAAAGCTCACTTCAGTGGTGTACAATTGAAATGGAACTTAATTTGTACATTAGTGGTGATTTCTTTGGGTCATCAACCGCTACATTTAAGGAAACTTGAAATAATTCGTTAGTTCATGGTATTCTGTAATTCCTGGGGGGGAAGATTACCTTAGTCAGTTCTACTGCAAAAAGCTAAAATCATGCACTAAAAGCTGTAGTTGGTGTGTGCTTTGCACTGGAGAGAAGCCCCTTTAATGAAATATGGATTCTGGTGTTCTGCTTTGTTTTTAAACTCTGTTCCCTGTATTAATTATTAATTAACTGTACTGAAGTGGATACAGTCATATTTAGATCACAGCTGCCAGTAACCAAATTTCAAGTGGTTGTCTGGTTTCATATTTTTGTAAGATAAAATGCTGCACTCAGAGAGGTAAAAAAAGGAAAAAACCCCCCCAAACCCACATAAAAGTAGTTCTCATATATTAAAGGAAAAACTGGTACAGTGAGTGTCTGCAAAAATAGCAGGCAAAGCAATCCATCTTCACTTCTGGGAGAGAAATGATGGAGAGTCATAGGGAGTCCTCAACCCTCTTACAGGAAAAGGGGAAAAAAGGAAAAAAATCACAAACTTCCCATTGCTCTAAGGAAGAGAAAAGAAGCGTCATAATGAGTAAGAATAGCAAAGGGATTCCCTCCCTGCTCAGAGAGAAGACAGAAGGGGAAGGGAATTCCCTCTCTCCATTGGGAAAGAACAGACGGGAAGGGAATTCCCTTTGTTGCATTTATACTTTGAGCTCTAATTAATCTTGAATGTTTTGCACTTCTGTTAACATCAAAGCCATTCTGTACATGAGGCACAACTTGCTTTCCTTGAGCAGCAGAAAGTCAGTCTTGAAATTTTTATGGAATGTACAGATTTATGTCATTGCATGTATGCATTCTGTCATGTGGCCAGATGCAGTCTATAACTTTTACATACAATCTACCAGGGCTGTTGGTTGGTTTAGCCTCAGGCTTGGAGAGATTTTTCTTACAGCTCAAGATTTGTTTTCCTATGATTTAATTGTCACTTCAGTTAAAGGGCAAGCTGCAGAGGTGCCAGTAGAGCAGCAAAAAGCGCCAGGAGCAACATATGGGACTGAAATTCCTTATAAAGTAAGGATCCCATGAACACAGTTGCCTGCAGGGGGAAGGTTGCATAAACAAATATTTAACAAGGAAAAACAGTGAGGTCTTTGCAGTAATCATACAAATATCCAAAAATAGATAATGAAGACATATAAAGCACACAATTTCCCTGGCGTGCTGCAGCCCATGCGCACATGCTTGAAATAGTGTGTTGGGTTATGCCTCTGTTGTAAAGATGTTTTGAGCTTTGCACTTCTAGGGTAGGATGAGGAGGGGGCAGTGCTAGGTACTGTGACCTTCTAGAAATCCACGTGGCATCCTCACTGCTAAGCAAGGTTAGTTCTGACTAATTTTCTGAATGGTTTGATGACTGGAAAAAGTGGGAACAGATAAGATGCCATTGTGATCATATCACAAGGGAAAGGTTACAACGTTAAAAGACTGTTTTATACATATTTTATTGGTTAAAAGGTCGAATTTCTTATCCTGAAGGAACATCAGGACTTTGTTATTTCTCTTGCCTTTATCTTCTTACTTTATGTGCTAAGGTAATGCTAATTAATGCCTGGATGGAAAAATCAGCTGGTGCATCACCATAGATAGCAAAGAAAACTTGTATTGGCAGTTCCTCAAAATTCTGACCAATTTTGACTTCAAGTGCATGGATGCCACAATCACTAATGGATATGGGACTTGATACAATGAACTGGGCACCCAGCCAATTTCATATGTGCATAATTTTCTGTAAAATTCCTTTAAGATTCAGGTGTTATCTCCACCCACAATGGACAATATATTAAGTAACACTTAGCATGGGCAGAACAGTTTGTTTTACTAAGCTGGCCATAACCTGATTGTGGTCCTGACAATCCCTAAAAAAAGGACAATAGGGGATGGAGATGTTTGCTTGAAAAGAGAAACTTCTAGTGTATGTAGATGTGAGTAGCGTATATATTTTGACCTATTTTAATTTCCATTGCCTGTGTTTGAAGCAATGTGAGGAAACCACCTGTTCACATTGCCTTTCTCCAAAGAGAGGGCTTCAGATAAGAATGCCAAATATATCACCCTTTGATAATTTGTCAAAACACTTTTTTTTTTTTTTTCCTGATTCTGCCTGCAGAGCAACCTCTGTTTGAAAAGCTGTTCCCAGGGTAAATAAGGAAATGCATGAAAAAAATCTGGGGGAGTTACCAAGTCTGATCTTATCTTTTGTGTCACTATGTTTTAAGGCACTGAAGTTGCAGAGAAGAGAATACTTCAAAACAAAATTGTAACATTCTCTTTCTTCCTCTGACATATACTAGAAACAGATGTGTTTGTTTTTTTACTTGAAAATTTGCTGTGTTTTTGTACCTGATCCTAGTTGCAGAATGTGACAAGATCAGTGAAAGAACTCTCATTTTGTATTTTATCAAGCCTAAGTTCAAATACAAAAAAAAGAAAGAGCTATCCAGAGTTTCATTAAACATTTATAAATGCTGCAGCAATTCCCTAAATTTAATTTATTTTTATGCATGGAAGTATATTTCACTGCAGTATTTGTAAAATAAACTCGTGGCCCATTGAAGAGATCATATCTTACGTATTTTAAACAATACTCCTCCTACTCTCCTAATTTCCACTTGACTCAAAACAAATTTACTGAAAATTGAGCTAAAACAGGGAAACGGCTGACACTGTTACTGCAGATTCAGGGAAGAATAGATGGGTGAGGGAAAGAGAAAACCACCTCTCTGACCAAAAATAACATCCACTAATGCTGAAGTTGGGGCTAAGTAAGTATAAAAAACTTTTCTAAATGTCTCCCAAATGACCCTTGCAAGGTAGTTTAACCATTCATATGATCAGTCAAGAATTTAGGTTTTGAAATTGTGGCAACATAATGTTGAGACCATGGGAGGAATACCCATGATCCTGCTAAAAGAACATGGGTGATTAACAAAAAAGGAAAAGTCATGTGGGAACAGCAAACACACAGGAGTAGTTATAGGAAGAGCAACACAGTTCAAAGTGCAATTTATGCACCTTCAACAGGAAAGCAATGACAAGCAGTGTACCACAGGACTAACTCTTCTGCCACTTCACTTATGGAAAGCCACTTGCTGTGAAGTAGTTGGGATCTGAAAGGTGAAGTTTGCTACACATAGATGCTGAAAAGCTGTTTGCAAGGAAACAGTATGGCACAACAGCCTGGAACCAGTCTTCTCACACCCACCCTCAAGTGCTATTTACAAGCAATTCACCCACTGCAATATGGTTATTTGAATGTAACAGAGGACATGGGAAATGTGTATTTTGCTAGAGAAAAGTGGCATTGCCAGGTTGCATTAAAAAAATGTTAATAGTACAGAAAGCAGGTCAGAACAGCCCTCTGAATTGAATGAAAATAGTCTAAATTGAATGAAAATACTCTCTGAAGAACCCAGCCTGCTGGCCTTACGGGGTTCTAATAAGTCCTAGTAACCACCAGAGCTGGCAGAACTCAAATCTTCCATTAACAATGTGCTACCTCAGTATTTACTATATTATATGCCAAGTTTTTGGGCTGTGATGCAAGGCTCCTGTTACTCAGGGTCAAGGTGGTACATGGGATGGATTCACCAGCATTAAACTATATATTATGGGAAAGGCAAACTATCTCATGGAACAATACACAGATGAGAGGGAAAACTGCAGATACAGTATGTGATTATCAAAATTCATCATTGAGAAAATGCATTTGGTTAACTTACTGTCCACCAACTAAAAGCTTTTGGAAATAAAGTTAGATTTTGCATTTTTGAGTTTCATTGTGTTTAGATTGCCACAAATTTGTGGCTTACCTCCCAAGGTCTCTGTCTTGAGACGATTATTATTGATGGTGTTGAAAAAGAAAAGACCAAGACTGTTCATTAAAAATGTTCTCAGTGACTAGCAAAGACCACAGGCTGTTATGCCAGTTGTTTAATGTAAAATTCTTTACCCATTTTTCAATCATTTGTTAAAGAGAAGAGGGAGGAAAAAAGAGAGAATGAATTTCAGAAAGCACATAAATTTAGGAAAATGTCTTGACTTCACATTGCTGGAAAGACAAGTTTTATGTATGCAAAGCTACTGCTGGATAACCAGGGAATATTTATTAACACTTGGGCAAGGGAGAAGACTTTTGGAGGGGAAGGATACTTTGGCTGTATTTTTCTATCTAGTTAAGAGGAGAAAGATAAGCCAAGGTAATATACAAAAGTTAGCAGAGATTCTTGGACAGCAGGTATCATGCAAAGTTTAGCAGATGTGCTACAGTTACTACTCTTTATGCTTCTAGATGCTTTTACAAAGAGTTTGTCCTGAGGCCCTTTCCACATGAGTTCAAATGTCCTAAAAGCTGTCAGACTTTTCCTTCCAATTCTGTATATGTAACTTCACCACAGCACAGAGGGCTGATGAGCTGAATAATGTACTGGTGTGTCGCAGTCCTACAACACTTGCTTTGTTCTTTGATTTTATGAGCCAACCTCCCAAAATATCAAGAAAATACAAATGCGGGTTTTTTTCTATTTTCTTCTCAGCTGATCCTTGTGCTTGGCTATGTCCAACCATACACTTAAGCAAAAGTTAAGAAAAGCATTCCTGTAGTTCAGAAACCATATTCCTTGACATAGACAGAAATGGCTTGTAAGAATCATTCAGATACCTTTTAAATACCCAGGAACAAAATTCTGGCAACATTGCCATATTATGAAACATACAATTAGGTAGTAATCTGCTTTCTTTTTATATAATTTTTTATGTGGCACGGAAGCAGTAATCCTCTGACTGTGATAGGATATTTGGTGTCTGTTGTGCTTGATGTTGCATAATGTGGAATGGAAAATATAAAAGATCAGAGATATGGCCAAGGTTAAGGTATGTGAGAATAATGTTTCAGAGTCTAGGCCTCAAAAAGAGAATGAAAATGAGCTGGTGTATCTAAGTTGGCAAATGAGGAAAACATAGTTAAAACTAGGTCTCATGTATAAGTTGGCAGAATAAATAAATTTTCTGGCTTATCTCAGTAAATACTGCTTGAGAGTTAGAGGAATATTTTTTTTTTAATTTTTAAAAGAATTTTCTCCTTATTACTCGACTCAAATATTTTCAGTCCCTTCCAAATGGATTAATGAAGACTGGCAGGGAGAAACAGAAACTTCCAATTAAGTCTAACAGGGAAGGTTCACCCACTTTATTCAGTCTACTTCCACTGAGTTTATGGAAAATAATAAATAATAGTAATAATTAAAAAAATTCTAGAGGGAGAGGTTTTGATAGAAAGTTTGATACTGCAGTGCATGGCAAGATTTGAGGCAATGGTACATTTTATAGTTATATAAATGTCTTTCAAAAGTACCTGGGAATGTTTTTTAAAAACATTAGGAACACTGAAACTAAAAAAAATGTATCCAACAGCAAATTATAGCTTAAAAAATTTAAATGTTCTGAACCATGAATCTGTTGATGCCAAGAGGAAAGAATCCATAGATGTCAATGTGGATTTTAGCCAACGACTTAAGAAAAAAAATTCATTATATTCCCTTCCTATTAATGCTGTTGCTAATGATGGTAACACAGATGAGAAGTTACGTGGCAATATCCTTATAAGATGACAAGGAACCTTCCAAACATAACTGTCAGGATACGTCACTAATTTGGTAACATCAAATTTCTAACTTACCGCTTTTCCAGACATGATGTTAGGTTTCTAATTAGCTGGCTTATTTGTTTTGGTTTTTGGTTTTGGTGTAACTAGATTTTGTTGGTTGTTGGGTTTTGTTGTTTGTTTGTTTGTTTTCCTTTCCAGATATCTGACATTTTGACTAAGTTCTAGAAAAAAAATCTCAATGTCATAAGTTACATCTGGATGGGGATGATCCAGCACTCCAATAAGCAATGGGAAGCAAGAAGTGACTAAGCGAAGAACTGCTCTTTTTATCTAGTGTTTGCCCTGCTGTTCCTGGCTGAGTGCCTCTCCCCCACTTCACCGTGTCACTATAATTCACTATCAGCCGTCTTTAACTTATCCTGTGCTGCGCCTCAGGAGTGGCAACTGATACCAGGTCTGTCTGTCTGGGACTTTAGTGGTGTTCAATTGTTTTGCTGCATTTTGTTTTACTAATGGATTTGTCTTTCCTGCTAAATTTGTCAATGGCTTTAAATGTGAAAGTTCCGCAGACACTGTGCATCAAAAAGGCTTTTATTGTGCTTTGTGCTTGCTAGCCAGTAATCCCTGCATTCCCTGTAAAAGGCCCTCGCCAGTGCCTTCCTATCTGACTGATTTTTTTGATAGACTCTGTTTAATATCTGAGTTTCCTCACTGTATTTATATTAGTTTGGGTACTTAAAGTGATTCAAAGTTGAACAGAAAACAAATTAAGAAAAAAAATCAAGTCTGAAGTCAAAACACAGTAGAAAACTGTTCTGCTTGCACATTCCCATTAAAGTCAAGGACACTGCACAAGTAAAAGGCAGTTCAGAAATGGCTTTGATCCGTAACTACTGCTATTGTGCAAGGGGATTTACAACTATTTTAGCTGCTTGGTGTAAGGGCACATGACACTTGCTTCAGTGGGAGATATTTGGTTCATTAAACTTAACAATTAGCCTCAAGAAAATCTATACATTGGATTAGTTAAATCATCTTTTGCAGATACAGAAGTGCTCATTAATTAGTAGCAGGAATAATTTGAGCTTTACTGCACTATCAATCAGGATTAAATGTGTTATATAATTTATTCATTAGGCAACACAAATATGCTGCAGTTAAAAGAATTTTGTTTTTTCTATAACCGAACAACATAAAGGAAAATGAATGTACAGATAATGTTTTTTACAACAGCACAAGAAATGATTACGGGTGATATAACTAGGAACTCATGCCATTAAAAGGGAAGGAATGTTATAACTTTTTTTGCCACAATTTCCTTGAATTGAAGCTGTCTTGAATATTTGAATAGTTCTACCAAAATGTTTATTTTCTTTCATATTTTTAGATGCTAAATTATTGCTCTAGCAATTTATTTTCATTGCCCACCAAATACTTCACTGTAAGGTAAAACAAGATTCTTCTAAAAATCAGAATATGGGGAAAGTATTTCAGCTGCACTATACCACAAACTTACAGAAAGATACAAGTAATAACTTATCTGGTTCACAATTTACTGTCAACATTAGCAGAGTAAAGAAGTTTGGATATTGTGAGAGGCTCAATTACATTCTGATCTTCACCTCATTAATAACCAAAAGCAAATAAGACAATTCCAAAGCCTTTATTTGGACAATTCCATTTCCCTTATTTTTCTAATCCCAAAGTTAAAAACAAGGAAGAAAAAAACCAAGGGAAACCAAAATCAGTCTCAGTTGTGGAAAGCCCTCTCCTGGCCCATCTTTCTGACTTTTAAATACCAATTCACTAATTTAATATATGTTTGTATGCAGTTTTTAGCCAAAGTTCTAATTCCAGTTAAACTGATGCACACATCTGGAACGATTTTAGTGGAGTTGCTGCAAAGGTCCATTCAAGTCAGAGAAATGCTCACTGAAAAAGGCCTACAATTGGATATATTTAATTTGGGGGTTAGATTGCAGAAGAATATTTTAAAATACATTCTACCATTTGCAACAAAGTAATCAGAACTTTGCAGGCTTTGATTTGAACTGCTGGAAAGTGCTTTTGAGCTCTTGCCTAACAGCTTGAAAGGTATTAAAAGTTTTATTCTCAGTTTATCCTGTCACAGTAAAAGGCCTAAGTGACTTGCCTCTGTGTTGTATGAGACTAATCCTTTCATTAGGCCTAATAAAGTCTGTTATGAAACAGTTTTTAGGAAATGTAAAAGAACCATGAATAGGTTTGTTCAAGACAAGTAATTTTAATCTCAGCTGTAGCTTAGTAAGGATGAGTAAGGAACCAAACTTTTCCATGTATGTAGATTTGCTGTTATTCCTCTGATCTTCCTGACTGCCTGCTGGCATAACATCCTGAACACTTTGCATTTACAATCCTCATATCTAAAGGCCTAGTTAAAAAGTACTGGTAAGGATTAGCAAGAAAACAAAGGCAGTTAAGTCAGGAGTTGAACAACATGGTTTTGTGCATGTGTATAAATGTGTTATATCTACAGACTTTTCAAGCACTGCTTTGTCTTATATCAGGGCTATGTCAGAGACTGCTCTGATTCTCAGAGATGCCAGAAACCTGGTATCCAGCTGTACAAAGTCTTTCCTCCTCTCCTTTTTGGCCAGCACTTTCTACATGCGTAATACAAGATGCTTATACAGAATCAGGGCAGCTGTGTTGTCCTAAGGGTTCCTGTCAATTATAGCAGCATTAAAAATGGCTTTATAGTTTTATTTTTTTGCCAAATAAGTTGGAGAAAAAGGTTACTGCATTAATTTTTGTTGCATGCAGACCTTCAAAAGCAAAAATACTATCAGGCTGTTTGTTTTTGTATTGTAATACATATATATATACAATTACAAACAGTCATTGTATATATCACTTAAGTGAAAAGTGTTTCTAAGGATCAATGTAAGAAGCCCTTATATTAACTATGTGAAATTTATTATTTAAAACAAAAAAAAAAAGTAAATGAAAAACAAAACCAGAAACTATTTATGACTTTAGATTGATTTGGGGAAAGTTTCAGTCAAAGAGAGTAGATATGAATTTTAGAAGGTTAGTACATTTTCTTTAGACTGCTCCATGGTGTGCAATTTCATGTTATCATATAAGCACCTGAGTGGTTAACACTTAACTGGTATCCAGAGGTACTAGGGTGTTTCTCCCTTGCTAATGCTAGGGTATCTGGGAGATTTTGTCTGTGGCTTCTACTTCTGAGGCAGCTTCCAAGAAGGAGTGATGATGAGCGTTGCCAATTCTAGCTTTTGTGAGAAACAGCATCAATTTGTGCTGCTCCTTCATCGGGTATTCTGGGCCCTTTATATTCTAACGGTATGGTGAAATAAGCCACTGTGATATCTGTAGCCTTAGTCAAAATTGCATTTTGCAGTTATGTCTCTTATTTTCATTTGGATGCTGGGATGCAGAACCAAATTATACCTCTAGATTTAAGTAGCTGTTAGTAGAATTCAAACCAGTCACCTTTACTACAAATGGCGTTATTAGCCACGTGCTACAACTGAAGTCCTAGAATAACACGTTAGCTATGCCATTCACATGAATATTTAGTTCTGGAAGGAGGGCTGCTACATTTTAAAAGAAGCATTACTGCACAATTCAAAGTAGAGTGAATGCCTTTATGGTTGAGCTCACAGTATGTTTCTAAGCTGGCTGGGAAACCATGAGTTCAAGTTCCACACCAAGACTTGGACAGGAACCCAGAAGTGATACCGCAATGCAGTATTAGAGATAATACTGCATTTGATGTTCATTCTTTAAGATAAAATGTTACGCTTGTGTTTGCTTCATTAACCTTGAGTAGTGGTTTTGTGGAAGTGGTTCAAAATGATGCTTTTAAAAAAGAACTTATAACAACCCTATTTCCTGGTCAGCTGTCATTTCTCCTCCTACTCGATATTTAAAAATTCTCTTACAAGCTGTTTGTGAGCACACAGTAGTTGTTCTTTTACACATCCGATAGGTATGTCCCTATTTTGGGAAGTACTCAGAGATGAGGATAAATGTATCAGGTCACATTCTGGTTTTGCAGTTCCAGCACACTCTCTGGGCTGTAGAGTTTTTAAGAAAAAATGTGCACTGAAGTGACTGTTAAAAGAGTTCTGGTGATCTGGGGCACTGCAGTAAAAGTCCTGCCATCTTTGAAATTGGTACAACACCACGTCAGTAAATAGGGAAGCTTGAATTACCATCCACCAGCTCTTTGCATAAGGATACAAAGGGTAAAGATTCTTGAATTTTCCATCTACTCATTTTACATGAGTGGAAGACTGGAAAAACAATTAACATGTATATAGGTAACTAGTTAGATTTCACTCTTATCCCTAAAGTATCCCTCATACAGACCTTGTTCTTAATTTGCTGTCTGCTCAGCTTCCACCACCTTCTTGTTTGCCTAAGTAAGACATGAAATATTTTTATCCAATGAAATAATTTAGGCATAATGGATAGGTTATCTCTAAGAAAAATGGTATTTGGAACTACAATTTACCTTCTTTTAGTTGTTAGTAAAAAATTGTGTCTGAAATTTTGTAATAAAAAGGATATGTGCCAAAATGGGTTATTTTATACTTTCCAAAAAATTACTTTTCTTGGAAGTTCTGATGAAAAGCTGCTCTATAGGAGTATGTGCTCAGTCTTTGGTTTTGTATATAACCTTGAAACAAGTACCACAGCTGATCATGACTTAACTATTGGTCCTTACATGTTCCATTTCTGCTGCTCATTGGTAAAAGCTCTGCAAGGACCAATTAATGTCTTCAGTACTTTTTAAAAAGTCAGAGATTTTTCCTGAGATGCTTCTTCTCTGATAGACTAACTTATACTGTGCTTGAGAGCATAGAGTTAAGGGGCAGTTGCAGAAATACTGCTTTAAGCAACAAAAACTATTTTTACAATGGGAATTGTAATCCAGCTTTCCATGAAACTATCAAATATATAAGTTTGCCCTGTGTTTGCCTGTATGGCTCTACAATTAGGGAAATCTTGGTGTTTCTG
Organism: Empidonax traillii; assembly: GCF_003031625.1. Lineage (NCBI taxonomy): Eukaryota > Metazoa > Chordata > Aves > Passeriformes > Tyrannidae > Empidonax > Empidonax traillii. The sequence continues at coordinate 230,408 of NW_020955226.1, forward strand.
GCTGGGATTAAAATGAAAAGGCAACTAAACAAATTACAAGAGGAGGGCATTAAACAGAGAGTGGGAACCAGAAAAAGTAGTTGGAAATTTGTCTCATGTTTGCAGTGCTAACAATACCTTTAAAAATATTAAGGTGCCTTCACTTAGATAAACAGAAATTTAAAAATATGGCCTGAAAACTGAGGAATTATAAAAAGGAATGGTGTCTCTGGGGAAGCAAGGCAGACATGTAAGTTTTCTAAAATTTTCTAACAGTAGCTAAAAATTTTATAGAATTAAACCCATAATATGGTGATGGGTAGGTAAACTGTATTTTTTTTTTATTTGTCTGCCCACTTTATAAATATGTATTAAGTATTAAATGAAAACACCATAGATTACTTTTTCTTGTTTTCTATGTAATACAAAGTATACTACAGGATCTTACAGTAAGTATATCAGAGTACTTATTTTGTACATATTTTTAATTTTTCCTACAAGAAATATTAAAAATCATATGAAGATATTATATGTAAAAAAAAAGACCAAAAATGAAACTTTTATAATTCCTTTAATTCTACATCAACTGTTATAATTACTGAATTTCAGAGAATCTGAACCTAAACATTTTAGAAGTTCAAAAGCTTTTTTTTACCTGTTTTCCTCTGCCACCCACAAAAATGCTTCAATTGCTTTAGAGTGAACATTTTAAGAATATAATGTACATCTAAGGGACAACTCACTTTCAACAACATTTGAGATTTCAAAATTGTTATACATTTGAAACTTGGGACTTTAAAAAGAATGTTTTGTTAAAAAAACTCGATGCCCATATTTTTTTTTTGATCATAGGCTGTTTGGGATCTGTGTTAGAGTTGAGATATTATTTATTCTCTTTTTTGCACATTTCATAAAGCCTTATTAATTGTTATTATTACTGAGACTTATACAATGGGACTAGTCACATTTTTTTCATTAAGAATTAATGAAATTAAATTACTATTTTAATAAGATATCTGTCTGTCTTTGTCCATTGTTTGATTGTTTTTTCAAGCCCAGAAGATCATAATTTTTAAGTAAAAACTGATCTTAGATCACTTTTACCTGAAGTTTTTAAAATTTTAGTCATGTTTACTTGTACTGGCAGACTGAAGGCAAACTTTTTGGCTTGGTAGATACAGCAGCCCTCTCCATGTGCTGGAATAATGGTCTCTTTTTCCTAAACTTATATTTTGGCTCCTATGTTTTCTTCTGGCTTTATTGCTGTCTTCAGAGATGTTTCCACAGAGGGCCATACTTTGCTTTCATTACTTTTGTGGCAGCTCAGTGGGAGGGAGTCTTTGCTTTTTATCCAGATAGTTGAACTCCTGTTGATTTTATTGCATTTTCATTGCAGAGCATGTGCCTCCCTATAGCTCTCTTTACACAACACGCCTTAGGTACTCTATGGAATTATGTAATACTTGTATTTGAAAGAAATTTGTAAACAATATATAGCAAATTAAGCCATATAATTGTTAGCAAACAGGCAGAGATGAGACCTCTAAATGGCCGGTCAAAACTTATTTTAACAAGCATATGGAAATAATTTGTTTATGATGGTGATTTTAAGAGTAGCTGTTTCACACTTGGAAACAATCCAAAGGAAGAAATGCACTTCAGTTTACATCAAGTGGACATCTTTATTACCTTGATGAATCAAAGGACTGATAGGAAAATACAGTTTAAGAAATAAAATGGTCTTTCAATAAAAGACCTTTCCCAACAAATTACCCTTAAGATGAGTATGGTGAGAAGGGTTGGAAGGTCTTTTGAAGTGCTTCCAGAGATTTATTCTCGGATTGTGCTGACAGGAATAGTGAAGCAAGACTTGTGCTTGTAGGAGCAGTGCAAGGGTCTGATCATCTAGTTTCAGAGGACCCAAAGCTTAACACTGGTTTTGAGACTCTTGAAATTGCTGAGTTTTCTTAGGCCCAGGCTGCTGCAAAATTTGTCTTTCCATTGCCACACACCAGAACTCCAGTTTTCTAAACAGTCAGCTGAGTGTTTAGGTGTTAAGTTTAATGCCAGCTGCGTTCAAAACTCAGATGTAGTCCTTCACAGTCACATATACATGTATGAATCTGTGCTGGGGATTTGACTTGTATTAGCACCTGTGTGCCGTGAACACAGCTGCACAGCCAGGGGCACCACTCAGAGTAGTTCAGGCTGATTCACAAAAACCAGCTGTGAAATTTACAGCTGATTCCCAAACCAGCTGTCAGCGTGCTCTCCAGCACACCTCGCTTTAGCCTCTCTTGGAAGCCGCATTCCTATACCGAAGATGAGGAGTGGTGCCTGCTCATGATGAAAAAGATGAAGAAGGAAAGAGAAGATCAAGAACTGTCCTCTCAATTGAACTGATTTTTTTAGTCATTACTCACCACCCTGACTTGCATTCTTGGCCTCGAACCTTGTTTAGTGATTACTTCTTATGACTGGGAGAAGATGTTTGTCCACAGAGACCCTTCTGCACAGCTCCCTGGCTTCCTGTAGAAGCATTTGTTACTGTTATGTGATCATTTCTTGTAGAAAGAGATGGCTGAGCATTCAACAAAAACTGTACAGACCTGGCAAACCAGTGCAGTGTAATTAGCAAAGTAAGTAAATAAGAGTCCTGGCCCCAGTTACAGTATTTCTACACTGTACATGTCATAAATCAGACTTTCAGAAATATCTTATTAAATAGCATCAAAAAGTCCTGGATAACTTCTCTCCCATTATTTTACAACTTTTTTTCCCCAATTAATTCCTTTAGAAAATTAAATGTAGTGAAGCAAAAGCACACCAAGAAAACTTAGCACTCAAATAACCTACAGACAGTACTGCATCCTATATCTTTACTCCACTACAGAAAAAATAATTATTCAGATATTTTTCTGTTCTATAAATAGCTGTGTTTTTATCAAGGTTCAAGAGAAAGAAAAACAGTTGAAACCACTTCCAAGATGGAGTCCTAACTTTCAGTCCTTTCCTCAGCCTAGCGTGTGCTTGTTTCAGTGAAGGTGTTAGCTCATCTTCCTACTCTTCTTGTAAGCCTGGATAAAAGACAAAACCAGCTCCAACCTCAGTTATGGCATTTGCAAGAGTTCCCATGTAATCAGTGTGGTAATTTTGCTGTATAGTCTGTTCATGATCTCTTCCCATTTGGTGGATACATAACATTTTTGATTTGTTTGTGAGGCCCTTTTGCATGTTTTCTGCCTGCTTTGTCCTATTTTTAAGTATATTATAAGCCCTCTATGTTTGGAGTATCATAGTAATGAAGATGTTGTTTGTTGGCAACACCAAACCTGAAGGTTTAAGTTTGAAGATGTCAGTTATTTGAATTTCCAACAACCCACAGATCTAAATTTCTTAAGGTAGAGTAAAAATGTCCAAGACAGTCTTCCCACTTTTGAATTCAGCGATTTTAAATCTAGGTACAGAGAAATTCAGCATTTGCGAAAATAATTCACTTAAAAGTTAGAAAGTTGGTGCTTGAAAAAATATTAATTCTGTTGTTGTTATCCCACAGTTCAGCCAAGGACCAAAATATTTCATGCAGTCTCATCATTTATGCTCATATGCTTTATGTGCTCATATATTTCCTACAGCACCTACATTTGCTTTCTTTTCTTTTGTAGTGGCCTGTAATATACAGCTTCTCCAGAGGATCCTCACTCTTGAAGTCTAAACACGGCTCCAATTCAAGTAGTACATCAAGCTTTCACTTTAATGCAGAGCCAAGCCAATTTCGTATGTAATATTGACTGTATCTTTGATAAACAGTGTTAGGCATCCAATTATATAATTATGAGTGATTACAACCACCATAGTAAATGTATTTGAAGTTACTTACTGTATTTCCTATAGACTTTATTAAGCTAAAAATCATCATTGGTACCAAAGGCAGTGAACGTTCACTGCTGGATTTTGCTAGTTGCTCTGAAGAGAAAAATTGCAGAACAGTAGTGAATTTGTAATTTGTCCCTTCTGTGTTTCACCATACCTGGGATATTTATTTTAAAGGAAACATAAAAAAGATGTGCAAATAAGCATAAGTAGCAGCAATGAAAATACATGAATAGTACACTTATTTCTATATTACTGTTTGAAGTTATTTCTGGATGAAGTATGTTATTGCTGAGTTTTACAACTGCAGAAGATAGATCCTCTATTAAATAATAAGAAAAACACCAGTGAACTATTCAGCAAATCAGAGTTATCACTTCCTAAATTTGTAGCTCACACTCAATTTTCAGGAAGGATCAGTTCATATCTAGGCACAGAATGCAGGCCATTATTTCCATGCCCAATGAACAACCAAAATCAAAATCCTCACAAACAAAAAGCTAATTTGATAAACTTTTCTTGAAAATCTGGCCATGCATTGCAATGTGTTCTCAATGACTCTAAGAGACTGTAGCCCCGAGATTCTAAAATTTCTCAAAATAGATTTGATTTGGCTACCGATTGAAAGCTGATACACTTGGCACAACTAAAACAGATTTTAACTTGATTCAATCCTAGTAGAATTTTCCTTGTACACTGCTGTTGCATATGAACATTGTTAGTTTGCTCAAATACTGGTAGCACAGGAGGAGGCAACAGACTCCAAAACCTTTTGTTTTCATTTTTTTGTTTGAGTTATTTTGGATTTGTTTTGGTTTTGCTTTAGTAAATTTTTTTCTGCAATATATAGATGATATGTCCATGACAGATATTAATGAACTTTCTTTATAAATCTTCATTCCTTTTTAGAAAGTTTCCTTTGCAGATAATATCTCAGCATGTTAACTTTGATTCCTGATAAGGGTCAGCATTTCTGTATTTTATTCCCATAAAATGTAAAGCACTATCAAACTCCAACACAGGTATTGCAGAAAGCCTCTATACTGCCTAAAATATTGAAAGGAAAGCTGAATTTACCAGTGCAGTCTTTGGAAAAAGCAATTTGAGGTGATGCACAGCATCCTTTAGTCGGAGATTCTGCTTACACTTTTTGCTGCACTTCAGAAAGGCTGATTAGGCAGCTTAATGGAATTGTCAATCCTATTCTCAAATGGGTTTATATTTAGCATTGACACTTTAAAAAAAGACCCTTCTTTTTCCCAGCCAGTAGGCCTGGGGCAGTTCCATGGTTGAACTCACTGGTCCGATCTCTAAAATTTCCTGTGATTATCTTGGGTTCCAGGGAAAAAATGTAACTTCAAAGAATAAATATGCCATAACCCTACAGATTAGAGCTGAAGTTAGTATGAAAAGACTTCAGTTTTTAAATTATTATATGTTATTTTTCTCTCATAATTGCTTGCAAAATGTACATTATAATATACTGTGTGTCTAAAAAGTATGCCTTGCTGATCATTAAAAGGGTGATCTGTTCAAGAAAGTCTCAAAAAGCATATATTTGTAAAGGTCTCATGAAATACGTAACTATTGAATATTTTCAAGCATTTCAAATCTAGATAAAAACATAAAAGCTTTTCAGTTATTGAAAAACCTTAGAAATGAAACTTAATTTGTTTGGGATGTTGGGTTTCCATTTATTTTGTTTTAGATAAAGACCATAAATAACTGTGATGTAAACGTTGTTTTGCAAGTTATTTTAGCCATAAGGGAAAGTTGTTTCATAATACCTGTGTGTAAAGATAATTGTATTTCTACTGCAAAGCACAATATTAGAAACAAGGCTAGAAAAGCCATCCTTTTGGCTCTTGCTCACATTCTGACTTTCCTCAAGCCTTGTAGGGCCAAGTGTCTTTAACCGTTCTTGACAAAAACAAGTCAACGCTTCCAATTGTCTAGTCATGGGCAATCTGACAAGGATTATTCAGTCCAGCCCAAGAATGAGAAATTATTTGTATATTCTCATTCCTTTAAATTAAAAATAAGTTATATATCCCAGTATATATATGTATCCCAATATAAATATTGCACACTAAATTAACTCTATGCAGAAATAAAAGACATACAAGTAGCTAACCTGAACACTACACCGTATCAGTTACAAGCAGAAGTGATTGCAATTAAACTGTCACTGTGTGAATCTCTCATCGATTATCTTAGAAGTAGGAATGGCTTTGCATCTGAGCAGAAATAAAAATCACACTTCAAAAATTACGGCATAAGAAATCTTTACATAACACTATATTCTAATGCATAATCTAGATGTGTTCTCTTCTGCATCATCAGATTAATTGATGTAGGGGCAACCAGCATTGCTAATGTAATGCCAGAAACTGCTGTTGTGCACCCCCAAGATACTTTTATGTCACACGGGGAAAAAAAAAAAAAAAGAGAGGAAAAGACAGTTCTTTTAGGCAGTCAGTAGAGCAGATTTTATCTATGAACTTTTAAACATCATATTACAATGATTAAAAATAAAATCCAGCATGAAACAAGCAGATTTTTAAATGTTAAATGTGCATGCAGTATAGACAAAAATTATTTAACTAATAAAATTAAAAATTTTGTCGGTGTTGGTTTAGTCAGTGGAAGTATATTTGATGAAGCTTATCAACACCTTCAAACAGCAATTGCACTCATCATTAATAATATTCATTAAATATGCTTTGTCACAATGTGCTTGTTTAGCAGTCCCTGTCTATAGATAAAAAACTGAAGGAAAATATGGAATAGGTTACAGATCTGAATAGGCTGTCAGGCCACCCAGCTGAGATGACTTAAGTGGGTAGGATATGTTTTAGGTATATTTTCTAATATCCTCAGATGGAATCACATCCCTAAATGATGGGTATTTGAAGGGGCACAGGTTAAAACCACAGTTCTGACACCCCTGCAGTAGCACACAAGGTGCAGGATTCCTTATGCTCTGCTGCTGACACATCATGTGTGTTAGGGACCAGCTCCAGCAGGATGCTGAGTGCCATCAGTGCCAGCAACCAAATGTGCTGAGTTTCTGTCAGGAACACTTCCATACTGATTGTGGTGTTTTGCAGGGTAGGGGAAGTATAGTTGGCACTGTCCTAAAGGAAAAGGCTGGTATTTACTCTTGAAGAAAACAGGAGATTTCTATCTCCCCTAGTCAGTAACCTGGAAGAAAGCACATACGACAAATCTATCATTTTTTAAAAAAAATATATGAAATTAAAAGTAGCAGAAGAGAAATGGAGAAGAAAATGCTGTCTTTTGTATGATTTATATAAGTAAATGTTAGGAACAAGCTTTTTCTTCTGAGGTGAGACAGTGTTTCAATAATGTTACCTTACTTCTGAAAGCCACTGAAAGAATTCCACACAACGTGAAAAATATTTCTCTCTTAGAAGATCTGTTTTCTACACATCTTTAATGATGGGAATGAAGTGCTGAATAATGTGTGCCAGGGATGCTCTGGTTGGTTGCCAGTGACACTTGCATTTATCTCCCAGTATAAGACCACTGATTAGCTGCTTCTAAAACTTAGAACTCCATCACAATTTTACTTAGCATTAAGCTGTTTGGATGACTGCAACCCCTGGCAAAATAAGCAATCCCTAAACTCAAACATGTTTGTATAAAAAAAATCAGCCAAAGAAAACCAGGTAGATGCCTAACAGCCCAGGAAACTTGGCCTCTATTGCAGGAAAACATTGAGTTCCTCATAATAAAATCCGTAGAAACATGGAATTTATACCATGTAGCACATCAGTAACAATATTTGGAAAAGATCTCCATCAAAAAATATCTAGGTTGCAATTTCAAGCATCTTTAATGTGTAATGTAACTTTGGATCTAGTACAAGAGAAGTGCTGATAAACTTGAATGAGTCCAGCAGAGGCCATCAAGATGGATATCAACTTAGAGAACACGTCCTTTGGAAAGTGGTTGAGGAAACCAGCCTTGGCTGTTGAGTCTTACAGAACAGAGAGCTTTGAGGGACTTAGTAACAGTCTGTCAGTAGTTATGAGGAAATAATCAGTGACGGAGGCAGAGTCTGAGGTACATGGCAGAAGAATGATAGACAATGCTTTAAATTAAAATGGGAGAGGTCCTAACTTGGTATAAAGACAAAATGATTTTAATACGAGGGTACTGGAACAGGTTGCCCAAAGAGGCTCTGTTGTCTCCATCCTGACACCCAAAAGGACAAGTCCTAAGTAACCTAATCTGAATTCTGTGTTCCTCTTGCTTTCAGTGGGAGGCTGGATTGGACTTCTAAGTCTCCTCCTGATCTAAATTCATCTGGATTCTATGAAAATAGGATGGCTATAAAAGACCAATCTAAGAAAAGGACTTCTTTGCTGTACTGGAATGGTAAAATGTTATATATTAGTTAGAGTATGTGCCATGCTAACAGAATGCTTTCTGAAAGCAAACACGTCTGAGTGATTGCTATTTAAAGATCCCCATGTGAAACAAAGCATTACTTGTTATCCAGATTGTGCCAGTTTCTAAAAAACAAGATACAAACAAAGGGTGAAATCCAAGAGGGGTAAAAGTTACAATCTAAACTAGGTTATGAGAGTATCCCTGGTTAATAATCAAGTTTAGAGATGTGCTAGTTGAATCTAAACAGATGTATTATATTCTGCAAAAATGTTCTTTTTTCCCCTGGTAACTTTATATAACTCTCAGAAGCATTCAGGATACTGGAGACCAGAATCCCATGCACATATCTAAAAAACTGAATCAAACTAGAATTTGATGAAATTTCAACTCTTTGAATCTTTGGAGAGTGGAAATTCTGTTTTGAGAAAGAAATAAAGCCTTGTGTTGTATAATCCATGCAGCACCAGTTAAAGACAAATAATAGATGCAATTTTGCTTTCTTGTAAAATAACGATGCATAGCTCTGTATGACTGACTTGTGGTAGCACCTGAATAAGTGCTACAACTATCACAACAAAGTTCAATGTGAGACTTACAAGTGATTAGTTTTTTCTGTTTGAAAAAAAAGTGAGCTTAGCAGCCACTGAACTTTCTTAACATGACTCGTTATTTTTTTCTTTGCCATTTATTTGGCAGTTCAGTTTTCTATATCAAATTTGGACGACCTGAGGGCTAAACTTAACACAGCACCTGATTCCACCTTTGCCGTTTTTTAACCCTGTGGCAAGAGAAGGAAACAGCTTGGACACTTTTGCCATTCAGAACAACCCCAGCTGTCCCCCCAGACCCCAGGTTTGTGTCCTCTTTAACAGAAGAAGTTGTTTCTCTGGAAATTATCCTGTATTAGAGACAGAACAGAGACGTACACACCTGCACTACCTAGGGAGTCTCTTCTCTCAGACCTGGCTTGTGGTCTGAGATATTCATTTAAAAACAATTCCTATTCAGTGCAATTCCTATTAGAGGTAGCTTTACTGTTCCCTGATGAAAATAATTTTATATTATAATTTTCTCACCATTTCTTGGACTTAATCACGTTGTGGCGTTTATGTATAAATAAATATATACATACACACACACATATATATGTATATACTGCTTTTATCTACACTGGGAATGTAAAAGTTACAATGCAACTTTGGTGTACTGTCTTGGAAAAGAGAAGAGAACAGTGCAGAAATGCAGTAGAGAATGACGGTTTGGAACCGTGAGCTTTTCCAGAATTAAATGTCTTTTGAGGTAAAAGACTCGCTGCATTAGTCAACCAGCTCATTAGGAGCCACTTTAATTTGCTGTTGAGTTCAGACTGCCTGTGATTGAATGTATTAAATAAGAAGAATGCTTTATTAGTAAAACTGTTGTGAAATATAGAATATCAGTTTATATTCTATGATGGGGTAGGAGGTAATTTTGGCAGCTTCTCAGATTGGTTCTTAAACCTCTTGAGAAAGAGAAATGCACTTTTATATGTTATAATACATACATACATTTGAAAATCTAGTCCTAAATTTGCTTTTATATCTAAAAGTTTAGGTCAGTGCTTTCTTTTGCAGTAATTGAACCTCAGTGTGATCTTTATAGCTACAGTACCTAAGTTATATTTTTTTAGTGCCTGTGGCCCCTAAGGGACAAAAAACCCCTGTTTGGATAATCTACTTTCCAGGTAACAACTGAGGTTAAATGCGTAAATCAATAAATGTAAATAATTTTTAAAAAACAGTTGATATTTTTTCTTCAGATATATCTCAGAAAGTGGAAATAAAGTGTTTTATTCACAACTTTTTTATTTGCAGGAAAATGATCCTAAGGTGAAAAGAAAAGGGATTAAAACTAAAATGTTATTTAACAGGGAAACAATTTAATCAATTCCTACGAAGCAGGGACAAATGCTCTTTGCACATTCTCTTTGCACACAGAATGCATTTGTCTGGCTAATAATTGTGTTTTGCATATGTTGAGTTCTGCAGAGACAGTGACACTACTGGCAGTTCTGCTTCTGCGGGATCTGTCTTTTCACAGATGAGGTCAAAAGACAACCAGAAATGAATGTCAATAGATCTGTGTGGTCTACTGAATAGCTCCCTTAGCTGCAATGTTCTTGGTTTGTTTAGTTGCTTTTATAAAATAGACTTGCCTAGACTTGTCAGATAGGAAGAAGAGTTGTCTGTGAACCACACATTCCTTCCTCTTTTCACCTCTTTAAATATAAACAGTAAGCATAGAAAGGGGATGCCACCTGCACCCAGCACCTGATCGGCAAATATCACACAAATTAGAAACTAACTGCTGTAGCTGCAGTAGCACTTAGTAGTTTTTAATTAACATTTTAGGCATTGGGGAGCAGGTCCTTAGACTCCACTTCTAATCCTGACATAAGAAGTGATTTGCAAGTTTCAGGGCAAAGAGGAACAGTTTTGTGGTCATCCAAAAACAGTACTCCAACTCTTTTTTTATATATTTACAAAACTTTTCTTTAAAACACTAAAGATGACTCTGTGCATTTTGTGCTCCCATTCTTGTTGCCATGAACAATCAGTATAACTTACAGAAAGACTAAGAATGCTCTGAACTGTGAACCAGCGTGGACTGGCTTGGGATTGACATTATACATCAGCTTTCACACTAGTTCATGAGCTGCTCCATTAATCCACAGAAAAGGCTCAGATACTGATTTATAGATACTTGGTTTGTACTCCAAGGGTGTTATTCTCTCACATAATATGGTTATGTTGTCCGTGACTCCAGAAATAGTCCTTTGGGAAAGTGCTGTCTTTTCAGTTGGATAGACTTTGGTGTTAAACTGATTCCTGCTATATTTTATTATGCAAAAATAAAGCTGGGTGCTTACAATGGAAAAAATAGAACACATTTTCCTTTCTTTTATTATCATTATTTAAAATGATATGGACTTTAGGTTTTCTTTCTTTCTTATTTGTTGAATTGAAAGACATTTTTTAAGCAAGTAGGCAAAAGGGTAACAATATTTTACCTTAAATACCATGACAATAGGATTTATGGACTACTGAGTTTCACGTTCTTTTGAAAGTATAAAAAGAAATGCCATAAACATGCAAAATACTAATGAGATTATCTCGCATTTTTTTCCAGAAAGGAAGGAGTAAAGCAGATTGGCATAAATGAGTTTTGAAAGGAGGAAATTTGCAAGCTATTTTCAGAGATACACTTGAATTGATTTGAATGAAAATCAGCAAAGAATGCTCTAAGAAATAATCTCAAAAGGGCACAGCGTCCAAAGTCTGACAACAGCTGGGAATAAGTGCTTCAGCACATGCATGTTAGTGATGAAACATATTTACATGATGATTAACTGCTTTTCAATCAGCCTAAGTATAAGACAAAGGCAACCCCCCCTAATATATCCTTGTTCTGAAGTTATCTCTGCCTGTCTATCCTGTGGATAAAAATGGCAGAAGGTTTCATCTGTGTTTTCCATATTTCTTTCATAATTTGTGGAATTTTTATGCAGCAGCAGAGATCCAGCTAATAAACACCATCAAATAGTTAGCAATAGCACACTATGTCTCTACCAGCAGTGTTCTAGTAGCTAAAGACCAGGATTCTTGTTACAAAAATTAAACTTTACAAATTAATTCTATGAAAGCTGTTTGTTGCAAGCCAAGTCCTGTGTCTGTGGGTACTGATATCTTGCTCTTTAGAACTGTGTCTGGCTGCAGAAACAGTCAGTTACCATACAGTCCTATGCGTTCGCTCAAAAGAGGTCAACATTTCATATGCTGATACTATCAAGGATCAGTATTGGGATATTGTGATAAATCCCAGCTTCCCAGTATTCAAAGTAAACTGCTGTTTTTCTGAACTGACCATTTAGTCAACACCTTTTGGTTTCCACTGCAGTCTAATGTGGCAAATCAGGGATTTAAATGAGGTTATGGCAAAATGTAAAAGAAAGTATTTTTATTGACTATGGTATTATGGAGGAACAAGGACAGGAAAGCAAGAAATTTCAGCAGGCAGGCAAGTACTGAAGGCAGCTGGGATGTCTGGACAAAGCTTTCTTCTGGTAATTTCCATTCACTATCAGTAATGAAATAGTTAATAATGTTGACACTATGACAAAAACCATCTCTAGGTTTTGATGATATGATGGCTTTTTGCTTACAAAGAGGCTGGAATACATTCTTTTGTGGATAGAACTTCAGTGCTATAATTGAGGGCACTGTCAAAACTAGGTATAATGAGATCTATAATTAGAGTCCGGTTAATGAAACAGAAAAAGGACACAAGACCTTCCCTTTCCACTGTTTACACTGAATTTTTTTGCAGATTGAATTTTGGTATCCTTTGTGGTGATAGTTCCTGATGAGATTCCACTGTGTTTTTGAAATTAGAGAATTAAGAAAAATAGAAAAAGGCTGTATTGTACCAGAAAGTTGGTGGGGGAGCTTAAACTTTGGTATCTACAGAAATACTGGTGGTTTAAAAGCATTTTGTGACTAGTTATGGCTATAATTCTGCTTTCAAAATGAAATTTCACTTTAATTTCTAAGAAACAATTCAATTATGTATGTTGTTTCCTTTAAAACAAAATAATAGAATAAAATGTTCAAGCTACCCAAAATTATAACACCAATACTTCCCACCTCCGACATGTGAACTTTCAGAGGTGCAGTGTGAAACCAGCTGTAACTATAGAGCCACAGTACACCACTGTCACTGTCATTTATCTGCTCTGCCTAGATCGTGGTTCACAGCTACAGTTCTGATTGCTTTGCAGATATGAGGTTTCCAGAGTCAGTTAGCAGTTTCCATAGTCAGTTCTGTCTTGCTACTGTGAATCCTATACTGCCCGATAAAGCTTTTTCCATACTTAGCTGGAAGAGCATGGACTATCTAGCTCAAAGACTGAGTTATATACTGTCAAAAATGTAGAGAACACTAAAACTGGACTTGAAACCACTTACATAAAATCTAATCCACACCACTGTTCTCTTTCCATTGCTGGGAACCAGAGAGAACAGCACTGATGTCAACATTGGTACTATTCAAAGTGCCACATTCCGAAGTTTGTATCGTATCAAATATGCAAAAGGCAATAGCCATGTCTATTGCAAGGTATCATTTCTGATTTGTTCCGTGCATCTCTTTATTTGCTCTCTACATCTCTTTATTGGCCAGTTTGGTGGAGAAGGGAAAAAACCCAATCAATAATGCAAATTAGGAGTATACAATAATTCTCTTTAACTCTCTTATCATAATGCAACATTAGAAAGGATCCACAATGAAGATGGAAAGAGGACACAATAAATCATGTGAAACCACACCAAAAATAGACTGACAGCATCTGTTCTTTTAGTCTCATAACCCAAACCCAAAATAGCTTTCACTACAACTAAAAGGAGCATATTTAAAACAGATAAAAAAATTTTGTCAGGCAATGCCTACTAAAAAGGTGAAACTCTTTTGAGTATGTAGATCATATCATAACCTTATAGTACCATTTCACTCCGGAATGTGCCACCTTTCTTACCATTATGACACTCTTTTTGAAAGTCAGCAATCATTGTTTCTTTGTAGCTCAAATAAGGGAAATTTGGGCCCCTTGACCAATGTAAATTGACCCTGTGACTTTCTGAATCCTGATGCAAAACTGTACTATGGAAGTCCACTGGAAAAAGAGTTCCCTCTGAACACTGTACTGAAATGAAAGACTGCTGATCCATTAGCCGGCAGGATTTTTATTTGTGCCATGGAGGATCTTAAAACTGTCAGAAAGGATTTTTCTAAACTATTTTTTCTGTTAAAGATGCAGTATCTATAATAATAAAAGTTATATTCTTCATTATTTGTTAAAATTATATATATCTACTCATACTTTCTGAACCTAAACACTGACAAGACAATAATTAAAAAAGCAATTTAATTGTTGTGCTGTTTATTCAGATATTACCTCATTAGCTACATGAATGGGGAAAAATGATCTATAAAAGTCTCCTCCTTATTGAAAATAAATTCATCTTGACCTGAGAAGAAAAAGGAATATATTGGAACATCAAGGAATTGAAAAATAAGTTTGAAATTGACCCATAAACAAGCCTACTTAGTGTACCTGAGAGGTGCTATCGTAATCATTAGATATCACACATGAAATGTGTATAAGAAGTGACCCACAGTTCTGGGCAGACACAGGAGCAATATCTGAATGGGGATTGGAAAATGAGATATTTGGATCACTGGGGTATCGTCTCCCTGTTGGTGGTGCCCTTGTTACAAAATCACCAGTACTGAATGGCGTAAGAGACAGTTTTTTTCTTGCAGGACAAGTATTGAAGCCTAAGGTAAAAACGCCCCTACAGATATAAGAATGGATGGCTTCATTAATTCCTAATAGTTTAACAGCTTCAGTAACATTCTGGGTTTGACCCAAGGTTGTTTGTTTTTTTTTTAAGGACGGCTGGAAAAGGACTTGCATTAAGAAAGCGCTTTTTGACAGCTTTTTTTTTTTTTCGGGGGGGGGGAAGGCGGTAACACTTTCTTTATCAAAATGTGGTCAGATAGTATTTCTTAAATCAAGGACTCCTACAGCAGCAGAGTATTAGACAGTGATTTGATTCACTGACTTTTCTCAACAGCTCTGGATAAGGAATTGGAACTATGGTCAAGACTGTGCTTGCTGACCCACATGCTTGAGCTAATCTAAGGGGACTTGACGCACATGCAAGGGTCTTTCTTTTCAGCTGTATTTTTAGTTGATTGGCAGGTTCTTACAAACAGGTGATAAAACACCTATGCTGACAGAAGTCTTGATGATTAGCTACTAAATCTATCTTTTTAATTAAAAACAATACCATTTTCACTTTATTTTGTTAATATGTTTGAACATTTTTTACTTTTTTATTTTCTTATCCTTAAAAAAGAGCTTAAAAGGCCTTAAAACATTAGTTTGGAAATGTGTTTTGAAAATGCAAATATGTTTAATTTGCAGTCAGTTGTAGCAAATCATTTTTTTGAAACTGAGTACGTGGCAAGTAGTTTGTGAGATTTGTACATGCTCTGCAATTAATTAATTAATCTTGTCTTTGCTCAAACATACACTCTGCTGTAGTTTTTCTCATCTCTTGAATACCTGATGCATATAGGGTAAGCCTAAATGGTCTCCTTACCTCCCTTTAACAAGTATCATCTGCAAGCTCAGACACAGTCCATTGCTTTACACAAAGCATGTAGTAAGAAGTAAAAAATATTTAGTTGATACAATCCTTTCTGATTATTATATATCCATTCTCAATCCCAAAATAATTATACTTTCTATGTCCAAAGCTTTACGACCTCAAGCAATATTTTACATCTGTCAAGAATGATTTATGCAATAATGACTTAAACTGCAAAATGGAGTCCTCAAAGGAAGAGCTGTCAAACATTTTTATCACAAATAACTTTATTAAAATAAGAACTGATATCCTGTATAAACAATATCTTGCCTTCAAGTATAATTCAGATCATATAGCCATAAGATTACTGAAAATGAAGTGAGATAGTGAAGAATATGATACTGCTGCTTTGATATCAGTGTAATTTTTGAATTAAGCAGATGCTAATGCCTAATGGGCAATTCTTGGAAAAAAATCTGTTTCAAAATAATAGTTCTTGTGATTTGTGTGTATTTATCTACTGCTCTTTCTAAAAAGGGATATTTACATTCAAAAAGAAATTTACTGTGTCTTTAATCCCATGAGTAGATCCAGTGATCTTAGCGGAGCTTCTTGCGCAATGAGAACCTATAAATTTGGACCCTTAGTTTTGGCATACATCTGTTCCCATAAACCATTTTTCTCAGAAATTATTATTTTGGTAACTATGTAATTGCCTACTGTGGCACTACTGAACAGGACAGAGAAGTAGAACTTTGCCTGAATTGCATCAATACCCTTTTATCAAGAAAAAGGAGTGAGGAGAAATTAAAAGCAAATGTAGATTATATTAATGATCTTATGCTGACATAAACACTGCTAGAGGAGCTAGTGAAGACAGGGCACTGGTGTGCTTGGGACAGGGTCTGATGGATGCCTAAATAATGCTGGTATCCTACCTCCATGCCATCTAAACAATTACAAAAGATTATCACAAGCATTCTACACTTCTCTGCACCCTCCCCACACTGCACAGTGAAAAGGGAAACGGGCCCAGTCCAAATTACACATTCATAAAACCATGATACACTGAATTTTTGTTCTCCTTTGATCACTGTATCTTCTCTCTGTTGTGTTTAAAGCAATGTAGATTCAAGTCATTTTCTCAAAATCAACTTGCTACAAAATTGTTCCCATCCTTCTGTCCCATCTTCTTTGAGTGTGTGATCTGGCCAAAAGATTAAAGCAGTGAACAAACAGCAAGCGCATTCAGTCTTGCATCATCAAGACATTTAAACTCAAAATCTTGCACTTTCATCTAGAAAAGTGGACTATAGACAAATAGAGCATCAGAATCCTAATTAGCAGTACATATGCGATACCCTTTTTCTACAGCAAGAATTTCCTTTTAAACCATGACATTTTAAAATTATGTGAGGTGGTATTTAAAATATAAAAGCATTATTTATAGAGTGATTCCCTTTCTGATATCTGCATTGATGGACTTCTGATGACAGATTAGCTCTGTAAGTGATCCCACTGACATTTGCTTTACTTCAATATTTTTAATATAATCAGTGGCTTATGCAGAGTAAATGATAGTATGATGTGGAATAAGGTTTTATTTACCAGTCACTGGGCATTTATTAAGAGTGTGTAATATGGTCTTCGGAACCTCCTGTCAGTGGAACCTCAAATGATACACACCTTCATGAGTTGTCTTCCTCTTCTTTATGCTTAGTATTATGCTAAATATTATACAATGGGTTGCTGTGAAACTAAATATCAGATAAACTTTCAAGCAGTGGGTAGTTTACTGGAGTAACTTGGGTTAATCACACGGAGAAAGTTACATTTATACCTGTCCTAGAATTGACCTCTCAAAATATTCTCATACTCCCTCACAGCACACAGTAAAAAATGAGCCACTAACAAGGCACTAAACTCTTAAGTTTTAAGAAAATTCTTGAAATTCATTTTGCTTCACAAAGTGGAGAAAGTCCTCGTTATGTATCACTATTCTGTATATTGTTATTATATACACAGTATATATGTATATATGCTATATATTGCAAAACCAAATTTGAGTGTCAGACTAATCTTGTATTTTGTCAATTTTTGCCTGTAATCAGTGACTTGATATTTTAAATTATATTTATGATTCCATATAATTCCCCTGTATTTGTTTAAATTTACCTGATCATATAGTGCATGTGGTAAGTCCTGTTCACATTTAGACAGGTAAAACATTGAGGAATTCAATACAGATTTGCCTAGAACTGTTGTCTGTAGCTTTTGAAATTCCTTAACCTTCAAACATAAGGTCTAGGCATTTAAGGAAACTATTCACAGAAGTGAAGTTACTGAAAACCTTTATACATAAGATTGTTTATGCTAAATAATCCATAACTCAGCATTCAAAAGTATTTACAAAAGATATGGCAGTTTTTATGGACAGTATTAGTTTGCTTTGCCTCAAACAGATTATGGTGTGGTGCATGATGCCAGAATGCAGCATTTTAGAAAAGTATATATATACATATATCCAGTATTTGACAGATAAGCAGTGCTTTAGTTAAGTGCCCTTCCCTCCCTCCTAATGTTTTGGGAGACTGCAGCACTTTTAAACTACCAGATCTCAAAACTGTGCTCCAGGCTGGTGGCTGTGAAAGTTAGCAATGACATTCTCCTTTTGCAATATTATTTTTAACACACACCAAGTTAACACAAACACAGGCTAGATGTGTAAAAGACACACGGTGTCAGGTCTCCTGAGAAATCTGTGTTCAGTGCACAGCTACAGCAACAAATCTTGACCAAAATCTGCTCCAGACCACCAAACCAGATCTAAGAATAAAGGGCTCTACTAAGAATCTACTAAGAAGAACATGCTTAAATATTGGTAGCGTGGGTAGAATGGTTGGCCTGAGTCCTATCTGAATTACACCAGCCTATGAAAAAAATAATATTATTTAAGTCTCTCCGAGATAACAACAGAAATATTGAGAACAGGGTTTAACTCTGTGACTTTAAAATGAGAGCACATTGCATGTGATTCTAAAATTGATGCAAACAACACACTGGCATTTCTCCAGAACTAATTTAAGCTCAGCATTTGAATATGAATTTCCTTTTCCTTCTCCCAAGAGTGTACACAGCAAGAGACAAAATAAGGTACACCACACTTATCCATTATTTGGACTTGTTTGAAAGATGGATGTTTCTGTAAATAACTTGGGGTAATTAAAAAAAACAACCAACAACAAAACTCTACCTATAACTATTAGGTATCGTAATTAGTTTTCATGTGTATGCATTTTTAAATCTGCAAAAGCATTTATTCATTTTGTTCTCTTAATAGGAAAAAAGCATCTGCAGATTTAGCCATTCTGCATGTATTGATTCTTTACTGAATTACAGGGAAACTGTTCATAGTGCAGCCATCCCCAAATTTTGATTCTAACAACACAATTTTAGGACAACTTCAGTGGTTCAGTTGCAGGCACTCTGACTTCACTATATCTCAGCTCTGTAAAAGACTTGCCCCTTTCTTTATAAGCTAAGGCTTTCTTCATGATAGGCCATTTTTTTTTTAACTTCGTGGTACTTTTCCCAGTAAAATACTGCATTTAAATCAAGGTATGGTTCCTCTGTGCTGATTACCTAAGAGATTTACATCTGCTTGAAACCAACCAAGAGGAGAGCTTCTGTTCAACAGTTGCAAACACCGTGCTAGCTTCATTCAGCTGCTAGAGTTAGTGTACAGTGATACACTCCATACACCCACCACTCTGGGGGCAGATTCTCTTACTGATACACACAAGTGTACTTCACTGGACTTCAGAGAAATTACACCACCACTCCAGCAAAGGGTCTGGCCCACACAACATACACACTTCTTTTACCAATCAACTGATAACCAAACACACACAAATCTTGAAAATAAAACCAGACTTTACCATCTTTGTGATAATAGGTGACTTCTACTTTCCTCTCCTCTGACCCCAGAAGTGCTTGAGCAATTTGGGCAATATGATGTCTTTTGGTCTCTGGCCCATGAAGAAAATCACAGGTGCAAGGTTTCTGCATGACATCTGGCCTGGAGAACCCAGTCATCTCACAGAACCCATCATTGCAGTAGATGATAGCACAATTCTGCACTCTAGCATTAGCAATGATGAATTTTTTATCTGCAATAAAAGAAAGTAATGCATTTTTTAGTACTCTTTCAACATTTCATATAGTGTCGATTTTATGGATGGATGGTGAACAACCCTTCTTCTCCCTGGGAATGCCTGAAATGCAGAGATTTTCAGTCATTTGATGTAGCTAATTTGAGCCATAGCTTTTAAGGAAACTTCAATCAATTTGGAACATATCAAAGACAAAGATAGTTGTCCTTTAAGGAAATAAAACCAGATTATGCAAGTCTTTGCAAATCTCCTTTTGACTTCAATATTTTTTCTTTTTTAGCTTCAGTGAAGTGCAGGTGATGAGCGCTGCCCTGTCAGTTGCACCTCAGGCAAGTCCATGCAAAGTTCTCTTCTGGGGAGAAGTGGGACCTCGGGAGGGGGTTCTACTCCAGTGAAGGGCTTACTAGGGTAAGCTCCAACCATCTCAGTCTACTCTTGAGGGATTTTCATTAGCTAAATGACAATAAGTTCATAGTCAGTATTTTAATGAACCTATCTAGAAAAGAACAGAATAAAAAAATACTCCTTTAAAAAAAAGGTGGGGGGAGTATGAAGGTACATGAAATGATTGTGATGCTGGAAATATTTTGCACAGTTTGCTGCAGTTCTGTGCTTCTGTCCATCATCTTTTCCCAAACTCTTCTCTGACAGAAAGGTTCAGAAGTTTTCAACTCTCATTTGTTTCTGTTTACCACTATAACAGACTTATTCCCACTGTAGTTATAAATGTACAGCTTTGCTACCTTTACTGTTAATAACATTAATTTCTGCTTGCTTAGTTATACTAGTAGGTTGCTTGCTTTATAAAACACTTTTTACATGACACCAAGTTAGCAGTACAGCTCTTCAAAATTTTAAATATGTCCTGTTTGGGAAACAGGGAAATATGTGGAGAGAAGAATATATATACTTTTTCTACTGTCTTTCAATCAGGCTGAACTTTCCGTATCACATGCCTATTTAGCAGCTAGTACTTTATTACCTAAAAAAATATACACGACATAAAAACTTTACTGGAGTAGCAACACTGACTCAACATTTAGATAAATTAGGACTAAAAACACCATCTCTAATTTTTTCTCAAATAATATAAATATTACAAATGTTAATGTGGATTTAAGTATAAGGAAGTATATAAACTGGAATTAGCTGTAAGGGTTTGCACTTAGACTGATACTAAAATTATGCTAAATATTTTAATCAATGTGCATACATAAAACTATTGTTTCTAAATGA
Organism: Empidonax traillii; assembly: GCF_003031625.1. Classification (NCBI taxonomy): domain Eukaryota; kingdom Metazoa; phylum Chordata; class Aves; order Passeriformes; family Tyrannidae; genus Empidonax; species Empidonax traillii. The sequence continues at coordinate 251,277 of NW_020955226.1, forward strand.
AATTCATTTTAAGCATCAAGTGTTCCTTCTCACAGTTCCTGCCAGGAAAAACACTTCAGCTTCAGCCTCCTTGACAGGTAGTAAGCTGCTGCATTGCAAAAGATCTCACAGACTCTTCCTGAGGATGCATTTGCACTGGTTTGATAGATATTTTAGACTTACATAAACAAAACAGAGAAATTTGACAGCTCTATTAAAATGCAGTCATGACAACAAGGTAAGAGAGTATTTTCTCTTTAATAACTCTTCTGCATATTATCTGCTTCCTCTAAATCAAAGTCAGACTGTTCTGCTTTATTTTGAAAAGGCAATTATAACAGCAATAACAATCATAACAACAATAAATCTAGCTTTTTTTTTTAGACATTTCACAGGCAGGAAGATTGTACACTCTGCTTTTAGAGCCATCTCACCGGTTCAGAAGAAGGTAAGAGATATAACTTCTATAGCTATACAATACGGATACAGTCAAAGATAAAAACTATACCTTGAAATAGTGCAGACAAAAGCCCCAACACCCCCCTTCCCCAAAATAGCAGCCAATAATTCAGATTGGTAATCTGTATTCTAGATCAAAAACAATGCTACTCCTGCCAGGGATCCCCTCCTTACCTCCCGGGTTTTCTTTTCAAGCTACAAACTTAAAATAGTCTGGAGCTGCTGTCCATTTAGTCACAAGCAGAATCAAACTACTGTACCAAAATAGATAGAAAGCGAGAACTTACTTTGCCCTTCAAATTTTCGAATGATTGTACCCAAAAATGTATTTTGTGGTGCCACATGACCTCTGCGAACAGGCATGTTTGTACAGGTCTTCGGTTTTCTGTGCACAATGACTTCTCCAAGGATCTCCTACACGGCTCCAGCCCAAAGCACCGAGCCAGCTACCCTTTGTGACAAATCATCGTCCTCTGGAGATCGGAAATCTCTTCCCATTAGCACCACTTCTAGAGACACGCTTTTCTTATTGGAGTCAGATCCATTCCCCAGTTTCTTTCTTTTTCTTTCTTTCTTTCTCTCCTTGCTTTCTTTTCTATATTTTTTTTTCCTTGAGGAGCTCGGACGCTATTGTCTGGGGCGGGTAGGGGTGGGGTAAGCAGGAGGAGGTGGCGGGGGGGGAAGATTACAAGGGTAATCGATCTCTAGCACCAAACATCGCCAATTTTCCAAAGCAAATGGCTGTGACCCGGCAGTTTCCGACGCTGTAGTGGTGGTTTGAGGGCTGGAAGACTAATGTTGCTCCGCTGCCAGAGGGAGTGACGTTCCCCCCCTCCGGGCTTCACCACGGCGCGCAGCAGCTCGGATTACTCAAGCGTGGTTTAGCAGGAGCCAGCCAATAAATCTCTTCAAAACTCAGCGACAAACAGCGGCATCAGGAATGAGCTACACCCCAGCAGCACCGCGACATGCCACATCCCCCACCGCGGCGGCTGCAGGGGGTCAGCGGGCACCGAGGGCACTGGCGGGGGGGGGGGGCCCGCCACCTCCGGTAGCCCCGGCGTCCGCCCTCCGGCACCGCCGGCCCTGCCGCGGCCCCTCCGCCTGGCCCGCCGGGGAGCCCCGGGCGCTATCAGGGCCGGGGGAGGGAGGGAGGGAGGGAGCTTGGAACACGCCCCGTCTGGGGCGGGGGGAGGCGCGAACAGGGGTCGATTTTGAGCGATGGGGGAGCGGGGGAAGGGACCACCGGAGCCCTCCGTGTCCTTCCTCGCCCCAGTGGACGAGATCGCCCCCTCCTCCCGCAGCGTGACCCAGGCGAGGACTTCCCCTCGCACACGACCCCCTCCCGGGAGGCAGGGGGATCCCTGGGGGCCGAGGCTCCGCTCAGAGGGTGCAGGGAATGAGCTCTGCCCGGCCACCCTCGCCCGGCCCGTGGACGGCACCGAGGGGGTGCCGGTGCAGCTGAACTACAGCCCGGGACTGGGCTCCGCCCCGCCAGCCGGGCCGGGGCCGGAGAAGGGGCCGGGGCAGGGGCCGGGTCGGGGCGCCGCGCCCGCCCGGAGCTGTCCGCGGTGCTGGAGCCGCCCCGCCGGCGCGCACGGAGGCGCCGCTGCCCGCGGCCGGGCCCGGGGAAGGGCCAGCCTCCCCACACCTGGCTACTCTCAGCTTCTCCCGTCCCACAGGAATAGCTGGGGAAGCTCCCGGGGGAAGCGGGTATTATTTTCAGGCTGTAATTAAGGCTTCCTGCACTACCCAGCAGGAAGAACGGTGTGCGTTCTGCACGGCTCGGCGAGGTGATACAGGGAGGGAGCTGGGGGCAGCCATGCGATGCTGGAAAGGCATCTCCAGGGTAGTGCAAAGCAGTGGCGGCTTCTTAATAAACTCACAGGGCAAAAAAAAGAGAGGCACCTGAGCACAGTTCTTTGTAATCGCAAGCACAGGATATTGAGCCGGCGAACCACCGCCTCCCACCTGTTCTTCCGCAGCACAAACAGGTGTTTCCCTATTCCCGTGAGCTTTTCTCAGGTGTGGCCTTTGTTCCACTGTTACCGTGTGTCATCCTCTATATTAATCAGAGGTGGGACACAGTCTGTTGAGTAGATGGATACATTTCTAGATTATATTAATTTAATCTCACTGGAATCATCCTGGATTTACACAACTGTAAGTGATGTCTGAAAATATAATTTATATATACATAAACTGTATTTAGATGGCTTCATAGTAATGACTGATTACAAAGCCTCAGCTACACTAAGTGATATGTAATCAGGTACATAATCAATCCTAGGAAGTGAGTGTTGCTTATTTACAGAGAATGTTTTAATCTCTGTATTCAGTGGTATGAATCAAAGGAAAAGCAGACGTATTTTTTCTGTAATAATAATTGAAGAAGTAATTTTTGTGACTCTGATCAACACTAGTGAATCAATCTCTTAAAATATTTTTAGCTACTTTTCATTTTGTTTGAACAGTGGATAAGGCTGCAGGTTGGATTTTTCCTTTTTTCCTCTTTAACTTTACCAAGGACATATATTTCCCTGAAAATCTATTCAAGTTCCCAAAGACAATGGTAGAAAGAGTGTACACAAGTGAGAAAAGCATATTTATTTTAACACTTTCTATAATACCTAATATCTAGTCAAGACATAATGGCCAGCAATGACTTCACTCTCATTTTTACATTAAAAATGGCACTTTGATGTTTCTATACCAGCAATAGAAAATAATCACAATAAACTTGTGACTTGTACTGAACAACCAGTGTTTGGTTTTAGTATTCAACAGTTAGTAGCAAGCTAGATCAACTACAGACCAGCAGAATCCAGAGTCTAGTGCTTTAGGTGCTTGTCTGGAAAGAAAACAAGTAAAAAGTAAAAGATAAAAATAATTTTAAGAATTAAAATTTTACTGAAGCCTCATCTTTTCATGTTAAATTTGAAAGCCACACTTCGCTTGTCTGAAAACTGAAGGCACCAGAACTCCATGACTCTGGAAAACCTTTTTGTTCCATCTCCTGATGGCAACTTGAACTCTGATGTTGATTATATGAACATATATTAAACAGAGTACACTTTGTTTTTCTTTGGTTTTGCCCTCACCTCGGTTGGTTTAGAACCTGATCAAGCCAACCCCAGCCAAAGCAAGATAACTGCTGCTAAAAGACAAAATCTGAGATGTAGTTTTTAGCAGGGTATGAATTCACAAGAATGATGGTTTGTAATAACTACAGGAGCAATTGGTGGCGTCGGAAAATCTTTCATTGTGGTGATTTACACCCCTGCAGTCTTGTAGTTGATCTACTGCTCCTGGAGTGCTTAATATTCACTGTGCATAATGCTTGATTATTTTCTGTAGCGAGCCAATAGTGAGAGAAGTGAGAGAGGAAAATATATTAAAACTGGACAGTTTGCAACAAATACAGAGAAAGTAACATAGAAGAATTTGCATTTGATTGTGAAAATATGCATGCAAGTGGGAAAGTTAGAATTCATTGTAAATGTGCATCTCTAGTGTAATGCAAGACATGGAGAATGTCATGGAGATATATGTTTTATCTATAAAGTTGTACAGTTGCTAACTCTGCAGGAGTCCAAAATACCGAGGGAGGGTGTCTCCGGAGCTAAAACCCATCCAGCATGGCTGATCCCTTGTCCTCTGCCCCCTTGTGGCATTGCTCCTCGTGGTAACACCCTCACCACGGACCAGTGATAATTCCCCAGTGAGCACTGCTGCACCACAGCAAAACTATATATGGAATTTCATGGCCTCAAGGGCAGTAGCTGATTTTGAAATAGTGGTTTCAAGGTTTACACCAGCATTTTAACTACTTCCTTCTCAAGTGCCTTAGGAGAATTTAGAGGAATATGTGCCTGGAGATGTGTTACTGATCTGTTTCAACATCTTGGCATTTAACAATCATATTTCCCATCATATTTTTTGGTGGGAACAAAAAAAAAAAAAAAAGGAGACAGGAGACAATCAGATAATCAGATTTTGTCCAGCACTCTAATTGTACTTGACTGTGTCTTTTCCTCTTTGATGCCCCAGATGCCCCAGATAACTCCCCCTAAGAGAAATGAAATATTTTTCAAAGTCCTATGTTTTCCATTTCATTCTTGTTGTGATGTTTGCCCTTCTGTAGATAGAATTTTACTAATGCATTCATTCCTATTTGAATAAATACTTTTTGTACTGGAGCAATATACAGGTAAGTCTTGAAAGTTCTTAGGGTTTTTCTTCTTTCTTTCTGTTCTGCCTCACCATTGTTCCAGCTAGCATAAGATATTTGTGTTGCTTTTACCATGTCTATCCTGTATACCCCTGTAATTTATTCATCCATCTATTTTACATATGGTTACAATTTTAAATAAGGCTGGGAGTGTCTTCAGAGCTGTTGAGTGAAATCCTGAAACTTTATTTAGAATCCTATTTTGTGCTAAGATGGCCTTTGTGATTCCTTGACAGGTTGATGAATCTTATCATCACCTTTGTTTTTTATCAGTCTTGCTTTCTTGTCTTTTTTTTACTTTTTAATGCCTTTCCAGAATTTCAAGTTATAGCTCTAGATTTTGTTTTAATCCTTTACAATAATAATGATCATCATTTGGATTATGACTGTCTGTGCTTTAGGCACAAGCAAAGTATGCAGTTGCCTGGGACAACAGACTGCCAAATTACCTCTGTTGGAGAAGATAGAAATCAGCTGCTTGAACATCATGAGCAGCCAAATAGCAAATCTCTGCTGATGCAACTAAGAGAGGCACAGGATAAGCGTGGTGGCAATTGGTGCTGCCAGAGTACCTTGCCTTTGCTTACACTGTGCTGGTGCCCCAGGATCACGAGATCATTCCTAATCCTACAGCCACACGGTCTACACAGCTGCCTACACAGCAAAATTGCAATACTTCATTATTGTTATTACAAAATTTACCTTGAATTAGGTCTGATTATGGTTATTTTGTGTTTCACTTTTGCTGCCTAGAAAAAAGACTCCTATTTCTGCCAAGACCACTGATGTCAATGAGATCACACAGAGGTGATTATTATATTTGGCCTTAAGGTATACATCATCATTGTGTCTGTATATGGGTCTTACAAGTGTTCAGGATTTCGCATATCTCAATGGGAAAAAATATATCAGGTGTTTAGTATCACAAAAGAAGTATCTGCACCAAATTACAGTCCAAAAAGTGATTACAAATTTCTAGTTAATTTTACAGCTAATTTAATCAGTAATAAAAAAAGTTATGTTGTACTTACTTTGGACTTCATTCAATGTAGATTTCACATGTAATTCACTATGGGAGACAGTAATTTGGTGACAAGAATATGAATTATAAATACAAAATCTATAAGAGCAAAATTATTGTCAATTTCCTAAGCTAGTAAAGGTAAAATCACACAGGAAAACAGTAAGACAGCAAACAACTTCACTTTTTTTTGGAAGGATTCATAAAAAGTTAAGTCAGTTATCCTACAGTTTACATTGCTGCTATTACACGCTATGTTAGAATGCCTAGGGATTCAGAACCTTATGACTTAGGATCAGTTTGGAATTAACATGTGCAGGTCATGAAAACAGAACTACAAAAAGCATCAATATATCCATCTAGTCAATGCCTTGCCAGTGGATTGTTCCCTTTAGTATATTTGCATTTGTATTATTTATTTAGCATTTAAATTATTCAAGCAATGAGGCTTCCGCTTCTTCCTCTGAGAGACTCAGTATCTCTTTGTCTCACCACAGGGCTTCATTCCCTCATATTAAGCCACAGTTTTGGTGTGGGCTCTTGCTTAGGGAGTTTACAGTATTAAGATGCACATCTTGTTTCCTTGCATTTTTGGTCTGGAATAGTTGCCTCAGGCTACTCAGGGCTGACCTTCTCTGGCCAATTAAGAGCATCAGGAATGACCTCAGCATGTGCTGTGTCTCTCCAAGATTTTCTAGCTAGATTACAGTGCATATGATTCTATGATTCTGACAGCCGTCAGTCCAGAAAGAATGTTGATTATAATTCGCCAAGACATGAAACATACTTGTATTAATTTATTTGTTTCCTCATACTATATATAGAAGATTTTAATTGTTTACAAAAGCAGTACCCTGCTCCATATATTTATGAGTAATTCTGTACCACAGGGAACTGTAATTAATATATATGTAATTAAAAAGTATATGCATTCTCTGTAATTGTCTTCCATCGTAACAGAAATTCAGGGATGCTGTTTTCTAATAATAGTTCATACAAATTCATGTAAGAACTATTATGATTATATCACATATCTTAAGTTTGATCTCTTCAGAAGAGTAAGCCTAGCAAGTAGGAATGAGCTGGATAAGGGAATAAATTCATTGCTTGAGCATGAAAAAAAGTAAGTTATTGTCTAAGTTATTCATTTAACTAGATCCATATATTTCTAAAATTAATTATCTTTCTACCCAAATTCCCATTGCCTTCTCCACAATGTATTCAGACATTAAGTGATAGGACTGCCATCTGTCAGGTGAGGTATATTCCTTTTCTTAGTTTCTCACTCGAATAAATGGTGTGGTTAGAATTTCTTCTTCTACATCTGCACATTCTGTGTGTGTTTTTATCAATAATGATGAAAGAGTGCACCTTGCACTGGAGCAGGTTTATGGTGATTTCTGGCTCTCACCCTAATGCAAATAAAAGGTAAAGCAGTGGTCTAGGCCATCCCGTGGTTTTAAGGTTTCTGGTTTTGCCTGAAGTTCCCCCTAGTTCAACTGCAGAAGGGTTCTGGGGCATATGTCCTCAGAGAAAGGTAGCCTGAACTAGGATCTTCAGGGTGTGTAGCACATTCTGTTCTGGCACAATTTCCTTTCACAGAGAATTTCAAACTGTTTAATTTCTGAACAATAACAAATAAAACCAGGCCATATCAAAATCTTTTGCAATTACTGTTCCCAACCAATTCTGTAGGCACAGTGCCTCTCTACTGGTGGGGTTAACTTTAGAGAGGTCATAAGATGAAGATTATTTCTATTCCTCAGCCTTTTTCCTCAGATCAGGCAATAGGAGCTGAATTCCTGCTTGGATAGCATTTCCATATACTGCTATCTTAGCAAGCAGTCGATAGCCAGAGCTCCTCTTTTCCTTTCCTCTGCCCTGCAGCAACTGGCAGCGAGGCATTGCTGAGCAGCTGCAGGGGTGAAAAGGGATGGCAGCTGCTCTGAAGGAACTTGGTTCATGTTAGATGTTTTTCCTGAGAGTGACCAAGAAGGAGCAAGACCTTTTATCTTCTTTGGACAGTATCAGATTGTATGTGTTTTCAATCAGTAATCACATATAAATTTCTTTCCAGCACAGGTCCACTTTACAATTAATAAAACGCAATTTTGAAGCATATAAATGGTTTGTTTTGGGCAACAGTGTCCTGGCAGTACAAATAGTCTAAGCAGATTTATTTTATTTTTAATACATAAATATGGTGTTTGGTTTGTTCCCATTCCTTGGGCTGATATGGTATGTTATGATTTTGGATAAATCTTATTCCCTTTTTGTCTTGTTTCTCATTGATTTCAGCTTTCTGTCTTCATTCCTTAACTCATATCTCCTACTTATAGTTAGTTATTTGTGGTTTTCAGCCTCAAAGGCAGAGGGGTAGAGGGAAGAGGTAGATGGAAGTGTAAATGGACCAGAAACTATCTGTCTGATATGAAGAAGAGAGGTGGAGGGACAGTTTCATAGTCTGGGCTCAAAAGGTACAGGTGAAGAGACTGCAACTGGTCAGAAATGCAGTAAACTTTAGTAGCCAAAATGAAATATAAATTCAAAGAATTTAGGGAGGAAAAATAACTTCCATCAACTCTAAATGCAGTTTCAGATGTTTAGTTCAGCCTGAGAATGTTTCCAGTATTCCTAAGGATGATTTTTATATATCCTCAAAGACCCTGTAAACCTCAGTCTGAGTGCAGTAAGCTTGATAAATTTGAATATGGTGTCCCAGAACAGAGCATAGCAAATAAATTCCTATTTCACTTATAAGAAAAAAAAAAAAACACCAAAATAGTATGAGGCCTTAGTGTCAATGGCTCCATACTGTCTTGATGAAGGTAATTTTGTTTTTCTAAATAACTCAGTAGTAGTACATTGTGTTTCTATGTTAATTAGAAAGCCCCAGCAAGCAGTTTGCTTTTTCATTTTAGTGTTCTATACCTTCTTTGCTCTTTCTGCATTCTGTTAACATACTTTACACAGTCACTTCATCTAAATAAGGTAACTGCAGTTTCTACACTGTGCTCACTTAGTCATTAACAATTTTATTATTAGCATATTCTAACACTCAGTTCTGTAGGCGAAGCTTTCTCCACCTGGCATGTATATTTTCTCCCTACAACTGTATTTTTCCACATTTAATTTTTCAGTATTATTCTTACAGTAATAATATTTTTTCCATAACTTTGTAGAGTCCAGAATTGCATAGACTAATTCTTTCTGACACTGTACTTATCAGTGCTTTTGTTCACATTGCTGTCAACTATAATCTGAAAATATTCAGGTCACATATCTCTTTTTCAATATTTCCACTTTTCCTTCATAATATCATAGCATGAGATCATGTCTAATTATATTATAAAAATTGGCATTTGTCTTATTCATTTGAAGAGATACCCATATCCTGAAACATCATTTTCCTCCACAAAGGTAGTGTATTGGCTGATCTGCTGTCTCGGAAGATAAAATACATGTAATATAGGCCACATTTCCAGGTGCCTGTCTGAAGCTAGTATCTCCAGAAATATATTGATGCAGCTGCAAATGAATGGGTAGATTTTTTATCAGTGTTAAATGATGTATTCAATAACCCCGCTGAAGTCAATATGAACACAGGTACTTGGCAAGTGAGAGATTTGCTTATAATCTGTGATGACAGAGAGAGATACTTGAATGACATATGTTGTTTTGTGAAAAGGTCTTTTGCTGCCCAAGATGGAATTTATTTAAATAAGCTCTTGGATTTCCTATCTCTGTCTACTGCAGGCTGTTCACTGGTGGTTTTGAAAGTCTAGTTTCACAACTCTTGAAAAATATATCAATACAAACATACAGTAATTAATTTTTTGTGCCATTTGAGCTAGATAAATATTCATTTACTCATTTTTTTTCATATGTTGTGTCAATAGCCAGAGAAAAAGCACATCTAGGGTATAAAAAAACACCATGTTCTTCTGTCAGTTTAGGACAGTAAAGCACAACTGAGATGACTGCCTATCCAAACTGGCCTCAAGACTTTGAGAACTTCCACATCGTGATAGATCCAGGGACAGATTCAAATGCAGAACTCTACTGCTGAAAATATAGGCCTTGTTTTTATCCCAGTTTATCATGAAAAAAACAAACCCATGAAGTCATATTGAATATTGAAAGGAAATCTTTCCTAAAGGCATTTTTAATTTTTATTAGTAAAACTTCCCCTCCCTCCCTGCCCCCCAGAATCCTGACATTTTAGGGAATGGACATTCCAAATCACAGGACTGTTGTGAGGGAGAAATTGTGATAATTTCAAATAGTGATTTCGTTGTATTCTCACCTGAAAACTCAAGATTGCTGTAATTCACTTGAAAGTGAATATCAATTTTCAGACCTTGTCGAATATCCCAGTCTGGGGATACACATCCTTTGAGACTAAGAGGTGCCAAGTACATCTTCAGTTTAGGACAAAAATATAATCCTATTTAGTGCTTCAATAGTCCTTTTTCTGCTAATCCTGAAGAAGCTGTGCAGTCCCCTTTCTTGGACATTCTTAAGACTGACCTGGATAAAGCCCTAAATGTCCAGGTCTCACAGTCTCACTGACTCTGGTTTGGGCTGGAAATTGCACTGGGCACCTTCTGAGGTTGCTCACAACTGTATTATCATATGATCCTATGATGGTATGTTTGATATTTTCAGAGATACTAAGACTTAGTTTCTGATTAGCCAGTATGCGCAGGTGGAGTTTTAATTCTGCTACTTTTGTTTTCTCCCTGTAATATCTGTGTGCTGGCCTCATATGGCTCCCTGAATCACGTGGTTCCATTTCTGTCATTAGCTGAAATCACCAATGGTATGAATAGCATTCCTGAGGCTTGAGATGTTCCATAAGTGATACATTATTGATTTACATTTTAAAAGGCTGTCATACACATGTATGCTAGTAGGATACTTGTCTGTGATATCTGAAACCTTTTCAGAATAAACATTAAATATAAATCCAGTCTTTCCTTGTACCCTTTGTACTTCTTTCTTAACTATGTTTCTCCCGTCTCTTACTGCTCATTTGCATCAGCACTCACTGCTTTTCACTCGTAAATGGGTTTTTTTTGGTGTTATTTTTTAATCTGCCATAAAATACTTCCAGTTCTATAATTCTTTCCTTACATTCAGTGATAAGACTTTTATTTCTTCCACTGCTCCCTTGTGTTAGCATAACACAGGAACTTTGCTGATCCTTCACACAGACAGAAGCTCACAGCTTTATTGCTTGGTTACCAGATTTCCCCTCTTCCTTTTTATTGTGTCTCTCTATCCTCAGCACTGACATGTTTGCCTTTTCAGTAGTCATGTGAGCAGGGTAATTTAAATAACTGCTATAGAGGTAAAGGCACAAGGGATTTGATTTAATTTTGTTTAAATTGTATTATATGAAATGTAATCTGATAGGGAGTAGTAGAATCACCATGCAGATGGCAAGTGTTAGGCAGATCTTATTACCTGGAACAATTGAAGACTGTCTGCCTTCTACACTTTTACTTGGCCTTCTCCATCTTGGAGTTAAAAAAAATTATGTATTGCTCTTGATGAATTCTGAAAAAGGACAGTAAAATAGCTTAGTTCTAGTCCAGTTTCTATGATAGGCAGTGAAAACAGTTACAGCCAATGCTCAAATGAGACAGGCATGTGGACAAGGAATAACCAAAGTGTGCGCCTCGTAATAATTTGAATTAGAACAGACATTTTCAAAGGACCAAATATTCATAAGAGAACAATTATTCATCTCAGTTATCATAAACTAACTTGGTATCTAGTTCTGTCATTTAGAAGCTTCCGGGATAAGTGTGTCATTTGTGTCACTTGCTTTAGACCTGAATAATCTCAGGACTGTGGTTTGTGTGTTACAGTCTCTCCTGCTGATGTTCCAATGAACATTTTACTGCCAGAAAAAATTCCTGAAAGTGAAAAAGAAAAAAAAAAAAAGACAGGAATTATCAATATTCTGGTTTATATCAATATCAATAGAATTACAGCTGCTGTTACTTGAACACACACACATTCTTTGATAAATTTCAGACTAGCCAATCAATTCCAGTTAATAGAACATGCCCCATTAGCCAAAAATATCACATACATATTTTTAATCCACAAGAATGTGAACAGCTGTGGGGTTTGGAAAACTTTATAAATCTAAGAAACTATAAAGCACTGAAATCCTTCCATAATAGTTCACTCTTGGGACACATCATGGCATATGATAATCTGCTGATGGAGCCCTGGCTATAATACCATCTGCTTTTCCTATGTCAAAATATCTCTGGAAGGATGGGAGCATTATAGTAACAATCACTGCCAAACAGCACATCTAGTTCAAGCCAGAATACCTTGTCTGAGAACACAAAAGGAAAAGAAGTTAGATTAGGGGAGAAAATAATAATTTTTTTTTCCTATGAGTGCAAATAGAATAGAATAGAATTAAAAATGTCTAACATTATATATTATCAGTTTTGTCAATATTTAGATTTTACACCTTATTTAGTTTTAAAAATTCTATATTTCTGGATAAATAATAAATTGTCTATCACCTCTGTGTTTATTAATTGAAAGACATTTTTAACATCTACTATCTTTAACACCTACTATTCAATTTATTTTACCTTTGTTTTTGCTCTCTATGCTATATAATGTCTCTCTATAGTTTCTACATTTCCTATTTGATCAGATAGCTTGGATTGAGATATGTATATTTAGGATATTCTTTAACAGTAGAAAATTTTTGAAAGGTCTCACGGAATTCAGTCTTTAAGGATGATGTTTTTTCCTTTAACTCTACTCTATTAGGCAAATTATTGTGGGAGTGATTCAGTAAAATAAAGCAACTTATAAGGCTTGAAGTTTTATAAAAGAAAAGGAAAAACATACCTTTTTTCAGGGGGTCTTAACCTATTATAAATCTCTCCAGAACTCATAATTTACCATGGACAAGTACCACTCTTCTCCCACTCTTCCCATGGGTTTGATACATCAGTCAGATTCTAACAAGCATTCCACGTTTTGTCACACATATATGTGACTTATACTTTTCTACTAATAAAATCCCCAGCAAGAATGTATTATAAGCAGAATAGTGCCTAAAACATAGGCAGCACATCACAATAGATTTCCCTGCAACCTACTGCTACTAAAACCTTTCAATACAGCAAATCAGCTACTTTAAAGCTTGTATTACTCTCACAATTCTAATAACTTTTAAGGCATCTGGCTATACTCTTTCTCACCAGAGGGTTCTGTGAATTAAGAGTAATTCCACTGAAGTCAGTACAGTCACAGAGTACAGAATTAGGGTCATAAAGGTGAACAGTTGTTTCCTGATTCTCTGGTGAAATGAAAAGTTGCCATGGGATTAGAGATTAACTGGTTTATACATGCTCGAGTAATAAAAAGATACCAAAACCATTTTCTATTAACCTACTGCTGTAATTAGGCATCTGAGTTTATACAAAGTGAGATTTCTGATATCTAGCCCTGTTCCTAAAAAACTTTACCTTTTAATAGTAAAGCACCAGCCAGTTTCATCAAGGATCCTGATAGCCATGTTTAGATACCCATTTGTTAGGATTGAGCAAGTTAGGTGTTGAGCAAGTGAAATAAAATCCATTTGAGTTCTATTTAAAGTGAGATGAAGGAAAAAGTGAAAGAACTCAATAGGAGGCTGATGAAAATCCGTAATAGGACCTGAAAGTTCTGGTTTGAATTTTTTTTTTTTTTTTCTGAATTACCTACAAGTTCCACTTGCTGCTATTGTGATATTTTCTTTTGCAATTACCTTAAACAAATAAATAGATTATTAAGAAGAGGGGTGGTCCTCTACCTTCGTAGCCCAAACATTGAACCTTATAACTAGATATAGATGTCTGCCTGAAGGATGGTATTTTCTGTGTAAATTCTGCCTAATTCTGGACATATAGTCACATGGCTGTTCAATGTCCCTGTGATCACAGTGTCACTATTACATTTATATTTGCTTTCAAGCTAACTGTATTATAGGAGCAAAAAACCTGCAAGTTACGCAGTAATTAATCCTTGAATGACAGCATACCTATAATTATGATCACAGCAACAAGTAATCTACTAGAGTGTATTTACTCTGGGCTGTGTTCATCAGAAATCACCCATGAAGGCCCATGGCAGGTACTGGAGGTCAGGGATCACGGCTCAGCCAGGCTTTTCATTTGGGCTTAATCCCTTAAAATAGAGTGAAGGCTACATTGTTTAAATCAAGCAGTCACGACTGTCAGAAAGCAGAATATGAAGTTTTATCAGAGAAACTAAATTGCACTCCAGTGGATTTTATGATAGTAATTGGACTTTGTACGTATTTTATGGTAAGTCTCCATTTAACAAGTTAATAAGTGAAGCAGGTTTCTGTATTCTCATGCTGAGAAGTCGCAGAAAACTTGGAATTTTAGAAAATTATGATGGTAACAGTAGCATAAACCAGGTGTGATGCTTGAGATTCATATCCTTTAATATCTTTGGATGAAAATTTACTTTTCTAAAAGGAGAGAAAGTTTCCTTCAATTTCTGGTATTGGTACCACCTCATGCTTTACTAATTTACTGCCATACTGTTATCTATGTCCCCGTACCTGTTAGCCACTTTAAGTGAGCTTTGTTTTTCTTACGGAGAACTCAAGGACAAAGTGGGAGAATAAGAAAGTGAGAAAGAGAGGAGAGGAAAAAGAAGTGCGATAGCAAGAATACCAGCTTTGCCTTCCAGGGATATCTAGAGTTCAATCAAGCTCAGTGGAAGCAGCAGCTTTATTTGTGTCCTTATTTAGTCTACTTTTGTTGGATTTTTGATGACTCGAGCTCAACAATGTCATAGAAGATCTTTGTTTTCTCAAGGTACAGTGCAGATGACCCTCTTTTTGGGTACCAGTTAATCCCAAAGTGTTGATGCAACAACATTCGTGTAGACAAATAATATTGTCAAAGACCAGAGCTGGCTTTAAGTGCAGATATGAACTCACACCTGCAGAGCACTAGACATTTAATTAAAAAGACTTAATTTCAGGTTTTCCTTGAATTTTGAACTCAGCCTTACTAAACTAACAAAGGTGTTATGTCCAGGTGCACTGACTCCCCTGAGAAGAGAGAGCATGTACCTTCCATACTGATTTCGAATCCTCATCTCTAAATAGAAATACTATTGATGGAGGGAAAAGCTGCTGTCAGATTGCTATGCTGTGTCTATAATCTATTTGCTGTAAAATGGAAAATGACCCAGGGAAATAAATGTACTATGAAAGTCTGGGCAAGAAAGCTCTAATAGAAAATATTTATTTAAAGAGAAGCATAGTTTTCCTGCATATGTGTCAGAGATTTTAAAAGATCTAAACACCAGGAGCTTGTAATTGTCTCTGTTGTCCTTGCTAATGTGTGAAAAATGCCAAACAGTGTGTTGACTAAAATCTTTGTATGTTTATATCATGTCTACTGGGTGTTTACATTCTTAAATGGCATGTACCCAGGAATCTGAAAAGAAACCAAGCAGTGATAATTCAACACTTCGTAATGAAGTGCCTAGGATGTAAACTTTAAAGAAGACTATTTCAAGTTTAGTCAGTTGCCACCCAAAGGCATTAGAAGTAAGAAATAGTGAATAAATATCAAATGAAAAGAATTTGACTTTTATATTGATCTTAAAATCATAGAACTACTTTGTTTGGAAAAAGCCTTTAAGATCATAGAGTCCAACTGTTAACCTGCCAAGTCCACCACTCAATCATGTCCTAAAGTGCCACATCCACATGTCCTTTGAATACTCGAGGGATGGCAACTCAACCACTTCCCCAGGCAGCCTGTTCCAATGCCTGACAGTCCCTTCAGTGAAGACATTTTTCCCAATATCCAATCTTAACCTCTTCTGGAGCAACTTGAGTCCATTTCCTCCTGTCCTATTACTTGTTACCTGCAAGAAGAGGCTGACCTCCACCTGGCTGTAACCTCCTTTCAGGCAGTTGCAGAGATGGATGAGACCCCCTAAGCCTCTTTCCTCTCCAGTCCAAACATCTCCAGTTCTCTCAGCTTCTCCTCATGAGACTTGTGCTCAAGACCCTTCACCAGCTTTGTTGCCTTTTTCTGGACATGATCTAGCAGTTCAGTGTCCTTCTGGGAGAGGGGTCCCAAAGCTGAACACAGAAGTGAAGTTTGGCCTCACCAGTTCTGAGTACAGAGGGACAATCACTGCCCTAGTCCTTCTGACTACACTATTTCTGATATCTTGTTTGTGAATAGATTCAGGTTCTTCAACCATAGGGTGGCTCAGCACTGGAAGCAGTCACAGCACCAAGTCTGCAAGAGGTCAAGAAATGTTTGGCCAATGCTTTCAGGCACATGGTATGATCCTTGGGGCTGTCCAGTGCAGGGCTAGAAGTTGAATTCTATGATCTTAGTGGGTCCCTTCCAACTCAGGATATTCTGCGATTCTATGAAATGGCAGCAAGAAAAAGGGTGCTGCCCTGTAGGATGTGCACATTTTAGATTTCCTGTCACTACTCTCATTGTGTAAATTTTCAAAGGAAAAAAATCAGGAAGTTGATAGGGATAGCCAGGTTATTTCTACCATTTACTTGCACGAGCATAAATTAAAATTTTCAGATACTTGTTGCCATATATTTATATATGACACAGATTTCTTCTCTGTGTGTCAGTACTTCCTTGGTTTTTGATTTACATTATCATAGAACAAATTAGATATTTTCTCCTCCATTTTTAAAATTTATTTCTCAAATCCTTTGGTATTTAAATAGGTAAGAACTTGAAAATTATTTGTAAGATATTGTTGCACATTGCTATGTAAAGCGTACATTTAAGCCTATGGAAATGCTGTTCTGTAGCATTAATCATGTTATATTAACGAAATGGATCAGATACTCAATTAGAACACTTAGAGCTCACAGGGAACTATTCGCATTAACCACTATGAAGATACTATGGTAAATAGCAAAGTGACACTCCTTATAAATGCATATTCCCTAATTATCATCAGAACTTTGTCATAGTGACACAACTTAAACAGGCAAGTTCTACCTGACCTGTACAGTTAAATATTAGCTAACATTAGATTAAAAGTGTAGGCAAAATAAATAGACTTCAACTTTGATCACAAAATGGGGCAATTGAGTGAGTGAAATCCACACTGTGCAATTAGAGTATTTCACACAGAGGAAGTACAGAAACACTGGATAACAATAGACAAAATGGTAATTCCCTGGATACATGAAAAGAATATGGGAGGAAAAAAGAATAAAAATTGCCAGAAGGAACATCATGTATGTGGGCAGGTTAACTAAATTAAGTGATTTTTTGTATCAGCTTGGCATAAGTTCTAAGCAATTCAATGTTATTCAGTGGTGTCAGATATTGCTGAAACATCCAAGAATATAACATCAATTGAAAACTGTGACTGATTAGGAATATAAAGGGATTATAAGCATTATTCATGCTTTCTTCTCTTCTATGGCCACCCAATGTGACAGAAAATCCATTTCTTTCTAAGTTAAATCCTGAAGTGTCACGAGATATTTAAAGAAATATTTTATAAAGCACATTCTTTTCTGAAATAAAAGATCACGGATGTGCTGATTTCAGCAGGGCTGGGCCAGTTTGTATTATTTAGATACCTGGCACAATTCTTTAATTTTTGTTGAAAAATAATACTTTGGAAATGTGACCGCATGAAACCTGATGTCGATCTTTAGAAAGACACCAAAAAAAGTCAGTGGCCTAAGATCCATAGGTGTACAGCCTCCATAAAGGTGAAAAAGAATGTAGAAATCTATGACTCTGTATTGACATTGCAACATAAGAGTTTCAGGGTTTGTCGGACTCAATGATCTTAGAGGTTTTTTCCAACCTAAATGATTATGTGTTTCTATGATAAGTGATTCCAGTCAGATCATTACAGCTGTGTCTTTATAATATACAGTTTTGGATTAAGGCAAAGCAATTTTAGATTTTTTGCTCATTCATCACATTTTGGAACTATCTAACAGTACATAATTGTCTCATCCTTCATAAATCAGCATAAATATTTCTTTCTTGTGATCACTAAATAAAGCTTAGTTATTGAGTTTTTTGACATTTTGAATAGTAGCTGTAATGAGATGATTCCAGGGCACCCCTGCCTTAGGGTTCTGTCTTTAACACCACGTCTTCAGAAGCTGGCTCTAATTATATATGCTTCCTAAAAATCCACCGTTTCCCATTTCTGTCGTCTTGTTTTGCTCCTGTGCCACCTACTCCCATATGCCAGAACAAGTGTTTGTGTACTTACAGTTTAGGTTAAAATCAACCCAGAAAAAGAGGTGGTGGAGGACAAAACTTTCTCTTTTAGCAGGAATGACCAGTTATGTACATTTAAACCAGTGATACTACTTAAGAAATGTGATTAAGGCACTAGGGGAACCCTGCTATTACCAGCCCAGTGGAGGGTACTCTCTGCTGTGTTTCAAGAACAGAAAATACCTCATCAACTGTCTTCCTGTTTTTCTGAGCCCCTGAGCTGTTGTAGCTGCTTGGGGCAAGTGCTGGAACTAGAAACACTTGTTTCTTCTCCCAGTTCCTAAAAAAGAAGGTTTCATATTCTTTTAGAAGGAATAAAAATAACGGTGCATTTATGGGAAATGGTGAAATCTTTCTGCCTTTGTAACTCCAATAAGGCAAAGAGGTGCTCCCAGGTTAGGATTTGGAAACACAGCACAAAGTATCAGCTAACTCGACCCAGCCCTGGTTGTCTTAGACTTGAAAACACATTTTAGGATGTTCTCATGAAAGATCTGCATATAAGATGCCTATGCTACTGGCTGGAAAACACTTTTTAAACATCTTTAGCAGAGAAAGTTAATAACCCATCAGACAGAAAGTAATTAAACAGAGTAGGTTTCCAGGTTTGTTTTTTTTTTTGCATTGCAAGGTAAGTATAAAAACACTATACAAACACTATTTAATCTGAATGAAGCTGGAAGATAACTAAGGAGAGAACAAAAAATATTCTTTCTCCATAGTTGGAGAGAGTTTTTTGGGATAACAATAAAGATATATAACTGGAGGTCATCTGCTCTGATTCACTACCTAACCTCGGGTAAGAAAGTGAGATTAAAATCATGTAACTGTGGCACACAGAAAAAAAAAAAAAAGTGTAACTTGATATTACCTGATATTAATCTGCTTGGGAAAGGAGAAGGGAATACTCAACATCTGCTTGGAGACATGACAGGTAATAGAGTTGGTTAATTAAACAAATATTTATGGATAATTCAGCTGAGATTGTTAGAAAGAGATCTTGATTCTTTTTTTGTTTGACGACTATTACGTACAGAAAATTTATGGAACAGGGACAAATGATGAATAGTTTGTTTGGTGATTGATGTGGGATATAATTAGTAATTTACTGATTATAATAACAGCCATTTTTATTTGACTAGTTCTGGCAGATAATGAATAATCATTCAGTGGTCTTGGTTATCAGTAACATAGAATTAACCATTTGTAGCCTTTTCAGAACAAAACAAAACATGTATATAGGTATAAACCTCAAGATGTTTGGTTTCCAATCCGAAGAAGTCTATAAATTGACTCTTCATAGGGCAGTAGTTCAGATAATGTGTATGTTAGGCAGAATCTTATATCTGTCATGAGATGTGTGATGATACAGTGAGCACAAAGCCCTAAGATTTGCCAGAGTTCATGTAAATTTATGTAATATATTTAAAACTGATTAGGAATTACATTTTTTCAGCAATAAAGAAACATGAACATGTCATGTGCTTATGATGACAATAGTCTTCCTGAAGACACAGATTGTTGTCCAGGAGGAAGTTAATGTTCTCATTGCCTTGAGACTTTTCTAACTCCAACTTCCCTGGGCCTCTGAGCACAGAAGCACCTGAACACATGATCTGCAGCCATAAATGCTGTAGTGCCTCATAACCAGCTTGCTCTGTTTCACTGTGTTTTAAGAATGAAGGAGGGATAATGTAAAGTTAGTTACACCAGGCATTTGTCATCTAGTATTTTGTTGGGAAATCTTTATTTCTTGATGGCATGGCAGAGCAGAAAACAACACTGTAGGGATGTATCTCAGTCCTTCTCCTATTACTAATGAAAAAAAAAAAAAACATGATGAAGGCAAGAATCCGGCTGTGCTCATTCCTTTCAGTGTAACTTGGGTATTTACTGTATGGTGTGCTGTTCACCTTTGTGCCTAATGCTCTTCTGCCTCCAAGGAGCAGGAGACTGTTCAGGATAACCACTGCCTTTAGAAGAAGGAAGACAATGTTGCATGGGTGAGGAAGATGAAGCTGTCACACCTAAAATTTTCCAATAGAGCACATAATGTAGAATGGGGGTGGAGGGGGAGCAACTGTGTTGCTGTGCACCCTCCCACTTGTATTGCAGCTGTGTCCTGTGCTCTTAAGATGCTGGCTTTGGATTGGACAGACATGCTCTCTGCACTCTGCAGACAGTGAAGCTAAAGGCCAGTTATGTTTCTGTGAGTCTCTATTTCCTGTTAGTAAAATAAAAGTATTTAAAAAAAAAGGAGGCATTCAGATATGCTTGTTAAAAAGGCTGTGCAAAGCCTGGAGATTATTTTATTTTATTTTTTCCTGAAAGCTTGGTAATTTCTTGGAAAATTAATATAGTATCTTTCAAGGAAAATACTTCCTGTCTGAAAGTTAATGTGTGTGGCCTTCAGGAAGTGATTCTGATGTTCCTTAGTAGGCTCTACAAAGAAAATATCATCCTTTATACTACTTAGTAAACCATTAATATAATAGATGTACCAGGACAGAGAATCAATATTTTTTACTATTATTATTCAATGTTTTTTAAAGCCTTTGCTGTGATGAGAATAGAGACTTTCAAATGGTCCTGTGTAGGCTTGTATTCACAGGTTCCTAAGATCTCCTGGAAAGGGAAATAATTTTTATTTAAATAATTTATTATGAGAGTCACAGTGAACTCCACATCTTAAATCCAAACTGATTACAGCTTGTCTATCTTGAAGCATTCAAAACTACTAAACTGGGATGCAGGAGAAAGGTAAATTTGGCTTAACAAAAAAAAAAAAGATAAGAGAAAAATAGNCCACGACAATATGGTTAACTGCATTTACCTGTCAAAATGCATCTGGTGTTTTTACATTTTAAAGCTCTTTCCATTTAACAGAGTCCAAGATTGACCTATTTCCCATTTTTGTTTGCATTTTATATTTTATCATATAGATTTCACATTTTTATTTTTCATTTGATGAAAATCCACGTATTTCAGCAAAAAGGCAAGGCTTTAATAAATAAAAAATATAAAAATATGTAAATTGTGCTGAAGAAAATGTATAAAAAAGTGAAGTGGAAAAGTCTTCATAACATGAATAACTTAAAAAACTTTTATAAAATAAAACCTTTTTCTTTTAAGGAAGATATTTTGAGTGAAATAGATTAATCAACTTTGTGTATAACATTTGTCAATTACATTTTCCTAAGTTCTTGCTCATGTTTGTAACTAAATATAATAATTTATTTTTCTAAAATTTATCTGCTTTGCTGGACAAGCCAGTTAAAGGAAGTTACCAAAGAAGTTCCCCTGAAGAAAAGAGTGTGTATCTCCAGAGGTGAGTGAATTTCCCTGTTTACATCATAATTTTTCTGTCCTGTGTTTCATAGAACCATAGAATCATAGAATAGTTTGGGTTGGAAGGGTCAGATCACGGCACGGCATGTGGGTGAGGGGATGTACCACCACAGAGACCTTAAAAATCATCTCATTCCATCCCCCCTTCCATGGACAGGGACATACTCCACTAGGCCAGGTTACTCAGAGCACCATTCAACCTGGCCTTGAACACTTCCTGGGATGGGGCATTCACAACTTCTTTGGGCAACCTGTTCCAGCGTCTCATCACCCTGTGACTGAAGAATTCATGCCTAGTATCTAATCTAAACCTACGCTCCTTCACCTTAAACTCATCTCTCCTGTCCAATCACCACATACCCTTGACAACAGTCCCTCTCCAGATTTCTTTAGGCCCCCTTTAGGTAACGGAAGGTGCTCCAAGGAGCCTTCTCTTCCCCAGCTTGAACAGCTCCAGCTCTCTCAGACTGTCTGGAGAGGTGCTCCAGCACCCAGCTCATCTTGGTGGCCTCCTCTGAACTTGGTGCAACAGGTGCATGTTCTTCTTATGTTGGAGATCCCAGAGCTGGATGCAGCAATCTGGGTGGGGTTTCATGAGAGCAGAGGGGCAGAATCACGTCCCTTGACCTTCTGGCCACACTCCTTTTGATGCAGCCCAAAGATATGGTTGGCTTTTGGGCCTGTGGCTGCACATTGCTTAGCATTGTTGAGCTTCTTGTCCGCTGATACCCCAAGTCCTTCTCCCCAGTTGTTCTAGGGACTCAGAATCTCCAATCCGTAAGCCCTTTCTGATTTTTCCTTACAGAGAAATAAAGAAAATGGGATTCCACAGTAAACCAGACCTCAGTGATTTGCTTTTCGTGGGATGCAGCACAGACCCTTAGTTTCTGAGCCAAGATCAGTTTAGTGCTTTTTGGTCAGCTGCAGTGCTGTAAAACCTTCCCAAGGTCTGAAAAAATGTTTCTGAAGAATACCGAAGTTCCACGTTTCCTCTCCCTTGGATCTTATGGACAGGATAATGGATGTTCCCTTTTAAAATATTTGTGCTATTGATTGTCTAGTAGGCTTTATCACTGTTTTACAAAAAGCTGTAACCTTACTTAGTTCTATGGTCATATTTTATTTACTTCTGAGGAAAATATTATCTTCAGAAGGTCCCAGCCTGGGATTTACTATCCTGGATAAAATGAGCAAACCTGATAATTAGAAGTTGTTGGCAAGCAAACAGCAGCCCTGTGCAAGGTCATGTTCCCACAGGTTTCTCTGATTATCACTAATTGCACCAAAATCACAAATTCAAAATGGAAAAGAGAGCTGATTCCATCAAGTGACATCAATTAGAGGAAGAGATGACAGCTACATCAGCCACCCAGCAATATCATGTTTCTTCTACTTAACAGTGGTATGTTTACTCTTTTTTAAATAATAAAAATGCTGAAGATTCTGCCATTTTAGTAAGGAGACTGTATCTCATCTGAATACTGTTAATTCTCAGTGATTCCTATACACATGAATTTTCTTCTTATTTTCATACTCTTGTACTACACTAAATAATTGCATTTTCCTCCTTGTTAAAGCCCTTCAGTATCTTTAAGCATTTATAATGTGTCCAATTAGTTGTATAATGGTAAGCTATACAAACACTGGGGGAGGATCTTCTAAATGAAAATATGGGAGTTAGACATTGATTTTCTGTAAAAGCAGAGCACTTAACAGCACAGTGCTCCTCTCTCTACTGGGCCGGGTCCAGGAAAGGATTTAGGCACCTAAGGCAATAGCTGAGTAGATACAAATTATCTAAATCCATTCAGCCACTATTTAACCTTTGTGGAGCCTAAATTCAATAAGGAACTCCCTGTTCCATCTTAAAATCCCTAAGCACATAGGCTTGTCCTTCTGTAGGTGCTCAGACCAGCTGATGTCTATGTAGTCATCTTATTACTTATTTTCCTTCTAAATATGACTGGAATTTCAGAAGTAGACATTCCTTTGCTTGAATGTACTCTGAGACTTAAGCTAAGAGGTTTCTTTCTGGTGTGTCAAGAACACATCTGCAGAGACAGGCTGCCTCTTTCTATAGTCTTCCTTTCTTTAGACTAAAGGAGAAGACAGTGGTGTTCACTTTTCTATCAGATTCTGAGTTCGCCAGCTCACAAATTAGATCGGAGTTCAGTTTCCTCCTCAGAAAGCATTAAACACACAGATCATGTCTCAAAGGAAAGTGTTTTCACCCCTATTCAGGCCATCGGCTGCATTTTTGGGAAAGAGAGGAGAAACCCTTTGTATCTTCAGTTGCCCCTGTGGCACCTCATGACCAGGAGTGTCAGAGTCTCTGGCCAAGGAGACTCTGCCAGACTCTGCTGGAGCCTGGAGTGTTTCAGGTGGACCATCCACAAATCATCCTGGCCTGTTATGTGCAGAAGCCAAGGAAAGCAATAAGTGAGTTTGGGGTCCATTATTGGCTTCAGGTACTCAAAATGTGTATTTGATATCCACATGGTTAGTCTCTGTACTGAAGTTAGTCTATCTCCTTAGTCTATCTCCTTACTGCTGCTAATCGTACTTTTCCTCTGGAAATATCTCAGATCTTAAGAAGGTACCTTAGAAAGGTAAAGCTGGAGGAAATTCATATGAGGAACATTCTCTTTCTTTTATTTTTAAGTTCTACTCTGGATTTAATATTTTTTTCCCTGAACATGTCAGTTAGAATTACACGTTGGTTATCTTTTTTGAGCCTTTGGTCATGTTATATATCTTTTTCTGTGGTATTTCTTGCCTTTGTACATCTATCTGGCACTGAGTTTTAAAATGGTTCAAGAAATTGAGCAACATGAACCTGTTTATTTTATCCCTATATTACACTAAATATTTATATTGTAATTGTTACTTAGCCTTGTCACAAATGTCTGTCTTCACAGATATCTCCCTTTTCTTACATATATATATACATTTGAAACTGCTTTTCTTGAAATTGTGAACCTGTAGTTTTTAAGCTTAATCATAATAGTTTTATTAATACATTTCTTCTTTTCCTGGTTAACCTTTTACACTATTCTGATACATTTACACATGTTGATAACCCTCACTTATGGCTTTAATCTATCGAAATCCTTTAATGCAAGCCACTCTTTAAAGGTCTTTCTAAAATTTAAATATAAATACATTATGTATTTAAATATATTAATTCTACTGTCTCACTTTCCTCTATTGATTTTGTAATTCTATCAAAAATAATATTGATAAAAGCTGTTGTTTACAAACACATAATTAAGATGGCTTATAACATAGATCCTTGTTAAGCTAATATGTGTTTGAAAAGAAACATATTGAATATCTGATGAAAAAGATTAAACTTATGCATTGGGGATCTGCTGGGTAAAGCAGAATATTAGCTAATTTACAAGGCTTAATTTTGATTTTAGAACAATGCTTTTATCCCAGAAAACTGTGTTATGACTTTGTCAGGGCTGGTCAAACAAGTACCTTGAATAAAATAGTGTCTGGGTTGTTTCCAGAAATAACAATTTGACTGTCTGTACAGAGATTTATACTGTACTCATGATATATACTCATTTATGTAAAGCAGGAAGCATTTCTTTGCCTTATGTAGACAATTCCAGAAGTTACGCTCAATAAGAGCAGATACCACCATTATATTGTAATGTCTATTTCCTTAGGATTATTTTTATGTACTACATTCTGGGAAGCATGTTTTACAAACACTTCCAAAGGAGCTGAGGATCAGCTGTCTAGTTTCAGACCACAGATAGTATGCTGAGGATTAAGAAATGTTATTATTTTGAGAAAAAGTTGTTGGATGTTTTGTTTTTTATGACAAAAAACGGGTAGTGACTGCTTGCTAAATTATTGCTTTTCATTAGATAGCAGCAAATTGAAATCTCTGTTCCAACATAGGCAGAAACTGTGCTTATAATGGTGAAGAATTAGTATTTATTGGATTTTTTTCCACACCAATTCCTTTCAATACTTGTTCTGCTTTTTTTCCCTTTCCAGACATTTTTGTTTCCATCTTAGGAAGGCTGATCCTGCTCCAGCAGATGTCAATGAAGTCTCACCATTACCATAAAGAAAATGAAAACCCATCCTCTCAGAAATCATTACAGCCTATTCCTTTTTCTCTTCCTCCTTCAGTCTATGGCTTTTGTCTTTCATAACTCTTTTGTTTATTGTTTCAGTTTTCCTTTTTCTCTCATGTTTTGGTCATTGATTTTGCTTTCTTCATTCTCACTGTAGCTTTACTACTCAAACACTGTTTTCCTTTCTACAAAGGAAATAGGTAATTTGCTGTACAAACAGGCTTTGTTGGATTTGATGCAACATCAATAGTCAGCCCTCCATTCAGTAAGACTAATGTCCTGTGAACCCCAGCTTCAGTCTGCTGTCATTTCCTCTCATGTCGCCAGCTTATGAGGGGATCACATTTTATTTGCTGGACTTATCAGTGTTTTTTGATTCTCCTGGTAATTGCCTGACCTGCTATGATTGTTGTTTGCAGTATTTACTGACTCACAGATCTTTTTGTCTACTTTTATCTGTGCTTGTTCTTATCAGTAGAGGCTCATTGACATTTTCTTTGTTCAGTGCCCACACAAAGATTTCTCAGGAAAAGTTCCCACATTCTAATGATGGGCACTTTTAGATCTGAAATATTTGTATAGCATTCAGGAGGAAAAAAAAAGCTTCTAAAATTAATGGTATGTTTTATGTGATAGTGTACTCTCTTTAACTACATATTTAAAAAAGAAAACATTCACTTTCTTCTATATCCCATGACAATCATATATTTTTACTACCAAAAAAAAAATGCCCAAACCAACCAAACAAAATCCCCTAAAAAGCCCATAACTGAACTAATTTTAAAATGTACAAAAGTAAAAAAAAATTTTTTTCTTGGAATAACCTCTCCCCCCAATTTGCAGTTTTGCTTCAGAATACGTGCTTGTTTATCCTTGTACTGCAAAATGCAAAGTAAATGCCATTAGTGCCTTTGCACACTGTGCTCTGTGCAATTTATGCTGAGCAGTAACAGACTTCAGCAATAAGTGGCCACATAGTGAGATGAACAGTTACATAACCACAGACAGTAATTGGATGCTATTAATGAGAATTTGGGATAACACCATTTTTTAGCCCCAGACGTAGTTAGCTTTTTATAACCTTGATTAGTGCCAAACACACTCTTTTTACAGTGTACAATTATTTTCCTAATCTCCATTTGTGCTCTCCAGAGTCACTGAAACAAAGACCTCTTTGCGTTACCCTGATTTGTCCAAGTGCCTCAGATTATGTATCACAAGTATGGATTTGTAAATGGTGTCTCTTCATAGGGAGAGATGAAAAGTTGTGTCACCTTGCAGACAGATCTAAGAAACTGTTCTTTTCAGAGTCCTAATTCTTTTACCTTTTTCATCTCATTCCTCTTGTTCCTGTGAATAAATGTCTGTACCCTTAGAAAGCAGCAGCTGCTTGTATTACACCTTCTCATATAGTCTGTCTGGCTGGAAGCCAGAGCAGGGCAGAAGCAAGCATCTGTTCATAATTTATTTTTTTCTTGCTATAGGCTTGCAGAAGGGAATAAACGGGGAGCTGGGGCTAGGTCCTGTACCAGATCCCCCTTTTTTAGATATTTTCCAGCATGACAACCCTCACTCTTTCACTAGATGTTCTTGGGAACAGATCTAGGATGTTGGCAGCTTAAAAGAACAGGGCTCCAGCATCTGCTGTGGACAAATAGACACTTCTGAGCAGAAGGTGTAGCAAAATAAAAAATGCCCTAGTCTACAAAATGTATGATTTTCTACTGAAAATTGTGGCCTTGACGTGTGAGTACAAGCGTGCTCTGACCTGATTTCCTGGGTAACTGTGGTTACTGCAAGTGAAGCCACTGGGAGCTGCAGGTGCTCAGCACTTTGGAAAATCAGGTATCAAGTAAAAAAGATGAACTTGCAAAGAATGTTTTTTAAAAAGAATACTAGTTGATCAATATTCAGATAAACAGCTCAAATTGTGCTGAATGTGATCATATTTAAAAGAATTCATACCTAAAGCAGTGTAATAAAGCACTGCAATTGAAAGAAATTTTTTATTTTTTTATTTTTTTTTATTTCTTATTTTCTGCTTAGAGTCACTGAACTCTAATTGACTGATCTTTTATCTTTAACCAGAGTCTGTGTCTATGGAAATTAGTTTTTACAGGTAGACTATTACTAGGTGAAAAGGCTAGAATTTTGGATATAATGTTTTGTATCAAGACCTTGTGGCAAGTGGTGAAGCTATCTTCTTGATGATCCTTTGAGGACTCCAAAAGTGTCTTGCATTTCCTAGTTTAATATTACTCAAACTTTCTAGCCCAGGACACCTTCTGTAAGTAAGTTTCCTCACTTTTTCTGTGATTCAGCACATTCCATATCAAAAAGGTTGGCTAGTTCACTAGCACTCCACATCCATGAGCACTTTAAATGAAGTGTGAATTTGAACAAAACAATTAAAAATGTGGCTAAATTCTGCTTCTTTGCAGATCATTTTGTGCAGTTGCCATCCTTGGAGGGTATCAAAACCAGACTGGATAAAGCCCTGAGCAACATTCCTTCCTTAAAAATCCTTGTGCATCTGGAATGACAGAAGGAAATGGTGGAAACTGCTTCTCTTGCTGGGTTTTTTCTAGTTTGCCAGGGAGGGCTGGCTTCAGAAGCTCCAGCTTTTCAAAAAGGCAGGATTTGAACTTATTAAAGTCTGGAAGCCAAGCAAGATACCGGGCAAGATGCAAGACCTAAACTATAAGAAGGTGCACAAGACTTTCAGTACTATTAGTATATTAATCCTAAAATTTCTTTGTATTTCCACTGTCTGTAACGTATGTTAATAGTCCATGTTAAGACCATGCTTTTTTTCCGAGAGAGATGTCTCATCTTGTCACCCTTGAATATATGTTTTTGTTCTGTCTGTTACTTTGTATCAGAACTAACTGAAAAGTGTGTAATTCAGTTTATGGAGGAGTGGAATTGCAGAAGAAAATACAAGAACACTACATTGCATTTTTTTTAAAACATTGATCACTTTTTGAGCTAAGACTTCCAGAATTAAAATGACTTAATGCTTCTCTACATTAAAAGTTGCCATAAAGAGAAAAAATTGAGGTGTGAATTTAAAGCTTATAAACTACTCCACATGAACTCCTTTTGCAAATTCTCTTAGCTAGCAATGTGTGAAGTAATTTACTCCACTTCCGAAAAGCATCAGTAAGTTCGCACCTTAGATTTGACATGGAGGAGGTTATCTCATATTCATTGTGCATTTCATGAGATGTATTGCAAATTCACAAACTCTGATTGGAGCTACTGCATAAAAGAAAAATCCTTTCAGTGCATTTTTGAGTATTCAGACATGTTTGGGAAAGAAAGCCTACATAATCAGGGCCAAGGTAAAGAAATGAGTCATCTCAAATGTATTCCAGTGGTTGTTCCCAAGGCATGCAGCAAGTCATTCTGATATTCATCATCGCTACTGCTTCAAGTCATCAGTGAAACCAAAACAAAATTTCAATGGAGAAACAACACAGGATTAGTAAATTTTGGAGTCATTTGACATCTAACCCTAGTCCTTCACTGCTTGTGGTACATGCTTTTCTTCCACCCCATGACTGTCCAAGGAAGTGTTCTGGTATTACTGATTGCTTCTTTGTGCCCTGACATAGAACATTTAGCAAAATCAGACCTCTAGATTCTATGCTATGGAAGGCAGAGTGAAACCTGACCACTATGGCAGCCTTTGCCTCCTCAAGAGCCCCAAAAAGAGCCTGGAGCTCCTTCCCTGCATGGGAAACCTCTCAAATTGTTGTCACTCTCCCATGTAATGGAAGGAGTTTCTTAATAAGATAAACAAATGAGTGGCTAACAATGATGGCAATGGCAGGGGTCAGTCATCAACATACACATTTTCTGCATTTTCATATTTACCCAACAGCAATGTTTACCAAGGGCACATTTAGACTTCAGGCTGTTTCTAAATATATATGAAGCCCTCCCAGAATATTAAAATTGATTGCATATGAGACAATATTCAATCAGTTTGCCAGATCGATCAGAAAAATTCAGCTGATGTATAACATTAGTTTTGTCGGAAAATCTTCCCAAAACCTCCAGTGCTTAATCAGCCTTTTTGATCTAAAATCTTAGTGGGAATTCTCACTATGGCTTTTTTTTTTTCTTACAAAATTTCCATCACTTTCTGTGTCTCACTAAGCCAAAAGTATTGAGGGAATAGTGTTTTTTTGTGGCATTTTGGCACTTGAAATCCAGACTGGAACCACAGTGTGCATAAAGCTTAAAAACCTCTAGCTAAAAGCTAGCTATGCTTTATGAACCTCTAAAAATAAAGTTCTTTTTGAAGTGAAAAGATGATTGTCATCATAAAACAACTTGTCCATTCGAATTTCAAAATCATATAGTGGCTTGGCTAGAAGAAAAGAAAGAAGATATAACATTTCTTGAAAATTTGGGGTACACTTTTTTTTTAATTTATGCCTATGCTCAGAATGTGTGAATAAATGCAATTTTTGTTATGAGTTTACAAACTAAAAATTCAGTCTGCTTCAAGTAACAAAGCATTTTAGTAGAGCTAACTCAAATTATAAATCATCCAAACAGAAGATTCAAAAATCATTAGAGTGGGGGTAAATCAGGAAAAAAAGAACAAGAAAAGGTGAATTCCCTCTCTATGAATTCAGATTTTTGAACATTCTTCTTTAAAGGTTAAAGACTTTATCTTCAAATCAAAAATGGAACTCTCACATGATCACACAACTTCAGGATTAAGAGCTTTCAGAAACATGGCCATTACCATAACAAAATTAGAAGAGGTAAAACATTGCATACCTTTATATCCAGGTAAATACATACCTAAGACTTTACAGGATGGAAACCTATGTCAGACTAACTATGGCTCTGTCTGTGCTGCACCAGTGAAGGAGTGGAGATAACAAATTAGTTTTGAGTGGTAGTAGATCTGGAAATGGAAACAGTCTGTCCAAACTCATATGAAGCTATGATAGAATTTACTAGCTGAGGTGTAGCAGATGGTGGGACTCCAGCTGCAGTAGCACTGTATTATGTGATCTTCTCATCTGTTATTAAGACAACTCTGTGTACCACATCTGTTGTGTCCTGTATGCATGTTCTCTGTGACCCAAATATAGATTCTTCCCAAACATTTGACACCTTTCCCAACACTGGACACTTTTAAGATTCAGCTGAATAGAGTGAAGGGCCACCTTGTCTTGACTATGCTTTTGCCAAGAAAGATTGGACCAGTTGATCCTTTAGGTCTCTTCCAACCTGATTTTCAATGACTCTGTGATAGTGAAATATCACATGTGGTGCCTGAAATGTTTTTAGTGTTTTGAATTCTAAAATATTTTGTCTTTAACTATAAATTTGCTTTTTCATTTAGCAAAACAAAATCAGAGGAGGAAAATTGCAATTTCAGGTCTGAGAATCCACATAAAGGAAGTCATGAGAATGAGAACTGAAGAAGGGTGAGGAAGGTACTGTAAATATAGAAATGGAGAAAAAGTTACTGAGATCTGAGTGCCAATATAGATTTTGAAGTCCAGAGCCCAGAAGAAGGGAAATTTGAAAAAAGTGTCAATTTGATTATGTTAACAACTATGGGGGGAAAAAAATCAATTATTCTATACAACAAAAAGACGTGACACAAAGCAGAAACACTGAACTAACTATAATAATATAAAAGGTCATCAACAGGTTTACTATTAAATAGATTGGTTAATGTTGCTATTATTTATTGTGCTTACTATTTTAAAACTATACCAAAGAATTTAATATCTATGTATAAAATTAACAGACATTCAGTCAAGAGATGGGAAGAGCACAAGCAAACAGTAAATGCTGATCAGTATGGTGGACAACAGTCAAGACATGGGCTACTTCACCTTTGTCGGCATTTTTTATGTGTCGCTGAGGAAAATGTTGCAGGTGACTGCCCAGTGACTTTTGCAGGTGTTTGTGAATGGGTTACAGTGCAAGTGAGAACAGGATGCTTGGCTGTGCTAGGTGGACAGATTCTGTGAGGGGGATGATTGCATGTACCAGAAAGGGAGATCTGTGCACTGTGCAACTCGAGAGGAGACTGGCAGACAGGTTTTCATTGTCGCTTCGGAAGACTTACAACCCCCAGCCAATGCAGCTAATGGATCTCAAATGTACAACAGAACCAGGCATACTTCTCAGGTTAGCCCATGTGATTAGCACTCAGCTCGAACACCCACATTAACCACACTGACAACTTCTTGCTGATAAGCAGCACTTACATCATGGCATCACCACTAATTTTGCAGCCACCAGTGTTATCTCTGTGAAAATATCTTTATTATTTTATGATGTCACACTTGTGTTCCCTGCCCCTCCCTGTGAGCTGTGCTTGCAGTAGAGTGGCTCTGTCCCTGTGGGAGTGTAGGGAGCCAGAGTTTTCACTGGAAACACTAGAGCAGATGGATTAATTTCTGCCCAGATTCAGGTGGATTGCAATTTCTTCCAATAAAGCTTTTGTGTGGGGACTATAAAAAGGCTTATTCTAAAACCAAGAGAAGATCCTAACTTACCTGAGAAGTACACTTAGAGGCAAAAAGTCTTTTTTCTTATTAGTAATAAGTAAGTAATGGCCAGTCTTCGTGAACAAAGAACCGGGGAAGGTCTTTACACCTTCCAGCCTGGGCATTGGATTTTTTAGGTGAGACACAGTGTGCGCGGAACTGAGCCCACCCTTTAATCCTAAGGTTCACCTGCCGGGGCCAAGCGAGCTTGGACGGTGGCAGCGAGGTCCTCATGACGTAGATGGATTGCCTTACAGGGCTAACAAGCTCCATCTGCCCGGGGAGTGTCCTAACCGGGAATTGAACCCAGGTCTCGGCGTTGACAGCATCGTGCCTTAACCACTTGTACTCCCCTGCTGGTTTGTAGCCCTTTTACATATTTCCCTATTCTTTCAATCTAAATCTTTTCCTTCCTGATGTTTCTTCTATGATTTCTCCTCCTCAGGAAGCCACCAGGCCTTCCCATTTCCTCCAGCAAGGCACCAGCCTCAAATTCCCTACTGCCACCTCTGCTAAGTGTTCCCTCCCTGTCCCCCTATGCCACCTGCTCTGAGAGGTGTCTAGCACTTAACCTACAGCCATAACCTACATTCACAGGGGCCTACACCCTGCAGGGCAGCTTGGGAGCCTGTGAGTTAGTGATACTTGGGCAGTCTTGCAATATGTCAAGTGTGAAGAATGTTAAGCACAGGGCAAGACTGAATACATGGTATGGAAGCACAGCCCTCAAAAAAAGAGGGCTCCCAACAGATTTTTGTAAATGTACCCTCAACATTTAAAAAAAAAATAGTTGAAAGTTTCAAAATAGCTGACAACCAAGCTAACATAATTGTCCTTATTGTTTGATTCTAAAACTATTGAACCTCTAATGAAAACAGAAAATATTTTAAACTGAAAGCTCCCTTTATCTGTGATGTTAGAAGGGACACATTGTACACTTCAGTTTTTTTCCATTCATTTGCTCCCAGATAAGCAGTATGCTATTACTCTCTAGTGGTGCTGCCTTCAGGGACTATTTCTGTCCGGCACTTGGGAGAAGGCATTATGAGATGTCAGCATGTGTGAGCAGAGATACTATGGCTTGTCATGTACCAATAGGCCATATTCTGCTATAAAATGATGGCTTTGTCTTTTATCAATGTCACAGTCCTTCTTAACAAGCTGTGACTCTGTGGTTCATCACAAAGGAAACTGTCATCCCTAGATACGTGCCTTGAAAGTCCTTTCATCTTCCATGCAGGTAGGATCTGCCATGTGACATCAAGCAGAACAGTAACTCCAGATGGACTCTGGTAGTGCAGCAGTGTATTAGTATAGGGGTTCACTGGCACAAATTCAGGTTTTGCACCTTAGATTACAAGGATGAAGAAAACATATGTAAGCTTTTAAATGAAGCAAGACCTAGTAATATGTTATAGCTATAAATAGAAAAGGAAATGTTAGTAATCCATCGTGTTTAAGAGATAATTTATTTATCATGGTCTTATACCGAGCAACAGATAAATCAATTAGAGTTGCTTTCAAAAGCAAATAAATAGTGTTGGTTCAATGGAGTGATGACAGATGAAGTGTTTTGAGGAACTCATAAGTTCTATAGATGGATTTCTCCACATAATTATGTTTAGAATGAAATCTGGAGAATCACTGGCCTTCACTAAAGACTGTGATGCTGCTAGCAATTTATCTGGCTCAATTTATCTAGTCCTTCTATTCATAAGGTCACTGAACAAAGAAACAGGGTCTGTTGCTAGGATCAGAGACAGACACCTAAGGAGAAAAGCCTTCAGCATTTCCAGAGGGCACATATATTAAATAGTTATACAGGATGTATAGTGAGTGCTTTGCATCAGAGCCTGCAGGTCAGAATTTTTCTGGCAGAAGAATATGGACACATTCCGCTCACTTCAGCATTTTGTACGGCCATGGGACATATTATACTGCCAGTGTAGTGATTCTGCAGATCAGATTAAACTACTTTGTGGACATTAAAGTATGAATATTTCATGTGAGCTTTTACAGGGCTGAATTTAAACTAAGATGCCAAAGTACTTCTTCACATTTCTCTTTCTTGAGATTTTGTATTTTTAAGTTTGTCCTCCCTTGCATAAAGTTGCTCTTCCATGTGACTGCTTTTTAATCATGTAAGTGGGAAAATCAGCTATATTAACCCTCATGAGATGCAGGCTTCCAATCCCAGTGCAGCAAAAGGAAGAAGAAAGAGATGCCTGTCAGTCAACAAAAGTGTCTTCTGAGGGTGTAAGATTACAGAGAGTGAAAACAGAGTAGTTTGTCCATTGACGGAAAATTGCAGCATTCATATATAATAGTGCTGCGAGGATTTGAGGGATGCCAAGGAAACCTGTGTGGATGTGTTACCAGTAAAAATGCCTGCCTGGATGGTGCTTAAAAATAGAAAAGAGGGTGTTGAAAACATAGAAACTGATGTTGAGGAATTTCTGACCTCTTTATTTTAGAAAAGTGTCATCTCCCTCTGCCTGACTCTGAGTGCTCTCACCCCTAGCAGTGTTCAAAGATTTGAAACAAATTATAACTCCCTGGAAATGCAGTTACAGATAGTCTCTACTTGAATAGTGTTTCTCCATGAAGTCTGGATGCATGCTTCCCACCAGTAAT
This sequence comes from Empidonax traillii, assembly GCF_003031625.1. Taxonomy (NCBI): domain Eukaryota; kingdom Metazoa; phylum Chordata; class Aves; order Passeriformes; family Tyrannidae; genus Empidonax; species Empidonax traillii. The sequence goes on from NW_020955226.1 coordinate 285,896, forward strand.
AACTTTTAGCTATAATGAAAATTGGTACCACTTACACACAAATATAGACCACAGAGATCATTTGGACTGCTTACCTAGGAGGGAGAGAAATCAAACTACTGGTTTTGTTTCATTGTATAATCTATGCTTAGGTGGGTGTGAACGGGCAGTGAATTCATCCTTCCTGTTGCTGCTACATTGCCACAGGGATGCCCAGTTTCCAAAGGTCCCATTAGACTTGCTTTGTGTTCAAGTTAATCCCCACTGTAACTTCTGGATGACTTCTTTGCCTCTATCTCTCCCAAAAGCCTGTGTTATGTATGTGCACTAACAGAATCTGAGACAAAGCCTATAATAATCTCTAGGCAAAAGACATACATGCTAAGATTAAGCAGCATTAAAAATTAGTATTTTCACTTGCTACACAGTAAGATTAATTCATCATGGGAGCTCCATCCTCTTGGGCCTTTCCACTTGCTAATAGTTCTTGCTTTTGGACTTACCTCTTATCAAAAATAGATTTGGTTTTCATCCTGCATTTAATATGTCTCCCATGGACACCAAAGTAATGAAAATATATGGTAGTAAATGTCCCATTGCAGCGACCAAAGGCTGAAAACTCCTGTGTTTTCCTGAAGACAGTCTTGAGGAATGCCTACTGAAGATTGTGTTTTCATCTTTTATGGCTGGACCACTGTGGGAGTTGCACAGTTTACGTTGTGAATGTGTAGCCAAAAATTTCTGATATGAAAATCTGGTAATGTGTGCTGGTTATGGCTGAGATAGTTAATTTTCTTCACAATTGCTAGCATGGGAGCATGTTTTGGAGTTTTGCTGGAAACAGTGTAGACAATGCAAGGATGTTTTCATCATTGCTGAACAGCTCTAACAGACTCAAGGTTTTTCTGCTCCTCACACTGCCCCACCAGCAAGGAGGCTGGGGGTGCGCAAGGGGTTGAGAGGGGACACCACTGGGACAGCTGACTCCAATTGAGCAAAGGGATATCCCACACCATATGGTGTCATATGGTCAGCATATAAAGGTGGGAGAAGAAGGAGGAAGGGGTGGAGATTTGTTGGGATGATGTCTGTAATCTCAGGTCACTGTTAGGTGTGGTGGGGCCCTGCTGTCCTAGGGATGCCTGCCCTTGGAAAGTGCCGAATGAACGCCTTGTCTGGCTTTGCTTGTGTGTGTTGCTTCTGCTTTACCTACTGAAATGTCTTTACCTCTGGGTCTTCTCACTTTTACTCTCCTGATCCTCTCCCCCACCCTGGTGTGGTGGGAATGAGGGAGTGGCTGTGTGGGGCTCATCTGCCAGCTGGGGTTAAACCACGACAGACTGCATAATGTTTTGCCTCTGATGAATTTTGCAACACTGAAGTTAGAGTCATAGAATCATGGGATCATTAAGGTTGGAAAAGACCTTTAAGATAATTAAGTCCAGCCATAGAAGTTAGATATTGATCTTCCCTTTACACTTCAGAGAATGAAGGGGGGTCCACAGAATCCAGCATAGTGAGGAGGAAACCACTTGAGGTAGCTCATGGAAAGGAGAGGTAAGACCTAAGTTTTTCCCAGAAGATTGATGGGCTTACTGATGCTATCTTAGCCCCAAGTTTTCTCCAGGAAAGAGACATTCAGCTCTTTTCCTGAGCAGCAGCAAAGCTTTTTAAAACCAGCTGGTGGTACTGCAGCGCAGTACGGAGTTACTGTAGTAACTCAATGAGAGTCTAGTGACTGGGGCATTTGCCATGCATGCTAATTTCTATGCTTCCTTTTTCCATCTCAAGTACATTGCGTGTCTTTGTGTGCATAAGTATAGAATGGGCAAAATGACAGTGCTATTGCAATAAATCTTGTCTGTGTGTGAATTCACACATTTAATTTATCTGATTCAATACTGCACATGTTTTGTAGCATTCACTGGATATTTGTGGAGTCAGAAATGGTCTGCAACATATTGGTTATCATTTTTTCTGCCTTTTCATATGTTGCAGTAAGTCAGTGTACATAATGGCTTTAGACTATGATAATTCAGGCAGAAATATGTTGATTTAAATATATCATTCATTATGACTGTAACATGATGAAGACCCATCTTTATAGTATAAGAATACTTCCTGGAAGTGATGGTGCTATAACATCATTTAACATACTCCCTTTCGCTTTTCATTTTGAGGTAAAGGTCTGTTTTATTCTTTCACTATGAAATCTAATTATAGACTGTTTTTTCTCTAGAAAACAAACCATTATACCTCTATATGCCAATTTTTCATCTCAACACATTATGTAATAGCTCAAATGAGAGCACAAAACAACACAAAAACAGCTGGTGGGAAACTTTATTCAACATTAGGCACTTTCTAGCCTGAACAGTGCAATGTGCATGGCTTAATGCATCATATGTCTTTACTAATTTAAGCTGATTGTGCAAAAAGGGCTGTGTAGGGACACCAGTGGACAGCTTCTGTTATGGAGTCATGCTGAAGCTAAAGGTCTGCCTAAATTTGCTGCATAATGGAGCCAAGGTTATTTTTACTTCCCATTTTGTGTTTAAAAAGTAATGTTAAAAACATAGAGGTGGAAAACTGGTTGATATTCACAAAATGTCTGTGCAAATAGAAGCCTTGGAGAAGAGTATTATTCTCTTGGGTAGCATTCTGAATTCAGATCCTAGCATCAGCTTTTGAGTTTTTGGACTATTAGAGTTTGAATGAACAAGCATCAAGAGATTTGGAGTTGTAATTAGATTTTTTTTCTGTACTGTGCCCTTTTTGAGACCATTTATATCTCTGCTAAGGCTACCTTTATGATCCTTTTGCAATTTCAAGGTTACTAAATAGGGAGTTGCTATCAATTTTGGCAAAACTCCATTGAAATACTGTTTAAATTATCAAGAAAATACCTTGATGTTGATTCTTTGTAATGTAAATTTCATGTTTCATTTAATAGAATTCCAGCTGAACTAGATTTAAATATAAATACAATAATGTGTAAACTATAGTTTAGAAAGGAAAATATGTATTCTACTCAGAAGGTGAAGTCTTGAATGGAATTATATGTAATAAATGCAATTAATAGTACCTGTCAGATATATAAAATGAGACATATATATTTGGGACAAGAAAGGTCATTTCAGAAAAAGAAAGTCATATGATTTACTTACTTTCTCCAAATGCCTGCAGGATAACTATTGATGTAATTTTAAATTGCATCAGTAGCCATGACTTCCATGAGAAATTCTGTCTCTGTTTAACCATTACAGAATCCTGCATACTTTGATGTGGCTGTAGGGCCATCTGGGACCCAGCCCTCATTTGCAACATGTCCTGTACAAGGAACATGGGACAGATCTACAGAGATGTTCTGGTTGTAATCATTGGCTCCTCTGATTGCTACCAGTTCCTCTGGGCGCTTGTCTTGCAGAAATGTTCCCCATGGCATATTGGATGGATTTTGAAGGTTCATGCTACTTTTCAGCTAAATTCCTAGCTACTCTTCATATGCTGGAAAGACATGAGAGTGCATTAGGCACCTCTGTTCTGCACTTGATGCGTTTTCTCAGACTCTAACCTCCCTGAGAGACTGTCTTTTTCTATGTCTATTTATTCCCTAGGGTAATAAAACCCCCACAGCTCAGCTGGGGTCTGTACACACAAGTACACAAGTAAATAAAACCTGACATATACAAATGCTGAACACAAAATAAAAATGTTCTCAGGATACAGATCCATTTAGTTGAGTGAATATTAATGATTAAAATTCATTTATAATTTATCTGTTTACTGCCATTTTGTTTTTATATATCTATTATATAAATATCTATTGAAATATTTTTCTTTTTAAACAGAAGACTAATTGGGTGCAGTACAAACAAAATAAAACTGTGCTGCACAGTCCTTAAAACCAACAAGTAAAGGTAAGCAGTAAAGTTCTGGCTTCCAAAAATAACTTTTTGTTACACAGCAGTGAAAATCCATTTCAAGTAAAGGTAAGGAGTAAAATTCTGACTTCCAAAAATAACTTTTTGTTACAGTTCAAGAGTGAAAAACCAATTCAAAGTGCTGACAGACCAATCCTCTTCTGATTGCTCTACTCTTTAGCAGGCTACCCATTATATTGAATTATAAATCAGACTGTTGCTCCCAGACCAAGAGCAGCTCCTGCAGAACAATCTGAGCCAGGTTCCCCTATTCATCCCAGCACAGGGAGACCCACCAGCAGTGGGGCAGGGCACAGAGCTGCCTTGGGAGAGCCAGGGTTACTTGCCATACTCCAAGCTCTAGTTGACAAACCACTGTCAGCTTTGCCCTCATCTGAGCCATCCTCTCCATGTCCTTGACAACAGAAAATTGAGGGATTTGCTTGGTACTCATTGGACTGATTTATTTGGTTTACAGAAAATTGTTCCATGGCATTCAAGAAGGCTTGGCAAAATTTATGCCTTTTATGCAATACGTGGGAGATTGACCTGCTTTGCACATAATGAGAACAAAATAATTTCTGAGGCATAAGTTTGGTGTGTTTTGTTTTCCATTTTTAATAATCTACTTAGAGATATTGGTTTATTTACTGGTTCTCTAGATTCTATAATCATAAGAAACTTGTTCTACTGAAGAAAATAACTTTCCTCAACCTCCAAACCTGCATCTTATTAGCAAGCAATGTAAAAAATTTTTAGTGTTTGTAATTCCTGAACATGAACTCCTAGTTGTGAAGCCCACACAAGCTATGCCTTTTCCCGTGTTCTTCACATAATTTTCAAACAAGCTTAGCCGCCCTTAAAAATAGGTCAAGGCTGTGCTCAGAACTGTGCCATTGCTCAGGTGTTAGTCTTTGCAGGGATAAGAAAAGCTGATCTACAGGGCCAGCCTGGTTTAAACAGCAGGTGAAGGACATGAGCCTCATTAGGTGCAACCCCACTGTTTCAATATTTGTGGGTGTGGCCTCGGCAGAGGATCTTTAGAGGCAAGACAACCTCCAGAGAAAGCATGGGCAAAAGTTTCTACTTTGTCATGTAAGTAATCAATAAGTGGGTCACTCATCGTGCATAGGTAGATTTCCTGGTACACTGTAGATCTTCATCTCTGAGTCTTTAATGTACAAATTCAGTTTTTGGCAATTAATTTCTTTGGGAAATTTCTACTGATTATTTTGAGAAGTTAATTTTTTTTTCCCACTTTTCCTTCCCAGTCCTTGTTAAAATTACTGAACATAGGAGATTTGTATGCAGTTTTGTACCTTTCTTGTTCTGAAATGCTTTAATATTTTACAAGTTGCAAAACTGTATGGTTTTTCCTTTTGAGGCGTTCAAATAAACCCAAGGCTTCTGTAAAAGAAAGTGAAAAAATCTGTTGATATAAGTGTTTCATTTTTAAAATAATCAGTGGTGCTGTAGAGCAGGTGCTAAATAGCCAGGAGTGGCCTGGGTCTGGGAGCTGCCTTTGTAGGCAATAGAGGGGAAGGATGAAGCCAGAGTCCTAGGTGAGGTGGAGGGGAAGCCACCTGGAGCCATGGCAAGGCTTAGATCCCAGCAGTCACTGAAGATGAATGAAACATAGTTGAGAGGTGAGGACAGTTTGGATAGGAGTGTGAGACAGCTGTTTGCTGTTATTTTGTCATTGCTTATTGTTGCTTTTGCTAACAATGAAGTAATTCCTCACTTTGAGGAATCTGATTTGTTGGTTTATTTAGTTGATTTTAAGACTCTTGATCTTATTGGGGAGCTCCTTATAAAGTAGGTCAAGACAGATACTTTCCAATACCACTGATTAATTTGTAATTTTCTCACTCACCTGTAAAAATTGCATTGGAGTAAGTTGGTGTCTTATATCGGTACAGCTGTAAATAATACTACATCTTTTGGTTTAGAAACTACTAAAATTTAAACATCCTGTCTTGGAAAATTTTGCAGGTGAAAAAATCTGATGAATACCACAGAATACTGCCCGACAAATTGGCACAAGGTAAGAATCAAGGATTATATCTATGCTTGAGACAAACTGTTGTGATTTCTATCTCACCTCATGATGACTTCTGGCTTGAATAAAAGAGCAGTGTATGTGGCTTGTTACTGAAGTCAGTTTAATAGCAAATACTCCAAATGAACTGAAGGAAGTTCTTTGAGGTTTTCTGCAGTTTCTGTAAGTATAGGGTGCATAAGAGATGCTTCAAATACTGAGTGCGAATTTGATGTTGCTATTTTAACTTGAGAATGTTGTTTTAGCAAAGTTCTGTGGGTTCATAGAATAAGCAGAAAATTGGCTCAGGGAAGACAAAAAAATAGGAAAGAAAGTAAAGGAAAAGCAAAAATCGCAGATGGAAGATACTATAAATGGATGAGACTGTAAGTAATGAAGAGCACAATTGCTGGCTATTTACAGACAGTTAAAATCAATAGAGGACAATGACACTTCAATACAGACAAATATAGAAACAGGAGGGCTTTTTTTTTTTTTTTGCCATGTTTGTTTGGGAAATGGTGAGGAAAAAATAATAGAAGGTATAAATATTCTTGGACAGATACAGAACTGGTGTAGGTGGGAAAGGTACAGCTTTTCCTAGTTACTCAGCATCCCCACCAAGTAAACACACTTCAAAGACAACATGTTCAGACTCAGCTACCTGCTACACGCATCTATTAAAGGAAGGAAGAATTAAGAAATAACACTGGGTGGAAAAACAGCAGTCAAACTTGTTTAAACTAGAACTCTTTATTTCTGTTTGGATGTTCTGATGGAGACAGTCTGCCCTGCAGTATGAACTGCTGTTTATATTTGTCTAAATCTGGCCAGATCTCAGCTTTAGATTGTAGGTGTCTTGCTTTGGTGAAGGCAAAAAAAAAGGCTGAATACCTGGTTTACTGAGCTTGATGTGAATATTGGCAATAGGAAATATCCTGATGGTGCAGGCCATCAGAGACATGTGGCAGAGGCAAGACTAAAGTATCACATGTAAAAGTTCTTGCACCTGACAGCCTCAAAGCTCTGGCTTTCCTTATAAAGTCATGGCATTCTAGGGGTAACTGCAGTTTTACTATCTTCTCAGTTTTGCATCTTGCTGTGTTCCTGCTTAAAAAGCTTGATAAAAACCTTCATCTGCCCCTTCCTTTACTCTGATGCCCAGCAATAAGGGCTGATAAATGCTGTCATTTTCATGGAATAAGCTTTTATACTCACTCTACAGAAGTGAGAAAGATCACACTAGATCATGGTTGCTGGAGGAAAGGTCAATATCTAAAAGGATTATGAAAGGAAGATTTGAAAGAGCAACAGGTAATGCATTTAGAAGACAGAAACAATAAATTATGAGTGCACACTGTGTCTAGAACAACTTTCTGCTGTTGCAGCAGCTGAGCTCAGCAGGATGGAAGCTGCTTTCCATTTCCAAGCCCAAACCCACAAAGCAGGGAGACTGCTTTCACCTTCCTCCCCGTTAACACACAACAATAGGACACAGATAGTCCCTGCATTTTTAGGAGATGACTGAGTGATTAATTTTAAGCATGTATTTTACCTTGTGTTTACATTTACAGATGTTGTTTCTATTTCATCTACCACCACGATTTAATGGAGCTCTGGCAATGAATGGTGCTTTGTTGTGGACCTCCCTTAAGAAGTCTAAAAAACTAGAGAACAAATTTGGGATTCAGTGATTTGTCCTTGAGGTTTCTCTAGTGATTTCTCCCGAAGCACTGGCTTCATGTGGCCCCTATGCCAGAAACAATATAATAGGATGTAAGAGGATTTGTCTCATGGCAGTTGTCAGGACTAACTCTTGTAGAAAAGAGGGAGACAAACCCTCTTGGAACCAGCAGCTCAAGCAAGCAGGAATGGGTGGTTTAGAAGAAACAAGCAAAAGGCTGTCACAAGGCACAGAGGCTGTCTAGTCCAGAAACTGGGTCTAGTAGCTAAAAAAGCATCTCAGAATTGGTTGAGGGTAATCAACAAATAGCAGAAAGAAAACTTGCTTCAGCTGACTGCAATTTCTGCCAGTCTTCAGTGTCCATTAGCAGCATAAATAGCGCTCAGACTGACAGGAGCCATCACAAACATATATTCTCTCCCCCTGGGAGGTTTAATAAATATTGGTAGGTCCTAAAAATGGCTACAATGTTTATTGATTCAAGCCTCTGAGATTCTACTGAGGAATAATCTGAGGGTTTCATAATGTAAATTATATGGTTGTCTATATATAGTTTGAAAACACAAAGTTACAGCTGCAAATCTGGATGCATTATTTGTACGTGTATCTTTGAGGTAGAGATTGAGCCTGTAGTTAGGATTGTGGGAGGTTTGTGTATTCTTTTGTGGGATTAATTTTCTGTTCACTTTTATGTTTATTTTCTTCCGAGTTTTTAGCATAAGTAGTTGGTTTTGTAGGTTGTTGTTGTTTTGTTTTGGTTTTTTTGTCTGATCTAGTCTCTTCTCTGAAGACTGAGATTGCTGTGGAAAGCCAGGAGAAAATCCTGAATTCTGAAGCCAAACTGGCATTTGGATAGTATACAATGAGTAACATGCAGTCCACGGTGGAACTAAAAGAAATAGTGAACAGTGATGACCTGATTGAAGTACTTTGTACTGTAAAAACAGCAGTCACTCAGTTAAAGACTGTATCGTGAAGAGAAACATAAGAAACCTGAATCAAAGTTATGTTGTTAACTGCAGGTTTACCAATCTCTCCTGTGGGGCACTGAGTCTCAATATATCTCACCCTCAATATTCTTTATACATAGTGTTTGAATAAATGAATATCCATGTAGCTATAAATTCACCAATATGTGATATGTAAATCTGTGGCAAGGCTAATTACTATAATAGAATTTTGGTTTGGTGGTTGGGATCTTTTTTTTTTTTTTTGTATTTAAAAGGCTGTAACTTGAAAATGAAGTAGTTACAGTTCCAACAGCTGCCAGGGAAAATTCAGTTCCAGTCTGAACAAATGAGCTACACTACTGTGTCACCTGATGTGGCTACACATGCTGGGTAGCTGATGAGAGAACTGGTGGAGAGCTCAGCTCTCTCAGCTCTTCATTCTCATGCCTCAGCAATTCTGTACGAGGTAATCTTAGGCCTTTCCTGTTGTTCATGTGAACTGCTTTTATCTTCAGCTACATCCAAGCAACTCTCACTAAAATCCATTATAGCACTGCAGGTCTGTCTGAGCACAGACTGTATGGGCTAGGAGGCCTAATTTGTCACCTAAGGTTGCATTTGTTTTGTTATTGTACAAAATGAAATTGATGGGAGACATATGTAGCCTCAAAAGAGAAATAATAGCAGTTTTTTAAAATAAAGTAATGGTAATCCTAAAAGAAGGGAAAATAAATATTACAATAAGTTGCACAAAATCCCCTAAAATACCGGAATGGGAGAAATCCCTCAGACCTGCATCTATGTGTATGTGGCAGCTCTTATCCGGGAGGTGGTAGGATCTGTCCCTACCAGAACTTTACAAACCTCTCTCAAATCCTTTTGTGCTTTTCTGTCTTACCGGTGTTGTGAGGTGGCAAACAGCAATGCACCTCTGCTCAACTACAAACCTCCTACAAACTTGTACCAATGCAGCACGTTTCTAGAATTTTGGGCTTTTGTTCTTTTTTTTTTTCCTTATAAAAGTGTTTAAATGATTTACAGAGTCCAGGGTGCATATGTGGTCCTTTGCTCTAGCCCAGAGCAGGGGTGTGACTGTCTCTCCCAGACTCATAGGAAAGGGCAAATGGCAGCTCAGGCTGACTATGAAGAGGGGACATGTAAGAGAGAGTTTCAGTTAATAAGACAATGGCTCTTTCCCACTCTCATAGATATAACAACTAAATGCTCTGGCTGGGTGGAAGTGATGCTTGAGTGGATTAAATGTCTATTTGAAGTAGAAGTAGTTTGACTCTTACTACTTCTAGACCTATTTGGATCTGCTTCACTTTCTTGATTGTGTGATTTCTAAAAATGTTTAAGCTTTGTTATAAATCTCTTAGGACACAGATCCTTTCAAACTTGCCCAGTTCTTAGTTATAGTCAAGTGCCTGCCATTATACTGCAACTAGTTAGTGTTTAGGCCAAATTAAATTACCTTAGCTTTCTGAGATGATAAACCCTTTACACATAGTGTGTTAAAATGCTTACCAACATGATAAACTTGTTGCATCTTAACACTGAAATGATTGCAAAGATTGCATAGAGTGGCTTGACAAATGAAACAGTCAATAGCAGAAACTCTGTTGAATTGTAATCATCAGTAACTAATTGAAGTGTGTCTGATTATAGAACAATTGAATAATTGCACCTCTTAGCCTTACCAAGAACTTTCCATCTGGTGTAGGAGTAGTGATGTGCTGACAGATGGTCTTCACATGAAGAAACAACCTGCTTTTCATCAATAGCATGACTGCACTGCTAATTAGAGAAGAGTGAACAAGGCATAAGTCAAGGAGGAATTTCTAAATCTAGGTTAGACTTAAGAGATCCATTAAGATAATTTCAGGGCCAGGGTTTGATATCATTTGTTAATGCTGAAAACACAAGTAATTTTTAATGGCTCGATAGTGTGAAAAGGACATGGGCCCTTAAAATAAGATACAAATGGACTTTAGGTACCTAATTAAATTATGAGAACTCTTGACTCTTATTGTCTTCCTCATGCTGTGATCTCTACAAGTTCACAATGTTCAGTCTTCTATCCCACTCCCATATAGCTCAAAAATCTAGAAGTGGTGCCTGAAAAGGGAATGGGTGCCTCTCTCCAAGATAGATGCTAATACTCCCAATGCATTACTAGTAAAGAGGATGCAAGAACAAGAAGGCATATTGATTGCAAAATACAACCCTGTCTCAACTCTATCCTTTTCTGCCTCAAAGGTGAGGAGAGGAAAAAAAATAACCCACCTGAAACCCCAAACCCACGGAACCAAGTAAAAAGTCACCATAGGAGAAAGAAGAGCTGGATTGGCTTACTGAATAGATATTCACACCTAGTTCTACAAGTGTCCTTCTGATTGAAGATATTTTGGTGGATTATCCATTTTATTGGGTCCTTTTTTCACCAGAAGCTCTCTCCGAGCAGAAAATAGGGGACTTGGTCCATTTATTTGGTACCTCCAGGCATTTGGAGCACATGGGCAAGTGGCTGCTTCCACATGTGAGTGGTTTGTGCTTGCTGTGGTGTAATCTTGTAAATCCAGTGTAATACAGTCTACTGAGCTGCCCTAGTGGTGTCTCAGAAATCTTTAACAGAAACACATTACTCCCTCCACTAACTCTAGAAGACAAGAAGTTAAAAGCGAATATTTCAATACTTGATGCACAAATCTGTAACTTGTGGTGGTGTTTTGGGTTTTTGTTTGTTTGTTTGGACTTTTTTAAACTTTATTGTATGACACTCAAACCCTTCAAGATTTTAGAGAAAATCACAAAGAATTAGATATCTCTCTGGGTTCTGTCTGTAAAGTCATTGAACATGTTATGCTTAAAATCTTGAAGATTCAGACAAGAGTATTAATCATTTAAGTTCTGAAAGACATTGGATTTCTCAAAATGGAGATTTGTGATCCAGACAAACTGATATTCTTCTCATATATTTATCTTTTTACAGATAATTAGGAAAAAACTAAATAGCACTTAAGCTCTCAAAAAAACTGGCAGTTATCAGGTAACTTCCTTCTGGCAAAGTTTCAGTGTTTTTATAATGTAGCTTTGTGTCAGTTACTCTCAGAGAGTTAACTTGAAGTAGCTTCTTTTATTTTTCTTCTGACATCAGGAACCAGTCTTTACCTTCAAAAAATAAGGATTGACATCCCTTATGAATCTTTCTTTTGTCTGAATTAATTTCCTGATTATTTCAGTGCCTATCCACTCTTTGGTTCTAAAACTCCATAGGTTATATGATTCCTTTGGAAATCAGCTCTAAGTACTGGCTTTAGTTACTGACAAATAATGCAATGTTCTAAATGTGATAGATACCAATTTTCTGAACCATTGACAGCAGTGCAGATATTTAACAAAAGAAATCTAAACTTCAGTGATGTACTCTGTTATTTAATGCAAATATTATTGCTATTTAATGCAAGTATACTTCTCCTAAACAGAATTGCAGTGATCAAACCTCATAAGCTCCAGAAAACATTTACTGAGTCTCACCCCTAGCCTTCTGCCCCGGGCAAAGAAATTCAAAGGAAAAACATCAAGGAGAAAATCTCAAATATGAAAGGTGATCACAACTAAAAACAAGAATCAAAATGGTGGTGAAAACTAAGGCTTTTCCTTTTGTTCACTTCTGGTTATACAGAAGCTAATAGAATATAAATCCCTGTCTAGGTATACTGATTTGCAGGACTGATGCAGTATGGATGATCTGTACAGACCTTATAAGAGTAACCTCTAATTTGTTCAGAACTGTCAGTCTTATTCATATACTTTGACACAGGGGTCCAATAGTGTAAGGTACAATGGCTTATGGTACTTAATAGTAATACTCCTAGGAAAAGTCGTTGTCTGGGTTTTAATTTATTGTATCAGAGAGTAGAGAAGGAAAAATAATAAAATAAAAATATAAAATTTCTCTTTGCCATATCTCAGTAATGGAACAGCTTTGAAACTGGAGATGCTTTTAACCCATTCTCAAAGCTAATAGTGAAATTGTTTATCAGTGGTATTTACTCAGCTGCTGTATAGCTAAGGTCTATATAGCATGTTAACACTGGAACACGTATTGATCTCTTTCTGTCTCCATCATGTTCTTGACCAAACATCAAAAGAGGCTGCACAGGAAAGTAATCTCAGATGTTTTCTGTCTTTGTGTTATGAAAAGTGAGTGGCATTAATTTAATGGGCTGGGAAGTGTTCTTGAATCAGAAACATGGATGGAAAGCTTTGTCAGATTAATTGGATATATATTTTTTTTTTGGTTCTGATATTTCAAGGATGCTGGGCAGGATAATGCCTTTCTATCCAAAAGATGAAAATTATGGGGTTTATTTTGTTCCCTCTAAAGGAGAGAAAAAAACCCTATTCTTAAGTGTGTGCATTTAATTTCACACAGACAAGCACACTCATGTAAGTTTTAATCAAAGAACATTCAAAAGAATACAAAGCTGATCTCTGGAAGAATCTTGTGCTGTTTTGATCTGATGTCGAATTTTATGAGTGTCCTACATCAGCCAGGCCACAGGCAGGATGGTGCCTGTGAAGGCAGCTGGTAGATGGTATTTTGTTTCCTCCCCCTCTGTCCACCATGTGCTGGCACTATTTATGAATTTAAACCCTGCTCTGATGACTGGGTTATTATTCAGTACATTTTAAATAATAGCTCCAAATCCCAGCTGATTCCTCAGTTAAATTGTTAAATTTGCCTGGGGAACCTCCTGCAGCCCCAGGAACTCTGGTCCTTTCTCTGGTACCATTTTTTTTTTTTTTGCCCCAGTAATTCTCAGTTCTTCCTTTGCACACTAGTGTCTTATCTGATATATCTCTTCTTATGCCTCCTGCTTTTTGCATTCATGGTCTTTTCCTCTTCTTTTCCCAGGGCTAGCCCCAGTCTGTGTGCTGCACATCAATCTCAATTTTCCCTTTAATGGGTTCTAAACCCATTTCTCT
>NW_020955226.1:299482-304238 GCF_003031625.1 Empidonax traillii
TTTTTTTTTTTTTTTTTTTTTTTTTTTTTTTTTTTTTTTTTTTTTTTGGTATTTAAAAGGCTGTAACTTGAAAATGAAGTAGTTACAGTTCCCACAGCTACCAGGGAAAATTCAGTTCCAGTCTGAACAAATGAGCTACACTACTGTGTCACCCAATGTGGCTACACATGCTGGGTAGCTGATGAGAGAACTGGTGGAAAGCTCAGCTCTCTCAGCTCTTCATTCTCATGCCTCAGCAATTCTGTACAAGGTAATCTTAGGCCTTTCCTGTTGTTCATGTGAACTGCTTTTATCTTCAGCTACATCCAAGCAACTCTCACTAAAATCCATTATAGCACCGCAGGTCTGTCTGAGCACAGACTGTATGGGCTAGGAGGCCTAATTAGTCACCTAAGGTTGCATTCGTTTTGTTGTTGTACAAAATGAAATTGATGGGAGACATGTGTAGCCTCAAAAGAGAAATAATAGCAGTTTTTTAAAATAAAGTAATGGTAATCCTAAAAGAAGGGAAAATAAATATTACAATAAGTTGCACAAAATCCCCTAAAATACCAGAGTGGGAGAAATCCCTCAGACCTGCATCTATGTGTATGTGGCAGCTCTTATCTAGGAGATGGTGGGATCTGTCCCCACCAGAACTTTACAAACCTCTCTCAAATCCTTTTGTGCTTTTCTGTCTTACCGGTGTTGTGAGGTGGCAAACAGCAATGCACCTCTGCTCAACTACAAACCTCCTACAAACTTGTACCAATGCAGCACGTTTCTAGAATTTTGGGCCTTTGTTCTTTTTTTTTTTTTCTTATAAAAGTGTTTAAATGATTTACAGAGTCCAGGGTGCATATGTGGTCCTTTGCTCTAGCCCAGAGCAGGGGTGTGACTGTCTCTCCCAGACTCATAGGAAAGGGCAAGTGGCAGCTCAGGCTGACTATGAAGAGGGGACATGTAAGAGAGAGTTTCAGTTAATAAGACAATGGCTATTTCCCACGCTCATAGATATAACAACTAAATGCTCTGGCTGGGTGGATTAAATGTCTATTTGAAGTAGAAGTAGTTTGACTCTTACTACTTCTAGACCTATTTGGATCTGCTTCACTTTCTTGATTGTGTGATTTCTAAAAATGTTTAAGCTTTGTTATAAATCTCTTAGGACACAGATCCTTTCAAACTTGCCCAGTTCTTAGTTATAGTCAAGTGCCTGCCATTATACTGCAACTAGTTAGTGTTTAGGCCAAATTAAATTACCTTAGCTTTCTGAGATGATAAACCCTTTACACATAGTGTGTTAAAATGCTTACCAACATGATAAACTTGTTGCATCTTAACACTGAAATGATTGCAAAGATTGCATAGAGTGGCTTGACAAATGAAACAGTAAATAGCAGAAACTCTGTTGAATTGTAATCATCAGTAACTAATTGAAGTGTGTCTGATTATAGAACAATTGAATAATTGCACCTCTTAGCCTTACCAAGAACTTTCCATCTGGTGTAGGAGTAGTGATGTGCTGACAGATGGTCTTCACATGAAGAAACAACCTGCTTTTCATCAATAGCATGACTGCACTGCTAATTAGAGAAGAGTGAACAAGGCATAAGTCAAGGAGGAATTTCTAAATCTAGGTTAGACTTAAGAGATCCATTAAGAGAATTTCAGGGCCAGGGTTTGATATCATTTGTTAATGCTGAAAACACAAGTAATTTTTAATGGCTCGATAGTGTGAAAAGGACATGGGCCCTTAAAATAAGATACAAATGGACTTTAGGTACCTAATTAAATTATGAGAACTCTTGACTCTTATTGTCTTCCTCATGCTGTAATCTCTACAAGTTCACAATGTTCAGTCTTCTATCCCACTCCCATATAGCTCAAAAATCTAGAAGTGGTGCCTGAAAAGGGAATGGGTGCCTCTCTCCAAGATAGATGCTAATACTCCCAATGCATTACTAGTAAAGAGGATGCAAGAGCAAGAAGGCATATTGATTGCAAAATACAACCCTGTCTCAACTCTATCCTTTTCTGCCTCAAAGGTGAGGAGAGGAAAAAAAATAACCCACCTAAAACCCCAAACCCACGGAACCAAGTAAAAAGTCACCATAGGAGAAAGAAGAGCTGGATTGGCTTACTGAATAGATATTCACACCTAGTTCTACAAGTGTCCTTCTGATTGAAGATATTTTGGTGGATTATCCATTTTATTGGGTCCTTTTTTCACCAGAAGCTCTCTCCGAGCAGAAAATAGGGGACTTGGTCCATTTATTTGGTACCTCCAGGCATTTGGAGCACATGGGCAAGTGGCTGCTTCCACATGTGAGTGGTTTGTGCTTGCTGTGGTGTAATCTTGTAAATCCAGTGTAATACATTCTACTGAGCTGCCCTAGTGGTGTCTCAGAAATCTTTAACAGAAACACATTACTCCCTCCACTAACTCTAGAAGACAAGAAGTTAAAAGCGAATATTTCAATACTTGATGCACAAATCTGTAACTTGTGGTGGTGTTTTGGGTTTTTGTTTGTTTGTTTGGACTTTTTTAAACTTTATTATATGACACTCAAACCCTTCAAGATTTTAGAGAAAATCATAAAGAATTAGATATCTCTCTGGGTTCTGTCTGTAAAGTCATTGAACATGTTATGCTTAAAATCTTGAAGATTCAGACAAGAGTATTAATCATTTAAGTTCTGAAAGACATTGGATTTCTCAAAATGGAGATTTGTGATCCAGACAAACTGATATTCTTCTCCTATATTTATCTTTTTACAGATAATTAGAAAAAAACTAAATAGCACTTTAACTCTCAAAAAAACTGGCAGTTATCAGATAGCTTCCTTCTGGCAAAGTTTCAGTGTTTTTATAATGTAGCTTTGTGTCAGTCACTCTCAGAGAGTTAACTTGAAGTAGCTTCTTTTATTTTTCTTCTGACATCAGGAACCAGTCTTTACCTTCAAAAAATAAGGATTGACATCCCTTATGAATCTTTCTTTTGTCTGAATTAATTTCCTGATTATTTCAGTGCCTATCCACTCTTTGGTTCTAAAACTCCATAGGTTATATGATTCCTTTGGAAATCAGCTCTAAGTACTGGCTTTAGTTACTGACAAATAATGCAATGTTCTAAATGTGATAGATACCAATTTTCTGAAACATTAATTGACAGCAGTGCAGATATTTAACAAAAGAAATCTAAACTTCAGTGCTGTCCTCTGTTATTTAATGCAAATATTATTGCTATTTAATGCAAGTGTACTTCTCCTAAACAGAATTGCAGTCATCAAACCTCATAAGCTCCAGAAAACATTTACTGAGTCTCACCCTTAGCCTTCTGCCCCGGGCAAAGAAATTCAAAGGAAAAACATCAAGGAGAAAATCTCAAATATGAAAGGTGATCACAACTAAAAACAAGAATCAAAATGGTGGTGAAAACTAAGGCTTTTCCTTTTGTTCACTTCTGGTTATACAGAAGCTAATAGAATATAAATCCCTGTCTAGGTATACTGATTTGCAGGACTGATGCAGTATGGATGATCTGTACAGACCTTATAAGAGTAACCTCTAATTTGTTCAGAACTGTCAGTCTTATTCATATACTTTGACACAGGGGTCCAATAGTGTAAGGTACAATGGCTTATGGTACTTAATAGTAATACTCCTAGGAAAAGTAGTTGTCTGGGTTTTAATTTATTGTATCAGAGAGTAGAGAAGGAAAAATAATAAAATAAAAATTTAAAATTTCTCTTTGCCATATCTCAGTAATGGAACAGCTTTGAAACTGGAGATGCTTTTAACCCATTCTCAAAGCTAATAGTGAAATTGTTTATCAGTGGTATTTACTCAGCTGCTGTATAGCTAAGGTCTATATAGCATGTTAACACTGGAACACGAATTGATCTCTTTCTGTCTCCATCATGTTCTTGACCAAACATCAAAAGAGGCTGCACAGGAAAGTAATCTCAGATGTTTTCTGTCTTTGTGTTATGAAAAATGAGTGGCATTAATTTAATGGGCTGGGAAGTGTTCTTGAATCAGAAACATGGATGGAAAGCTTTGTCAGATTAATTGGATATATATTTTTTTTTTGGTTCTGATATTTCAAGGATGCTGGGCAGGATAATGCCTTTCTATCCAAAAGATGAAAATTATGGGGTTTATTTTGTTCCCTCTAAAGGAGAGAAAAAAACCCTATTCTTAAGTGTGTGCATTTAATTTCACACAGACAAGCACACTCATGTAAGTTTTAATCAAAGAACATTCAAAAGAATACAAAGCTGATCTCTGGAAGAATCTTGTGCTGTTTTGATCTGATGTCGAATTTTATGTGTGTCCTACATCAGCCAGGCCACAGGCAGGATGGTGCCTGTGAAGGCAGCTGGTAGATGGTATTTTGTTTCTTCCCCCTCTGTCCACCATGTGCTGGCACTATTTATGAATTTAAACCCTGCTCGAATGACTGGGTTATTCAGTACATTTTAAATAATAGCTCCAAATCCCAGCTGATTCCTCAGTTAAATTGTTAAATTTGCCTGGGGAACCTCCTGCAGCCCCAGGAACTCTGGTCCTTTCTCTGGTACCATTTTTTTTTGCCCCAGTAATTCTCAGTTCTTCCTTTGCACACTAGTGTCTTATCTGATATATCTCTTCTTATGCCTCCTGCTTTTTGCATTCATGGTCTTTTCCTCTTCTTTTCCCAGGGCTAGCCCCAGTCTGTGTGCTGCACATCAATCTCAATTTTCCCTTTAATGGGTTCTAAACCCATTTCTCT
>NW_020955226.1:304549-321840 GCF_003031625.1 Empidonax traillii
CCCCAGTAATTCTCAGTTCTTCCTTTGCACACTAGTGTCTTATCTGATATATCTCTTCTTATGCCTCCTGCTTTTTGCATTCATGGTCTTTTCCTCTTCTTTTCCCAGGGCTAGCCCCAGTCTGTGTGCTGCACATCAATCTCAATTTTCCCTTTAATGGGTTCTAAACCCATTTCTCTGTAGTCTCATTTCTTTCCCATTTCTCTTGTCTTGTCATTATTTGAGTATAGCAATGGCTCACTGAGGTCTATGGAGACACAGGGCATGTGCTTTTAAATTCCTACATCTGGCCTTAGTGTTACAGGAGACATCTTCCATGAGCAACTTATACTGAAACTGAAGAAATCTCTACTGAAGAGCAGCAGAATTTATCAAACCCTTTCCTAATGAATTTTCAAGTCATTCTTCAAAATCTTGAAGACACTAGGACATTTCTGAGACAAGTACATCAAGTTAGGGGTTGGTGACTTCATTTTTTAAGCATGGGCAAAAGAGTTTACTTTGCTTTTTGAGGCAGTCAAATCATTATGATATTTCTGTAGCATATCTAGGATGGAAAATTCCAGCTTAGTCTACAAAAAAGTTTTCAAAGGTACAAGCCACTGAAAAACTGAAAACAGGGTCTTAAAATAGGAACTGTTAAGCAATCTTACTAATAGCTGGTATTACCAGCCCCACCTATATAAAATATAAGCATTGCTTTCCTAATAGCCTAAATGCACTAAATACCACTAATGTAATCTTAGCAATTTCTACCAGAAAGATGTGGCTGACGTTTTCTTGACTTTATTGATCTGCCAAAATTATAAAGTGTCAGTACTTTATGTAATCTTTATCTAAAAGCATAAAAGGAGAGTGATGACAGAACAGTTTTATATACTAATGTGGTAAATATAGCTAGAACTCTGTTCAATATGCCAAGGAAGGAACAAGCCCCTAAAAATGCTATTTATGTGTGACAATTAAAGAAAAGTTGAATGATTTGGGTGGGATTTTGTTTTGGTTTTAGATGGTGTCTCTAAAAAAGAAATCTGTCTTAGGGCTCAGAAGCATGAACTCAGTTTACTGACTGACCCACTGGAAATTTTGAACACATTCAGATTAGCTTATAGTGCAGCAAAAGAAGACCAATAACTAAGACTTTTATTCATTTTCAGAGGTCTCTAAGCATGCACTTGAACATCATCTAACTTTTAATAACTTGGTATCCTTAGTAATTTCCTTTTTCTAATCTTTGGTTAGCACCAAGACTCAGCCCACAGCATTAAAACACCGGACATAAGGCCACAAGAAAAACATATTTGCAAGTGCTGTTAACAGTTCTGTTGATCCTCTTGTGTTGGTGAATTCCTTTGCAGTAAAATTAATAACCTTGACAAGGTGTATTTCCATACTGTATCTCAAGTTCAGATTTATATGAAAATTCCTCTCCCCTACTTTGCACAGAAGCCTCTTAGCTGCTGCTATTATGCAAACAATGAAAAAAAATAGGTCACTATTCAATTGAAGTTCAACACTGTGTTGTTTAGATAAAAAAATGCAGAGCTATTGTTTCATAGTAGTTATATTTTTGTTTTCCTTTGCATTTTGAATAATGCATATTATCTAAGCTTTTAAAAAACATCTACTGAGAAAGCTGACTTGAACCTGTGAGCTATTGCAGATAATCTTAAACATGATGTCCTTTTCCTTACTATCTAAATAAAAGTTTAGACTATGTAAAAAGAGAATTTGAGTGATGAAGAATCTTGATATAGGGCAAAAGTGTCTTTAGATATTGGGAAGCCCACTAAAAATGTCCATATATTAAACAGCACCTTATGCCCTCAGTACTTATGGGAAAACTTATGGCTGTTTTTTTCTTCTTTGGTAAAAATGGGGTTCAGGGACTTGTAAGTTATTGGAGAATCAAAGAAAAACAAGTGTATTGAAGAGTGTAGTGAACACCTAATTTAATTAGGTATGGAGGGCAGTGAAGCTCGATTTACACTTGCACCGTTCATTGGCACCTATGGTTGGGCTACCAGGTGCAGAGCTGAGTTAAGTGATTTTTCATTCAGCAGAAACATGCCATGATGTTTTTCAGATACTGCCCATGAGAGTTGACTCCTAGCCCATACATAATGAGCCTATATTGAGAGTGTTACTGACAGTGATTCAAAGCACTGCTACCTTTTTCCCCATTCCAGTCATCTGTGAAGCTCCTCCTGATTCCAGTAAGCCTGCCTTAGTGCTCCTGCTAGCACAACATCAATGAAGAATTTGTTTTTCAGAACAAAATATGTATAATTCCTTGTGATTTAGTTATGGAAGTTTTGTGTGAAATCAGCTCCTGTTAGTGTCAGTTGTCTTGTGGGTTATCTGGTCAAAATGGCACATACAAATTCAATAAAAACAGGCTGTTCAGGCAATTAAGCTGTCATGGGATAAGAGGAAAGATCCTTTAATGGATTAACTCCCAGTTAAAAGCTAGAAAATAGAGGGTGGGAATAAATGTTCAGGTTTTTTTCTAGAAGAGAATCACATATGTGATCCCTTTGAAATTTGCGTTTCATGTTCAGTGTTTTCATACATTCCATTTACAATATGAAAAGAACAAGCAGAAGTCTAAGAGGAGAGTCTAATACTCACTGTAAAGTATTGCAGAAAATTCCCATAGTTGATGATAAGCTGCTGGGTGGAGATCGATTTTGATAAATGAAAAGTAAGATACTTGGAAAATAACACTTATGAATCCATATAAATGATGGACTCTTACCTAACACTGCCAAAAAGATTTTGGTGTTAATGTAGAGACTTCTTATAAACATTAGATAATTGCTCACAGCAGAGAAGAAAGACAAATTGCATGCTAAGAATTATTAGAAAAAGGGTTGATAACAAAATAAAAAAGTACCATTATGCAACAGAATAAATTTATGGTGCTCCCACATCTTGATAACTACAAACAATTCTGATTACCTTATCTGAAAAGGTCACAACAGAGCTGAATTTTAAAAAAAATGACAATGTTTATAAAAGATGCGGAAGGGAGCCTGTGTAAGGAGAGGTTTAATAAGCATTTCACCTTTGAAAAGAGATGATTGAAGGAGGATAGTGGGGTATAAAATTGTGAAAGTCTTAGAGAAAATAGAGGGGTGAGGGAGAGGCAGGAAATGTTAACTTTGTCTTATAACTGAAACAGAATAAAAATGTCCTGCAGCAACTTTACAACAAATTTAGGTATTGGTCATGCAACATAGGATTAAAGGGGAGTATCCTTTTACAGGAAGGTGCGATAGCCAAGAGTGTTAAAAGGAATTTGTGTTGAAAGCATGTGTTGAAAAGAAATTTGGAAAAAAAAATCACAAAGAATACATCTGTTACTGGCTGTTAAAGTTATGGGTTAGATGTGATCCTTGCATTCAATGTACTGAAGCACTAATTGATTATTTTTATACTTCTTGAGCATCTGCTATTGGCCAGTAGCAACAATTAAATTCTGAGCTAGATGGACTTTAGGTCTGACAGCTTGATCATGGTCATGAAGCTTATGGTCTTCCTCTGGGGATTGCAAATCTTGAGGGGCACAGTTCTTTGATGAAGACAGTTTGTAAGGACTTTGCGCATCACTTTAATTTTACTGTCCTTTGATAATTGTTGAGATAAAACAGTATGCAAATCATTACCTAATAAATAATTGCTGAATATAATGAAGTAGTGAGAACTGAACCAATTTTGATGTTTCTGCTGCAGCTGAATGCAGTTCTGTTTAATCAGATTTTATTCTAACAAGTGCAGATACACACTGTCCTCCACTTTCAAAATTGGTTCTTAAAAAGTACTGTATCTTCAAGCAAAGCAGTCACTCTTTTAGGTACAATTACTGTCTTTAATTATAAAGCTATTTCACAGTAACACTCGACCAGCACTGTAGTCTCATGTCTATCTGCAGTGAGGAGAAACATATAATTCCTTCTCTTGTGTTTCTGTGCTAAAATGATAAATCGGGTATTTTCCCCAAAGACCATTTACCGAGTGACAGGTTTTTGGAAGTCCACCTAGCCACTGAGCAGGTGCCAGAAAGACTTTATCAGATGTAAATTTTGAGAGAAGGGAGAAGAAACATGTGCACTAAGGAGTCCCTTGTGCTTTTCAAGAGAAATATTTTCAGGCTTTATATTCCCATAATCTGGTACATCTGGAATATCTTTCAGCAGGGGTAGAGATGGTACTATGGTAAGTGTTACTGGTAAATTGGGCTTTTTGGCCATCCTAGTACCATTCTCCAGTTGGAGTTGATATATTTAATGTATGATCTTCTTCCTCTATTTGCTTGTACTTTTTACTCAGATGGATAAAATAATCCGTGCATAACTAGACACTGAATTTGAACCTAGTAATTTACTTAAATAGCTTTGTAAATCACTGGTGTGAACATTTCTATGACAAAATATTGGTCAGGAAACATTTATGGAAAAACTCTTTTGGCTTGTAGGAAGAGATGTAAGGTAGGATTTATATGACTAAATCACAGACTGCAGCAAACTTCACCCAGTGTGTGGGGAGAATTAGGATATGACGCTACAGTCTGGCCCAGACAAAGCTCCCCTCCTAAGCTTGGTTTAAGAGAGCACTAGCCTGTGTCTGAGCTATTGCCATATTGCTGCTGCCAGATTATATTATCTCAAGTGTAGTCCACAACAGCTGCCTTGCGTCCAGCTCAGCAGTTAGCAAGGACAAGGGATTTTAGATAACCTTCTGTCTGTGTGAAGTTATAGCCCATACTTAGGAATGAAGCCTGAAAGTCCGCAATGTGGGAAGCAGAGACTAGTCTGTGCTAGCCCGTATAAAGCTTTGGGCATCCTGGGAATTCTGCCCTTGCTCTCCATCTGAGGGTTACCTTACTCAGGGCCAGTGTGAAGAACTCTACAGGTATGATTTTTTGTCTGTGTTTCCAAAAACAGCTCCTTGCAACTTCTTGCCCAGGATACAGGCTGGGAGTAGGGACAGCAGCAGCTTCTGTCTGTTTTTAAAGACCCCAAACTGGCATGGACAACCCTAGTCTGTGCATGACTATGTGGCCAAGCTGAGTACAGCTCTAAGGCCCATGAGCTGCACTGAATATGACAAAAGCTAAGCTGAGCTTATTTGGTTGCTTAAGTGAGTCTGAACACCTTAACTGGAAAGCATAAAGGCAGCAAATCTGATGCATCTGAGTACAGCAACCATGGGGAGCTCAATTCTGAGATTTGCTGATAAATATGTTCTGTGTGGCAGATTGTAAGCTGTGGATTTAAGTTCTCATAGAATCATGAAATTCATGGCTGGATCTTTCTAAGACACTTTTCAAATGAAGACTATTGTTTAAAGCATTCTTGTTTCACAGGCAGAAAACTCCCTCTTCCGAAGTCATATTCTTTTTTTTATCTGATGAATGTTTACTGCAAAATAGATGTAAAATTTAATGCTTCCCAAGGATTACAATTGTTCCTTGAATCAGAACTAAGCACTTATCAGTGCCGGGTGCAACAAATTTCAATGGTAGAAGAAGGAAAACTGCTGCCTTGGAACCAAAGTATTATCTGATCTACAGGATTCACTGAACTGGAAGTTGAACCTAAAGACAAAGCATGTAGTTTATGGTTTTGAGGTTCAAAGTTATTTAATGGAAGGCCTGTGAAGAAAGAGGAAAAGTAAATTGTGCTCTGTAAATCAGAAGAGATCTGTAGATTCAGCAAAAGTAGGTAGCAGAATTTGTGGGTATCTCTAATCAATGCTGGGTGCACATATAGTTTCAAAGAATTTGGGATAAACTGAAAAAAAATGAGTGTGTATTAACTGAGTTTAAAAAGGATTTGGGGCAGACAGAGAAGTAAAGCCCAGCACCAACTTAGTGCATGCTGGAAAGGTATCTGTCATTCCTGTGTATTGTAGCCATTTATTTGCACAAGTAGACTGCTAGAATCTCTCCAAAACAGTGAGGAGATTTCCAAACTGAACTGTGGCAGCATTCTTTTGACTGGCTGCATTGCCAGGGGAATATCACTTTTTGTGACACATCGCATGTAGATGTGTGGTTTTGTTTGTTTTGTCCTCAAAAGACAAGATGCCAGTAATCTTGAACATGAAATCTGGGTGTTTGTTTCTCTGTTTACATGGAAGTGCACTCAGCTCTAAGGGCTCCCTGTGTCAGATTGCCAAAGCTTTTCATTTGACCTTGGGTTGACATTTATTTTTTTTTTCATCTGTGCGACAAATTCTTGGAAAGCTGCTTCTTGGACCAGAAGTTATTGGATAGGCTGCAGTCAGAGCATGCTTACTGAGTGCTGAAGAACAGTCTTAATTATCCATGGGCTCTCCTATACCAAAACACAAACTATCGTTATCATTGTAATCTGAATAATATTGGAAAATGGCTTAAAGTGGCTAAACCAAAAATTCTGACTTGCAGTTGGTAAAAGCAAAGAAACATAATTATGACTGTTATGCATAGTCTGTGTCCCCAAACCAATAAGTTATTCAGAATATTTGACTGTTGATTCCATAATGCTCCAATATTTGTTGGTTGGTTTGTTGGTGGATTTGAGGGCTAATGTTCCCACTTGCAGGTCTTTTATTTATTTGTTGATAAATCAGAATAAAATGAATGGTACGCAATATATTAAGACCTAGTGGGAGACATTTGTATTTGTTATTAGGTGGTAGAATATACATTCAAAAAAAAAAAAAAAATCAACTTCCAGTGGAATCAAAAGCAGGATCAGTAAGAGCATACTAAACATGTAAAAGTGAAAATAGCTGGTAATTTGTTTCGGTAAATCTGTAGGAACAGAGTGGAAAAAGCATCTAACTTTAGAGATGAGAATAGGGACGTCTTGAATTAGTTTTCCCTCCTCAAGGCAAGGCACAGACTGTGAACTGCTGCCTGCAGTAAGTCAAGGCTTCCTTTAATGCACAGACCTGCCTGCTGTCTTTTGTGATGAAATTCTGCCTTCAGTATCTTCCTACCCCTATTAAGCTTGTTTAAAGAATAAATAATTTTCTGTGAAAAGTGTGAATAATTTTGGCCTAAAATGTGACATTTCTTACTTCTGTTTTACACACAGCAAATAGCATCAGTTATGTGTAATATTTACTGATGATTATTATAAATCACTGCAGCCAAGAACTGCAGATTTGAGTACAAATGAAGTTTTGGAAAGAGTGGACTATCATGCAATGTATTTTAAATTTATAGCATGGCTGCTATATTCAATAAGATTAAGATTATTAATTAAAAGTCAATAATGGGATTATAACATTCAGTTACAGGGTTTTTTTTCTAATTACGTGTAACATGTCACTTAGAAAGTGATGGCTTATCTGAGCATGTCAGTGATGTTTCTTCTGCTCAGCACAAAGAAAGCTGACCCTTCTCCTTCATTTTAATGTGTTATGACTTATGTGTTCCTGTCTCTTTTCCACTGACTGAGGGAGAAAAAAAAAATTCTTGAGATTTATAGACCTGGTTTTACCTTTGGTATGAAAATAGCTCTTGGAGATACTGTATCTGAAAATAGGCTGAAATAGACTGTCCCTATTGTTTAGTTCAACTCCTCAACCAAGGGGAAGGGAAATGAGATCTGCATTATGTTCCCAGTTCTTCTGCTGACTCTTGCTGTCTGACTCTTATTCTGTCTCTGTGCATCTACAAAATGGGCACACTACTAGCTGAAAGGAATGGAGCAATTTTAATTATGGCTTTGAGAAACACTATGATATTCAGTACTTCTTTTAGTGACCATCTCTGGGGATAAAAGAATACAAAAATAAAAAAGGGAAGAAGTGGAGATGGAAAAAGGATGGTGGTCATCTTACCTCCAGGGACATATTTCGGAGGTCTCAAAGAGCACCAAGGGGTAAAGATAAACAGCTGATAAAAATCATTTGTGAAAATAAACTTGCAAATAAAGCAGAAATACCAGAGAGAGGATGAGAAGGGAAAGTTGAGTGTCAGGAGTAATTCTTGTCACTGCATGTCATGGTCCTAGATGTTAGACATGGGCCAATTGCTAACCTCTTCGTTGATAGTGGAAGCACCCAACTATTTTCCCAAGCTTTTTCTTAGGAAACAGTCTGAGTGGTGGTGACTGGGTTCAAAAGGTGGGATTCTTTTCTGAGAAGGGTTAGGGTCAGGGTTCTGGGAAGGTTTTTTATTTTGACCAATGGTTTAGCTGGAATTTTGTGTGTAATTTTAAATGAAGTGTATATTTTCCCTAAACCTTTGGAGAGGCACATTTTAAAACCTAAAGAAATAAATAGAATAAATAATGGAATATAAGTTAAAGTCTTCAACTGGAGGCTTCTTTTGAGAAGCCACTTAACCTATTTTGGTCTGGAAACAGTGACTAAAGGTTAAACTGTCTTGTAATATTACTTCTGTGTTTGATTGGGTATTTTTAAGATACTCAATCCCATAGCATCTGTTATGTCTGTCTTGTGCCTATGGGGCTTGTGGCTGAAATTTTGGGGTGATAGTTACTTTCTTATTGGCCTCCCTATTTATTATGCCACCACTGGCTATTTGCCAATAGCTATTTGTTCACTTTGAAACATGTCATTTTGATCCCATTGATTCACTCCTTTTTGTTTCAGTGTGTCCCCTGTGTCACCTCTCTGATGTGGGCACATCCATCAGTTTTGTGTCATGTGGAACTCATGACGTTGCTTCCTTGTAGATAAGATTTTCCATGTTAGACTCTTGAATATGAAATCTAGGTGCTCAGATACCAAGGCTGTGTTCACAGCATCAGAGCTCAAATAGAGCAAAGTAAATCTGTTTTTTGATGACAGTTACAAATGCTCATGAATTTTTTGCTTTGATTTATTTTACCCACAAATTCTCAAAGTCTTTCAGGGGTTGTTAGTGCTATATTTTACCCAGTTAAATACATGTTTTTGTCTGATACGAGTTCTACTCAATTGACTTGTGACAGTGTTTTTGCTGTGCTTCAGAACTGCTGCTGCAAACACAGGCAGGCATCATGCTGAGAGTCACAGAACAAGATGTTAACCAGAACACTGACTGAAAGCATCCTTAGTTGTGTGTTTAAGGTACCCTTGCTTCACATCCCATGACACTGTGAACCTGCCTCTGAGAAAGAGTAGTTTGGATGAATAATTTTAAGGGTTGCCTGTGAGGACTTAAGGGCAGATTTGAATTGTTTATGTGGCAGAGGTGGAGCAGTTAGGTGCTCTTCATTGCTGTCCAGGCTGCAGGCAGCTATCTTTTAAACCTGTTACTGGTGAAGGAGAGCTCCAAACCCTGCATAATCTTTTCCTGAAAAAGCTGACTCAGGAAGCTTTTTGTGGGCTGCTGTGGGTTTTTTTTATGTGTGTGTGTTTGGTGTCTTTTTTCAAAGACTAATGCACCCTTGTCGAAGTCAGTCACATTATAAAATTTCAAGGGCAAAAAACTGTATGGGCTTTCCTTCTATTTCTCTGTTCACTTTTGACAAACCAGAGTAACGTTTGTCACTCCTGTACTATATTTTTATCTTCTCTAAAAATCACCATTTTCTATAGGATCAGCAAAGACTAGCATAGCAACATTTGAGAGAGATGAAAGGTAGGAAGTAACATAATTTAAGTCAGTCAACTTAGTAAAGTCCACAACAAAATCAAAAGGGGTTTACTATAAAAGTTTCCTTAAAAAGGGTCAAAATTTTAAAACACATTTTGGGTTGTTGTGGTGGTTTTTTGGTTTTGTGTGGTTTTTTTTGTTTGGTTGGTTGGTTGTTTGGGTTTTTTTTTTGGTTTTTTTTTTTTTTGCACCTGTAACTTACTGGCACAGCTGATATCATTTAGGCTCTGATTCAGCAAAGCACTTAACCATGCTACTTAGTCCTGTTGACTTTAATGGGAAGTAATTACATGTTCCAACAAAGCACATACAGAAGTGCTTGGCTAAATCAAGGTTTTAGACGACATAATGAGAACCTGATTGGTAGGGAGGGGGGAACTGAATTAATGCAGTGCTCAAATTCAAGCCCATACTCTCCAAAAACATGCAGTAGGAAGTAATTTGTGACAGTGCTCTCCCTGTATTGAGGCACACATTGACCTCATTGCTATACAAAAATCAAACAAATAAAATTCTAATGACTGTATCCATTCTATTGCACATGGAGTCCACATTTGGATTGTCAGACTATAACTGCTGCACAGTGATTTAAATCCAAATGACACCACCTCTTTCTTCCTTTAGCATTTTTCCTCCTTTTTCAATCTTTTCTCTCTCTTGTTTTATTTTCCATTTTCAAGTGAGGACAGTATTCTTATCTTGTACTTGAATGGACTGCCATTTTGATTATGTTTGCAGTGCTACTGTTGATGTGAGCTGTATTAAAATAGCAATTTGAAGTAACACTGGCACCAGACAGTCACCACTCATTAACATCATCTCCAGAAAAATCTTGCGACAGAGCTACAAAACTACCTGCTCTACTGCACTTGAATAGTAGTGTGATACAGACTTGTCCACACAGTGCCACTGCGGCTTCCAGTCACTCCTGTTACATTACACTGAGTCCGATTTCATCTCCTTGAGAAGGTTTTTTACTGAGCATGGAGCAAATCCTGCTCACTTTGTATCCCTGCTGGCATTAATGGTCCTTCTCACATAACAGATTAGGCTCAAGGGTAACAGTATTACTTTTCTTTAAATTCCCACTGCTCGAGGTTTGGCTGAATTCGCACAGATTTTGTGGTTTTGTGTTTGGTGGGTTTTGTTTTTGTTTTTTTTTAGATGCAACTTCATCTATTGCTGATAAATGAACACGGGAAAATTATTTCTTTGTGTGTCTCTGTGTGTAGATGGTGCAGCATATTATATGCTAATATCTGACTAAACTGACTAATTTTTCTATATTAAATTTAAACAGGCTGTTTGGACTAATGGGGTTACTAGAGTCTTGATTTCTGAGAAACACCACCAAATTTCAACACAAGAATTCAGTCTAATATCCATCCATCTGTTTATTGGTGGGTATCTGAGTAGCAGGATAAGGAGGGGCTACTGTCTGTATTTATGTGGCTTTGGAATTACAAAATGTAATTGAGGGAGTAATTCTTAATCAGTGACACCATCCTTTTAAGATAGCCACAGTCTTCCTCAAGCCCTGAAAAAAACTTTGGGCAGCCTGAAGAGAAAACCATGTCACATCCTGGTCTCATCTTCCCAGCCCTTTAGCACAGAAGCAATTTGTGTCACTCCCCTGGCCAGCACCCACCAGGGACAGAGCAGCCCATTACGGGTGGCCCTGGCCCTGCCAGCCCTCGTGGGGAGCTGTGTGGGGGCTGCTCCCAGGCCCTGCTGCTGGTGAGAGATGACGGGTACAGCGCAGGAGGTGTTTGAAGCTGTCACCCTTCCCTGCAAGGTGTGGAGCTCACATGGAGCATGGCCCAGTAAAGAGCCTGTGTGGTGCAGCACCCCCAGCCCTGCTGGCTGCTCCCAGGGCGAGGGGCAGTGTCTGGCCTGTTCTTTGCTTCTCCTTTCAATCTATTTTCTCTCTAGCAGTCTGCATGTGCTTTTGTAGTCCCTTACAGTATCTTTTAAAGTCTTCCAGTCCTTTGTTTGTTTGTTTTGTTTTGTTGTTGGGGTTTGTTTGGTTTGTTTTGTTTTTGTTTTGTTTTGTTTGTTTTTCCACAGTGGGAGGGGAAGAGTTGTGGACCCACTTGCATTTATTCCCTGAGAAAAAAAGTTTAGGGAGAGTCCTGGTAGGCCTGGTAATCACATCATCTTTTCAGTAAGTTTAGAGGATGACACCTACCAACAATCCTATTCTGTTTGTGCAGCAAGAACATCTTCATTTCGCAGCGACCAGGATAGTCACAGTGCTGCACTCATTGTTCTCAGTGGAGAAGTCCTGGCTTTATCTAGCAGAGTGCAGCATGCTCACCTACAGAGCACTGGCAGCACTGGAGTGGAGCTTGACTGGTGTCTTCCTTGAGGAAAAAGTATAGGAGTGTAAGGCTGAAAATGTGGGATTCATTAAATTAAATTGTGTAATGGAAAAAAAAAAAAATCCTCAACTCTCCACTTTTGTTTTTGGAGGGATGTTTGTTTGTTTTTGAAGTATAAAACACCTTGGAAGAAAGAAATTACTAATTTCCAAGGATTCTAAGAAATCTGGGGCTTGTCTGGCTTCCTTATATGGCCTCCAAAGCTGAGCTATGTTCTGCTCTGCTCAACTGGGTTGGAATTTGTGGGAAGCTGTGGGCAACTGCATGAAGATGGGGGTATCTTTTCAACAGAGATGTAAGAGTAAAATTTCAGTGTCAGTGACATTGAAAGAATGACTCTATCAGAGTATTCAGACAATCACGCAAGGCCATCTGGTCTGGGCTAAACATCCTTAGGCAATGCGAGCATGATGGGGAAAAACAGGGATTGGGCACAGGGTATCCGTGCCCTTGTGCAGTTAGGTTCTGTTTGTTTTTATTCTCTCTTCAACCTAAAGTTACTAGGTTCTTGTACCACTTCCAATAAGACAGTGAACTAACAGCTCTGCAAGTTTTTTTACTTCATTTCACCAGAAAACATTTTCTTTAATGGAGGGTGCTGAGCACAGCTTCTGGATAGTGCAGACACTGCTGGTTTGCTAAATGGGCAGTGGCTTGTGTTTCTTCATTTCTTCCCTAGTAGCTATGGCTCTGCATACATAAACAGCTCTGAAGGCTTACTGTAGACACAAGCTCTTGAAACGTGTTAGCCAAGGATGGTGGCTCTTAATCATATTTAGAAAACTGTTAAACGCAATATATCCTAGATATTAAGCGACACGTGAAAATAAAGGAGCGACATGTTAGCAAGCATATGTGAAGCATCATTCTTTTCTTGATTTCATCAGTCCTGTTTACAATTTTACAGTTGCTTTTTATAATTGATGCAAAGCTTGAATCCTAATCTTGGTGGGTATTTTCTGTGGTGTGTGAGAGCTTTGGGTTTTCCCTTTCTGTCAGATACTATTGCCTTGCTGCTGCAATAGATCAGAATGAGAGGACAGGCAGCTGGTGCCCTTCCCTGACTGCTCTGGCTGACATTCCTGAAAGTTGAATTAGGGACAGTGTTATTTACTCTATCTTTTGCTGCACTGAGAGAATAAATTCCAGAGGCCCTACCATGTGTGTTGTCTTCACACATTGGAAAAAAGAGGTTGTGACTTTCCGAGGCAGATTCTTTACCACTGATGGGAAATTAATGATAGCAAGTAAAATATTGCTTATTAGGATTACCTAAAATGATTAAAGCCTGAATGTCATTTGCTTCCATACTTCTAGTCTGCTGTGAGCCCTTGGATAAGCAAGTACTTTCTTTTTACTTCAAGAGACCATTTTACAGGGGAAAATGGTATTGTGTTCCACTGCAAAGTACTCTGCTACCAATTGATAAAAAGTACTATTTCAGGATCCATTTTTTTCTTACAGTTCTTTTGTAGAACCAATTAAGCTCTGTGATTTGAGGAGAAAATGAAAGGCAAGCTCTATCCTTGTACACCATTATTTTTCCAGCAATTTAGAAGTCTTTTAATGCCAAATAGCAAAGTCTGGACCTTGCTATGTTGTAACCCTTACTGACATGAAAATTCCCAGTTAGTTAAATGACTTTCTGTGTAATTGCTGAGCATGACAAGGAGTAATGTTTTTTAAAGTGCTCATATAAGAGGTGAGACTGCTGCAGTGCACATCAGTGGAAGAAGAATTGCATCTACTAACAAGGCAAAAATAAAACACAGTTTAAGGAGTTGCAAAAAGGCCTGGCCTCTAGGCCCTCTGAAGCAGTCTATTTTAGAATGGCTGTTGGCATTGTCAGGAGGGTACCGCGCAGGAGACTTATATGGTTAAATTTTATAGTAGTCTAATAATGAAAAAAGCATGTGTAAGGCCTCTTGGCAAACAGTCCATAGTCGTGGCAGTATTCCTACAAGTAAAGCTACAAGAGTGGAGAGAGAGAGATAATTAATGGGGACCTGCTTTCTTTGCCAGGAAAGATTATTCTTATGCTGGGAGCAAAGGGTATGTGCCTGAGAAAAACATAGAGAAAGTAGGCTTGTTTTGTGGTGCCCTAAAATACAGTTTAATGAAAATGAGAAAATAATGGGAGGAAAGCCACTTCTGTAATCTCTGGCCAACTGCCCAGTGTGAGTAGAGATGCCCTGGCCCTGGTCTCTGCTTCCAACACAGCTCACAGAAAGCTCATTGTTCTTGCACACATTTGCTCTATTTTCAGATACGTGCTATTTGAAACCACGTTTTCTCTTTTGCTCTTTGTTCCTTTCTTGCTTCCAACTGATGGTGAATTTCCACCTCAGAATGTTAATTCTTGAAATGTTTTCCCTTTGCAGAGGAAAGGGAATGCTGTTTTCCGTTCTCATTTGGAGACAGTAGGAGTCTGATGAAGCTTGAAGGTACCTGGAATTACCTCTGATTTCCTAATCCTCAGGCGAACCTGTTTGGCAGGGCTTGCCGGAGCTGAAGAGATCCAGCTCTCATCTGTGTCTCAAGCAAACAAATCATGCCAAGCTTCATTTTATTTATCCATAGCTTGAAAATATGTGATTCCTTAATCTGGTTGTCTGTCATGCAGACAATCAGGAACCTCTGGTTGTCTGCATGACTTCCTCTTCTATTTTCTCATTCTTCCATTTTTTCCCCCTGGACATTTGCACAAAGGTGGAGGAACAGATGCTGAGATAAGGTAGATCAGTGGGACCATATTTATTTACTCCATTAGTAGATCAAGCTGTACATCCAGGTGAGATTTTGTGGGGACTTCCATCCCCTTACCCCCCTCGTAGTACCATAATTAAAATGATACTGTACATAAAAGTCAATGATGGAATAATGGAGTAAAGTTACTATATTTGGGTGATATAAAATGATAAAGAGAATCCTTAATTTAAAGCAAAGTATAGCTAAGACAAAGGAGATGATTTGTGATTCAGAAATTTGGTTATATTCCCTCAGATGTACTCTGGAGACCATGAGACTAGACTAGGTTCACCTGAATTTCACAGATGTGTATGTCCTCTACACCATGGGCAGAGATCTGTTGTCATGTTATTTTGCATGATGCGTCGGTATCAAACCTAGGGGAAATCAGTGAAATAATTCCCACTAACATGTATACAGTGCAGAAACCAAGGAGTCGGGGACAGAAAAATCCAGCACTGCCCCAGACTGGCAGTGTGCATGTACTTGGTGGGCTGATGCACTTTGTGAGTCACTTCTTGTAATATGGAAGATACAGTACAAATAGATATTATTTTACATTAAATCTCTCCCCCTGTTTTCCCCCATACTCTATATAGTCATTATCCAAGGATTTGCTCAGTGAGAGTGTTCTTTCTTATTTTTCAATGGGCATCAGTTTCTGGAAAACTACTTCAGATGATTCCTGGGTTTTCTTCTTTCAGAATTTGATCTACCTCTGTCTTTTCCAAAGAATGACTACCATCTGGAATAAAATGTCTGTTCTTAATTAACATATTTCAGGGCATTAAAGTTGAAAACAGTGCAAATCTGTTAGACTTTCTCTGCCCCATGATTAACTGTACTTTAATATCAAGGTTTTCAAGAGATTTATTACTGAGACTTTGAATTCACTTACGTTAGATCCTCTTTGCACGTATTGTTCAAGACAAAAATTATTCATCCTTTTGCTTTAGCAATAGAGAAATCACTCCTAATGTTATTACCTGAATGATACTGCATTTATTATTATTTGTTCCAGGAGAAATAGCTGTGAAAATATTATGAAATACCATTGATAAACGTAGTAAGTAAAAAAATTTTAATTGTTCTGGGCTTTCTACTCAAATCTCTCAAGTTTTTACAGTGTTCATAAAGATGCACAATTTTGATACAAATATTTAAAAAAAAAAAAAAACCAAAACCCAAAAAACCCCTGATCAAAATATAAGAGAGAATTGTGTCAAAACCATCCTCTTAGATAATGTCTATTTGTGTGAGAGTGTTTGACTTTTCAAATGGCAGAGCCACAGAAGACACATGTATATTAGCTCATACTTCTTGCTACATCCCCATATGAATCTTCCATGATGGGCAAAATACAATCCAGAGTCTTAAATATACATACTTAACTATATAACTAGTAACTATATATATATATATATATATATAAAACTGTATAATATAACTAGTTAACTATTTTATACTATAAAACATGGGTTGCTGAAGACCTGTTCAGTCACTTAATCAATCCAACTACCATCACAGATTGTTTCTTGACATTTGGCCTTGATTCTCCATAAGGTTATCTGGCCCTGTTTCCTCTGGGACGTGGTCTCAGTCACAACTATTGAGGCAGCAAGCTTCTACTTAATGCACATGAACAGTGGTAAACACCTGATTTTACAGAGTATATGCTTGTACATGTAGAGATTAATATAATTTTAGTTTCTTCTGACCAAGATATGTATGTTCCCACGTCTAAGAATCACTTTGCAAATGAATCTCTCCTGGGTTTTATACGCATTTATTTTTAAGAGGTTTGTGTTAGTTCTTTGAGGGACCGAACAGAGAGTGCTCGGAGTCCAGTTTGATCCCAGAAAAGGTATTCTAGGAAACAAGAGGGAAGACATCCAAGAACTGTGTAACTGTGAGCTGAGAAAGGCTTATTTGAGGGAATTTATGATATATATATTAGGAACACAACTTGACCTAAAAGGGGTTTTATCAAGTTATGTGGGACTTTGACTTGAAAAACAGTTAGAGCAGACTTCAACTTAACTGTAGAACCATTCTCACTTTATTCTATTTCTGTACATGTTAACAGAAATGTGGAAAGGTTGTTTGGTATTGCCACTGTTTTGTTTAGGTTTTTTTCATGGTTTTTTTGCTTTGTGCCATATCGACCTGCTGTTCAAAATTGTCAACTTAAGTTTTGGTCTGAGATAGTTATGCCAAGGTGCAATCTGCACAAGACCAAATTTTCTTTTTATATCCTCTATCTGGGTCATTATGCTTTCTTGTTCTAGATGTTCCTTAGAGGGCTTACAATTTACCATTCCTTATCTTTTTGTTTGTGTATTCAAAACTACTGAAAGGTAATATATGGTCTAGAGACAACTGGGTTAGATGCTTGTGTGAAGCCATTTAGTACCTCTGAACATCACTCTTAGCCCTAAAATTGAATTACCATAGCTCCCTAACCTAAAAGTAAAACAAAATTTACAAGTATTTGCAATCTGTACTAACACTAAGGTAACAAAGGACATAAATGCTTAAATAAATGGATGCAAATTGAA
>NW_020955226.1:323563-426649 GCF_003031625.1 Empidonax traillii
GTGAAAAGAAAAAAGAAACACATCAAATGTCATTTTGGTTTTTAATTTAGCTGTTTACAGGAAGAAGTTAAATCAAGTTGGAGCTACAAACTGTTTCTGCAATAAGTTCTGCACAGAGGCAGGATGCTGGTTTGAAATGAGGACTAATTAAATCTTGACTTTGCTGATACCTGCTTTTCAGGTGCAGTTTTATGACTTGTGATATGTTTTTCCTCTGTCATTTTTTTCTGTGGTTGTTTTTGTGTGTGTGCATGTTCACATTATGTGTAGTGTTCAAGAAAGGAGTCAAACAAAGTCATTTGTAACTGTGAACAGATAAAAGATGCCACAAGATCTTACTCAGAGGACCTAAAGCAAGCAACACTAGATATTTAGAAAGAGAACATACAGGGGAAATGGGTTTAAAAAAATCTGAAATTGAGACTTCAAAACTCAGAGCTCAGAGGTACTTCCATGTGATGAAAGAAAATGCAAAAGTAAATAAATTAACGAGGCCAGACAGAAAGTATACATTCTGGAAATGGAGCAGAATACAAAGTGCAAGTCAGCTGAGCCAGAGTCATGGTGGAACTGGTGTATGTCAGGAGAGGGAAGACACATTTTCTTAAGTACCAGGTACTTGAAAAAATGATAAGATTTTAAGAGTGAAAGTGAGTGTTTTCAGGCCATGTACTCATCGTATATATTGGCTGAAATAAGTCAATAACAAAAAAAAAGGTGTTTGTACATCCATATATGATAACATTATCCTGACAGCCTTCTCCTGGACAATAAGACAAAGAATGAAGCTTGTCGGTTGTTCTGCTGAAGTATTCTAAAGCTGAAAAAGGAAGACAGTAATTTTTAATTCCCTATACTGTAAATACTACTTTCTTCCCTAGTGGCTGGAAGTAGATAGGTGTTATCTTTCATGCTGGGGAATAATGGGAGATAAGGGTTAAACACAGTGCTAGATATCTTTAGATCCACTGACTTCTAAGTTGGGTTTTTTTGTGCATTTGTTTTACAGTGAAAATCTAGTCTTAGGAGAGTGGCGGTATCAGTTTGATATGCTAACATGTAAAACACTTTCAAGATAACGTGAAGACGGGAGGTTACTAAAGGTTTTCAAGCTGCAGCAATAAATCATAACTAGGAGAGGAATGGTTTAAGAACAAACTCACATGAGTAGTTTCCTTTAATAGTGAGGTGATAACAAGAGGTAGCACAAGTGCAATTGTTGCTTAGGCATACTTCAGTATTGGGAGACTTTATGGGGAAATGTCCCACAGCAATTCTGTTTTGTCACAATCCTGATTCTGCCTGTGGTCTGGTGGGAATAGGAGGGAATAAGAGAAGGGATTCTTCTTGCCTTCTGAATCCCTCTGAGTCTTCCTTCTGTAGAGGCTTATATTTGTACACAATAAAACACTCTTGACTTAGCCACTTGAAAGGATTTCCTCAGATCAGTTCATGCTCTCAATTAAGGTAGAGTCTGTAGTGGAATCAAACTTTGTAAAGTAGTTAAGCCATTTCTTTTACAACTAAATGAGAAGA
The DNA here is from genome assembly GCF_003031625.1 of Empidonax traillii. Lineage (NCBI taxonomy): Eukaryota > Metazoa > Chordata > Aves > Passeriformes > Tyrannidae > Empidonax > Empidonax traillii. The sequence goes on from NW_020955226.1 coordinate 325,100, forward strand.
CAGAAAGAGAAAATATTTTTATTGGCAAGTTTGTTTAGGGAGGCACTTCAGTCTTTTCATGGTAAGTCAAATCTCTCCAGATTAAATAGAGAAGGGAAGGAAACTTTCATCAATATAATAAGAGTAGGAACTTTTGTTCAGATGGAGTCAACTCTGCATGATCCATGGGCAAAATTTCCAGACACTACAGAATGGATTAAGCCTACGGAGGTGCAGAGACTCCTTCACATAGACAGTACAGCCCCACTCAGGTCATCTTTGATCAGGTGTTTACAGGAATGGCTCCTCTCCAGGCAAATGCAGGCATGTTTACAAAGGGTCCTCTTGAGCTCTAAGCCCTCCTGCAGTCCAGAAAGCACTGGGCTCTCTTAGATTTGGAGAATATAGCTTTGTTCAAATTTATCAATTTTCAAGAATAGTAGCTCCATCAGTTTTGTGAGTGGTTAAGGTCACCAGTTTTTCTAGAGATCATTTGGATCAACTCTTCCAGTTTATCTAATGAACAGATTCCCAGGGTGTTTCAAACAAGCTAACTATGAAACCACAAGCCTTAAGGCTGTTTTAGCAGGGCTAAGTGCTTTGGAGGCTCATGCTGATGGAATGGCGTTGGGTTGGTGCTCCGCTGCTTGCCCCTTACAAGCTATCATGTTCAAAGGGATCTTGTGTTATCCTTAGCATGTAGCCATGGAATCATAGAATAGTTTGGGAAGGAATATTTAAAGGTTCATTTCTCAGTGCAGGTATAACCTCTTCCTATTGACAGAAAAGGCTAATTTCACAAGTGTTGATTATTGTTTTTTTAAAAATTAAATCTCTGCATTCGAGATGCCTTCCACATGTTTTGTGCTTATTTCTTTCTTACAAGTTCTTACATTGCCAGTGATTTAATTGATTATGGTGGTGTATTGTATTTTTTGTGATTCTTTTTTTGTGTGATTTTTGTTTGTTGTTTTGGTGGGCTTTTTGTTTCTTTGTTGGGATTTTTGGTTGGTTTTGTGCTTTTATTTGTTTGGTTTGGTTTGGGGGGTTTGTTTGGTTTTTTTGGTCCCCCCTAAATTTGCCCTAGGAAAACTGGTGTGATTTAAGTGCACCTATTTTGTGAATCAGGTTGATCAAAAACATAAATGTGTAATGGAGAGGCCAGACAGTTTAAAGACAGTTTATTTTAGGGAACTTGACATTTTCATTATGGAGGAGACATATCCTGAAACTTTTATAGAACTAAACATGAGGGTAAATATGGAGTAATTTTTTCAGTGCAGTGGTATTCAATCAGAATAAGGGGGATATGTTTCTCTTTTAAAGGCTTCATAATTCTCAAAAATTTTATGAGTTCAAAAGCTGTGCTGAGCAAAGCAGGTAAACCTCAAAGGGACCTTGTGACTAATTGATTATTTTTTTTCTTTTCCACTTATAGAGTAACACATAAAACCAACACGAGAAAAATGTTATTATTAAATCAAATAGCTTGAAACCTAAATCTGTACCCATTGCTATGGCTATGGCCAAAAATATGGCCCTGCACTACACACGAGGTGTCAACAGTCTTTGCAGAAAATAAAGGATATTTGATGCCATCTAGTGGCATTGTGTAAAGGCGACAGAAGTTTTGGAAAAGCCAAAACCTGTTATTATTTGCCAGTGTACATTGTGTCATTAATCCCTCAGCCCATCACTAAAGTGGATGTGGAAATGTAACTATAGCAGTGCTACTTAGGGAACTCCACAGGTTTCCTGCAGGCACTGACTGAATATACATGGCTTTTTTTCAGTACATTTTCCTCATGACCACTTTGCCCTAGACCTGCCACAAGCAGTAATACTTCTAAGGACATAAATCACTATCTAAATTAGGATACCTGACAAATTTCAAGTTTAGGAATTGCATAAAATATCAGAAGGTAAGATTGCCAAGCAATTGGAAGGTAAGGAATTACTTCTTTAAACCTAATAACATTTGTGAGGGATTAAATCTATTATATTTAAACAAATTAAACTAATTATTAATAATATATTATTACCTTGTTCAGGATAAAATATTAATATTATGTTCATAAAAGTTGGTATTTCCAGTGTTATTATCTATGGGATATAAAGATATGAGCCTATTGACAATTTCTGTTCATGAATCTTGTAGATTCTTCGGGAAAAAAAAATCCAGTTTTACAGTTTCTGGTGTAAATTAAGTAGTAGGTTCTCCTGCAGCCAAGTGTGAAGGCACCATATGCAAACCACCAAACACTGTCAAGTGCCAAGCCACACGTGTGCGTATATGGCAGGGGGAGGGTGTTAAAGAATAGAGCAAGAATAAGAGTTAACTTCACTGTGTGCTATTTTAGGGTCTTTTGGAAGGAACTATCTTTCTAGAGTGTCACAGTCCAGTTTCAAAAGAGCATCACTTTGTTATTCCCTATGAATTCACCCTAAAGAGCTCCAGGTGCTGCAAATGGTGCTAATTCAAGCAACGACTTTCAAGAGTGGCTGCAGCCTCTCTCCTTGCTGAAACATACCAAATCCCAGTTAATTTTAGTGTGACCTGCTAGGATTCAGACCAAAAAAAAAAAGAAATATCTAAGTAGCAAAATAAAAAAAAAAAAAAGAGGCAACTGCATGAGATTTTTTTTCACCACAGATTTCAGTTGTCATTTTAAAAAAACCCACAGTATTTCCTAGAGGAAGAAGTGAATTGGGAAATCATTCTCTTCTGGGGCATTTAACTTTCTGCTTTGCAGTTCTCTGTGTGAAAGTTTTAGCATAGGAAATGGCGGCAAGTTAATACCAAAGGAAGGTTTTGCTGAATGAGCTTTTTAGACATCGTGGTATGAACTTTATTTGCAGTAGGAAAGGCATGAAGCAGCTGATAATGAAGCCTCTACCTGGGCAGATTATTGGATGTTTTCCCTAAGATGTGCCAGATACTGTGTGAAAGCCCAGAAAAAGAGGAAAAATTAATGCCCGGGCAAGTTGTAAACCCAAGGAATGTAAGTGTCTAGGGTACAAGTAAAACTGTCAGAGGTACAGGGTTGGTATTGTTTACTGAGTGTTTCTGGAACCTATCCTTATTGCTTGTGGAAACATGCGGAGTACTTATCCGAGTTCAGGTTTTGTTGTCTTTGGCTGTGTCTTGTGGCACAGACGTAATTAACCAGCTCCTGGTCACTCTCTCTCTGGGAGTGGCTCTTCTGTGGGATGGTTGATCACAGGATAGGTAAACTCTTTGAGGCTGCCCATTGCCACCTCCTCCACTGTGGTACCAGTTGTGGCTATGATGTTTCCAAAGTTCAGGACAACCTCTCCCTGGCAAGCATACGCCTATACTTTAGGTCACCTAGAGGTGGAGGAAAATCTACCCAGTTGGGAAATCTGAATCCATCTCCTGTGACATGAGCTGATTATCTGTTCCTTATGTGACAGAGGTTTCTAGTTTGTTTGACTCTTAAGTGCCTGTGTGTTTTGAACCATCAGAAATATCCCTGCCTTGAGAAATTCGCAAGATGTAGAAGGAAAGTAAATGCCAAACTCTGTTTCTTATTCATAGGTAGAGAACTGAATTAAAGAGAAATGAGTGACTAGTTCAAAACAGCACAGGAAGTCACTATCCAAACTGGAAACTGGCCTTGGAATTTGAGAATATGGCTTGAGAGCATCTACTGCATGAATGTATTCATCCGGTCATATAGATATTTATCGTGTATTCATCTAAATACTGCAGCAATTCACTGGTGCTCCTGTTCAACTGTAGTATTTAGCATCTGATTTTTAGTTACTTTACAGTTTGGATAAATTGTGTAAACTCCCCTGAGTTCCAGGGAGTAGGTATGGTCATAGAACATATATGTAAGGAAGACATTAGAAGATTAATTTCACTGGAAGATAATATGAAGTCAAAATGTGGTAATTAGTTATGCATTAGCAGTAGTGGAAACAAAACAGAAAGTGGTTTTCAGATGAAGATCTGTAACCTTCCAAAGGTCATTACATGGTGAGGTAGCCTCCAGTAGCAAGAACTTAATTTAATGGCCAGGGTATCCAATCACTCTGATATCCTAAATTACTAGTTAAAGCACCAGATGATGATGTGAGTACCAAGATTTCATTACATGTGTCAGAAGTGTTCTATTACTTCTGAATGGCAAAACTGTCATCTCAAAGCCTCGGAGTACAGTGCACAGTTTACTTTTACTGACCACTGTATTTTTAAGGCAAAACTGTCTTTTATGTCTTTGAAATAACATAAATTCATGTTCTCATTTTGTTATCAAGTAAGTCGATTCAGAGAGAGAAAATGCTGCTAAAACTGAAGGCCTTAAAAGCCATCCAAGCAGATCCTTGCTCTCTTTCTGGAGGCAACTCATATAATAACATCTTACTACTCATTTTTTGAGTGCTTTCAGTGCTTACTTTGTTTGCTTGTTTATTTGGTTTTTTCCAATGGCACTAGATTTCCTGAGGTGCTGTCTTCTATTAATTGAAAGAGAAGATAAAGTCAACTCCTTTTGATGCCACTTATCCGGGATATGTCAAGTAATTTACTTGTTTTTCAGGCAGACAGCCCTCTTCCCCTGGATACTTATCAGGGGAAAGAAAACCTTTTTGTCACATACTGCAGATTGCAGGTCAGGTCCATAGTGACAACAAGTAAAAATAATGGAAAAAGAAGTCCCAACATACCTACACAAAAAAAGCTGATAAATGAGTGCAAAAGTAAATGCCACTGATTAACATGAGAAATTATCTCAGGGTAACATTCACTGACTCCACAGGGCAGCTAACCTGCCATGCTTTCTCTGGATCCCACCCTTTGTCACTGGAAAGGAACTTAATGATTTGCTTGTTTTTGAGTGTGATTGAGATTAATCATATCCCACAAATTTGATTGAATTGCTAGGATCAGATCAGCCATTGCTCATCTATGTGGGTATGAGAACTAATGTGTTTTCTTAGTTTTCTAGTATGGATTTTTCCTGTTGATTTCTGAGAAACTAATTATTTAGCCTTTTATCTGTCAGGTATGAAATCTCTCTTTTTCGCCTGTTTTTATTCATGAAACTGAGTACTAACTTACTGAAATCAACCCTTTTCTACCAACTTCCAAATGCATCTTAGCCTTCAGACTTATTTTCTCCTCTCCAAGCCTACTTTTGTTGCAGGGAAATTGGAGTGGGCTTGACTGAACATATGTCTGTTAGATCTAGCTGAGATGCAAGCCCTAGTAAACTAAGTTACTTAACCACTCAGCGAGTTTCTTGTGGTGTTGCCTGTGGCTGTGAGAAAGACTGGAAAGATCTGAGTGCCCACAGTGCAAAATACTTCTTTCTAAAATAGGAAGCTGGAAAACTTCCCAGCTGCCACATCTGCCTCTAAGTTACCCTTCTGAATACTAGGGTGAGAAAGGGAAAAAAAAGCCAAGAAGGATTAATGGTCTACACTCTGTGCAACTACTGTGGGAGGTTACATCCCCAGCTGCAGAAATCTGGTAGCAACTGGTTAGTTACAAGACAAACAGTTGAAGTGAGTACCTCCTTTTTGAACCAGAGATTGCTTACATGTCTCCTCTGATCCATCTGCAGGAGACTCTTTGTACAGAAAAGGACCTGGAAGCAAATCCTTAACAATGACTTCCAAGTTCAATGAGAAACAAAATCCTGAGCTGAATCAAAAAACCCCATACAGACACTTGAAAAGAGAAGTTGGGACTTACACATTTCAACTTGGTTCCTGTTCATTTCAGTCTATCTCTCAAGAAACTGAGCACACCTGCAAATCTAAGCAGGTTAGCCTGACACTGAGAACAGTGTAAATGTTGGACAACTTGACAGAATCAGACCAGGCATTAGATACAGGATGCAAATAGGCTCAGGTCTAATAGGAATCAGTCTGACAGGAATCCTGTAACTATACTTGTGACTTACAGGTGTCTTTTCAGTGCAGGGCATGGCCGCAAGACATAGTATGAGATGTTACTGTCATAAGATGGGAACTATTCTCTGCAGTACTAGTCACTGGAGCAAACACTGATTTCCAGACCTCTATTCACCTGCATGGTTCTGTGTCTGGTTTTGATAATACTCTGAGCCACATGCACATTGCACAGACTTATCCAGGAAGTAGTGGAGGATGGTAGAGAAGTCAAGCTGGCTGGATCCCAATTAATCAGGGCCAGGAGTTTCCAGTCTTTCTTGTAGTGTAGAAAGCCATTTGCTGACAAACAGTGGCATTGTGGGACAGGGTTAGAAGACGGAAAACCGGGTCTACACAGAATGTAGACACGTGAATGTAGGGCTACAGTTTTTGTTCACACCCTGAAAGAAGGGACATATGAGGTAAAATAATGAGTAATTCCAACTAATGTGCTGAGAATCCTTTCTGAAAATGGGGTGAGAAATGTGCATTCTCAGTCTTGGGCATAGAAGTAGAAATGTAGCAGATGCAGCAAACCAACAGCTTCATGCATGAGAAAAAATTGTCCTTTCCTGCATCCCAAGATGGGACAGAAATTCTCTGCAGCAATTATATGCATTTCCAAACACTACAAGTCCAAATCAAAGCAGAATGCTTTATAAAATAAAGCAAAAGACTAACACACAGATAATATAGAGGACCAACCAACTGTTCTCTTTCATGTGATGTTTAGTCAACTATTTTAAATCCCATATATAGGACACACAGCTTATTCATCCGTTTAAAAATAGTTAAACTGTGTTTGAGAAGCAGGATGCTGAGACTAACTTGAACAGTACATACTTGAAGCTAGGGTGGATGTTGCCTCTCTGATGGCTTGAAAGATTTTTGGAGTTAAAGTGATTTTTCTTCGTTATGTTTCCATGGAATTACAATGACATCCAGTGGCTGGCTGCTTTAATAATACATACATATCTGCTGCAGGTGTAATAGGCAATGATAAGATTTCTCTGGGGTCTTTCTTTTCTTTGTGGTAGCTGAGAGTTGTTTCTGCCAAATTTGTCAGTGAGGATTTTGGGGTGGGGGGACCTGAGGGATGGAGGCTGGGTGTGAAGAGTCACCGTGCTTTAATAAGGTTCTATAATAAGAAAGTCAATTCCACTTTACAGGTACCTAAATACCGGTTTAGCTTCAGGGAAGAACAAGATATTGTAGTTTACTCATTCTCAAACTCTTCTAAAGAGAATTAAACCCAAATTTCTTTCCTAATAACTGAAACCCACAGTGGCTTAGGCACTGGCTCTATCCTATTCCCCTTTCTCTTATTTGAAAGTGTTAATCTGAAATATAAGTTTTTTGATTCTCACTATAATCGTATTTCACCTGTTTTCAGTGTTTTAAATACTTTTTTGCTGCCCCATCTCTTTTTTATAGACTGCCCTGAGGCATCCTTAACTTACATACCAACAAAGTGTATTTCTTTTTAGTTTTTTTCTATTTAATAAGAATAAGTTACCGTAGCAACCACCCCTCACATGGTACTTGTTGCCGTGGGATTTAGTTGCATTTCCTTTTAATAACAAGAGCATTAAACCAGTAACATATCATGCAATGTTTTTGTATTTTATTTTGCATCAAAAAATTATATGCCTTTATATCTTTCTTGTAGTAACTGTTTCATTTGTATATCAACATTTAGTTTGTCTTCTTCCTTTCAAATAAAGTCTTCCAAGAATCTCAACAGGGTAAAGATATGGGGTGGAAAATAATTTGTCCGAGAAAAAGGCTTGAGTGCGTAATGGACAAAAGAAAATTGGATGTCTGAGAAGTGGGAACGTACTTGAATAATAAACACAGGGTACTTGGTCATTGATATAAGGTGAGTTTGCTGCTCTCCCACTTGCTTCCTTTAACTTCCCTGGAGTAATGCTGTGACTCCAGGAAAGCAGAAGCTAAAACACCCCCTTTTTGTGATAGGCTGGATAGACTTGCTTTATGAACAGTTCCAGAATTTGAATATGGATCTAGGCTGAAAGATGGTAAATTAATTTGTAAGTGATGTCCAATACATTATTTTGCCTACAAATTAGACAATGCAAAAAGAGCAGTAGTCTGTGTAGCCTAATAAAGTATTTTCATACAAGTGCCAAGCTGACCTCTTCTTCAGAGCAAAAATTTTTTTACCTATTATTATTTAATTTCTTATCTCATGGAGTTAGTACCCTAAAAAAGAAAATTAACCTGATATAGACTTATTGCCAGAACCTTCAGCTCTTGCTAATTTAACAAACATCAGTCCTATTGCACTCAGGAGAGCTAATGATGGATCTTTTTGCTTGAACAGGTCTTGCTTCTTCTTTTGCTACACAAATGTAATTCCTTGTCATTGTAGCTAGGCTTCACGAACAAAGATTTGAGAATTCATTGTAATGCCAAGTAATATGACATGCAATAACCAGTAACAATGTAGGGAACTGAAAATATTTGCAAAAATCAAAAAAATTGGGTTTAAAGTAAACAGTAGATACTAGCTAATCTAATGCTCTGCTTGAGATGAGCTAGGGTACTCTTGGGTCGTTGCTTACAGATAATTTTCTAACATTTGTGTATATCTTCCATAACCAGGATGTTAAAAACAGTTTGCTCATCTCTGTGTAAGTGTAATTTAATGTTTGTTGTACAGTAACTAAGAGATTTGCAAATTCAGCCCATTAAGCCACTGTTCTCATCTCAACCATACTTTGTTTGCTTGAAGATGACTGTTCCACACCCTTCCATCACACCTTGAGTAATCAAAGCTAATCCTCTCAGCCATTCCCCTAAACAACCTATTTGTATTGATTTCTTGTGAATCTTCCATCCTTACGTTTTCCTTCAAGTGTAGTGTCCAAAACTGGGAACAGGATTCCAGCTGTGACCTCTCAATGCTGAATAGATTTGCATAATCACCTAATCTGTCTTGTTTCTCACAGTCTGGCTAATCCTTTCCCAAATGACATTTTGTTTATGGGTTTATATTCAGTTTGTGGTCTGCTGCAGTCATCTCGTTTATTTTCCTTTAGTGCAGCACTTTGCATCAACCTTTACTGAATTATCTTCTGCATTTCAAATAATTTCTTCAATTTATCAAGATGATCTTTAATTCTAGTTGCATCCTTCAAGTACTCACAGCCCTTCCTGTTGGTGTTTCCTTTGGTGAGTGTTTGCTGAATGTTATTTTTAGGGATACCTCACAGTGGTAGAGGCAGGGTAGACTTGCAGTGATGATAACGTTTTGACTGAAGCTTTTTCAACCAGCTGAGGGCCCACGTGACAGTAATTTCAGTGAGACAGCATTTCCCTGGTATGTCAGGGTGTTTCACAGGAGACTCTTCTGTCAGAACATGCTGACTTGATTAAATCAAACTTGTGTCAGCTTACTTTGAAACCTTTGGTAGAAAGTAAGTAGCAGCAGCCATCCAGACTCTACTCAGCCGTTCCTGGGAGTTCCACTTCTCGGAGTGGCTTTTTTTTTTTTAGCTGTCAACCAAGTAAACTTAGAAACCTAATGTGATGGGTTGGATTTTTTGGGAAAAAAAAAATAAAAGTAAAAAATTTTTCAAATGAACTGAAATAGTATTTTTTCCCCCAAGATGGGAAATGTAGGCATTTTTTAATTCCAAGTCTAACAGAAAAGCAGAAGTCCCCTGAGATGAGAATCACAGGTCTTTACCACTTTATTAATCTGTATTAAATGATAAGAAAGCCTACTAAAATTTTGATTTCATTAAATCTTCTAGTCCAGTGAAGGAATGAGTGCCCTCATCAAAAGGAAATGTCCTTCAGATCCTCCATTAGGTCTCAGTCTTTCACATCACTTTCTGGCTTGTGGATGTCTGAACCCTTCTATTTTCTTGAACAATAATTATGTTTATTATCTTCCTTCTCTGCTGCCCTCACACATCCATATATTTATCACTGACCTCTGAAGGGGGGATGGTAGGATTAGTAGTTTAAGAGATGCCATAGTAGAGGGAAATGACCATGAGGTCCCTCATATATTCAGTGTTTGGAGGGGAGTTATGACAGGCATGCAGTTTTTCAGTGGTCTAAAGGATGTCTGATTATTTTGTGTATCAGACAATGTAGGATTCATCTGGGGCTTATAGAAATCATTTGGTTAGAAATTTGAAAAGTGCCAACATGAAAAGGACTGTAGAAAATTAGTGAAATTATGGTTAGGGCTTCATTTGAGTAGGAAGAACTGTTCATATTTGTAGTACTGAAACCACCATTAAGCGCCCCTTACTGCAGTCTGTTTCAATGGAATAATAAAGAGACAGCTGGACACCAAATACCAGGATATGTGGAGGTTCTTACTTATAGAGGAATAAGCTGTGTCCCAGTTCCACTGCTGCTTTGGAGATGGACTGCTGGATTAAACTTTCACAGCAAAAGAATTTTTTTGGCTAGATTGTGTTTTTTTTTCTTTTTTTACCAGTGCTTAACCATATTTTAAGTAGAATTTTTTTACCACAGTTCAAAAAAAGAACTTGTGAAAACCTGGAAACTGTTATGTCTTATATTTCTCTGATGAGGGTTCTTTACATAAAAGTTAAAAATTTTTTCAATAGTTTTCTATTTACATCGAGATTAATTATCACAGCCAGAAAAAAGCATTTGTATGGAACATTTCTGCAGTCATTTAGAGATACTTGGAACCAGCTAAATTTGAAAAATTGAAAGAAGTTAACTAAAGATGCAGATGTTATCAGAAACAAAAGGATTTCTAAGTGATAAACATGGTTACTTTATTTAATCAAAATAAAAGATATCTGTATTTTTATGCTAACACCAAAAAGGAATTTGGGTTATTTTGTATACTCAGTAACACAAATGAAAATGTAGAATAAACTAATTGGCATTGAACAAAATATTCTTGAGGCAATCACCAAGTACAGAAATCCTGTTAGCTTAGGGAAACCCTCAAGGCCATTCAGCTGGTGTTTGGAGGAGCACTATTTTACTATTGCATGAGCCAGGGTCTCCCAGTTACATATCCTGATCTGTGGGGTTTGAGGGTCACTCTGCCTCTTACATATTTCCAACAAGACTGTTTCTGGGAAGGGTAACATTTGGGACGTTCTCTCTTTTGACTTTTACCACTTTGTTTGCTGCAGTGGGACGTTATACAGCTTTGTATAGAGCAGAGAAAGGAGCGGTGTGGCATCTGTACATGAGATTCTGTCAGATAATTTGCTGTGCTTTGTTTTATACGTGCAACTTCCTTATTTATTGGAATAAACAGTGTTTAATACAGAAGTTTCAGCGATGATACCAACATTCATTTACTCTTAAAAATTTGATTCCATGCTCTTGCTCTCACTGTCTTCCTACTTTCTATGATTTTTTTAATCCTATAACGTGGTTACCATAGCAATTGTTCCTGCTCCCTACAGCTTTCCCAGCTGCATTTGAGAGCATTTATTTTATAGAACGCGTTCTGGTTCTCTTTAACTCTCTGGAGAAACCTAAACTAAGTTAAAATGTTGATGAATAATTTACTTTCTCATATGTCATGCAAATTATCACCATGATCTTTGAGGTATATACAGGATAGCATGGAAAAGCTGACTGAAATGTAGAGACATAGAGCCTCCTATAGATGTCACTGTACTCCATGCATTTAATTGAGAACAACTAGGACTTACCATGAAGTATAAAATTAGTTTTTCTATCTGGCAAACTATTACACAAAATAAGGCAGTGAGAGCTTGATGCTCTTACTCATCACGGTGTCTAGTATGTCTTCCAGAGTAAACTGTCTTGCTGAAATGAAGATTTCACCCTTGAGCAGAGATCATCATGAATGATGGAATCAGAAATACGTAACAAGTAGTAGGCAGATTGATAATATTAAAAGAGCCTAAAAAATATTGATAGAGATGATAATATTTAGGCTTATTTTGTTAGTATGTGGCTTTACTTTTATAGTCAAAATCTCCTGAGAATTTCAGTAGGTTTTTCCACTTGACTTGAGGAACACAGAATTGAATCCTTTATTAATGATTTGCATTATTCCCTTTACCTCCAATCTAAAATCCTGAAAAAATAGAAATTTCACCTTTGGTGAATAGCATCCTTTCATCTTGGAAAAAATGCAGTTTAGCAGAATGATTCCCCCCCCCCGCCCCCCCCCGGTCCCCTCATATTTTACTTAGTTCCACAAAAATATTTTGGTATAAACAGGACATTTTCAGAATGCTTCATTGAATCTTTTGTCTTCCTTTTTTTTTTCCCCAAGGTCCACCTTTTTTTAGAAGCATAGGAAGGATTAAAGAGCAACTATTAGGACACAGGCTTTTCACTACAGGGCCACATTTATGTTATTAGAAATAACAGTTCTCCATCTTTATTCAACCCAAACAATTGGTTTTGAGTTGCCCAGTCTGGCCAACATCTTTTAAATGCTACTAATTCCACACTTCTGCTGTATCAAAAATATCCTTCTGAACCAACTATTTTTGCTGAAACAGTCCTTTCTCTTTTTTTTTCTTAATTTAATTTTTTTTTTTTTTAATTCAGATTGTTTTCTCCATCCAAACACTCTGAAATATAAATCATCTGCAATACAATAATGAACAACTTAAGAAGTTGGTGTATACAAAATTACCAAAAGATGGCTTATCTCCTCTTCAGGTTTTTGGTAGAAACTACCGCAGATCTAGCCAAGGGTAACTCTTCCATTTGGTTAGGGATCACCCAAATCCCTTTTCAGAATGACATAGGCTGTACTACACTAAACTTCTCTGGAAGCCAAGACAGTCAGAGCAGCCTTCTTTTTGTTTCAATATTGATATGCCCACTTTAGTTCATAGAATTTACACCGAAGCTGAACTATTCACACAATTTAGGTAATTCCTAAGGAAAAACAGCACTGAGGCTTAAGAACAAGAGTTTTCTGCGGCTGGCATCATACTAAATCTCTGATTAGTCCTGGTCACTTCAAATCCACAACTGTATGTATTAATCAGACTCTTGTTGTGCAAACATGCTTCTTAGTTTGACAATTTAAATTTGAGTCTTAATTTTTTGGAGGCTTAGAGATGGAAAATAGAGGGCAGTGATATCACTGGAAGAGAGCATTGTTATTAATTATATAAAAACTTTTATAAAATTTCTGCCACATATAGCAAGGTGACCAAAATTAAGGATTCAGAGTTTTTGCCTTTGCTTCTATAGCAGCTGAAAATGGCCATGATCTGCTGTCATGTTGTGGACATAGCTGCTGCACTGATTTTTCAACTCCATTGTGAAAAGAGCCATTTTCCTCATGAGCTGGTAATGTGCTGCAGTTGCATATGGCCATAACCTTTCCCTGAACCCCAGCCCTCTGCAGCAGGTTGCAGAGGCCCAGAGTGGCCAGGTGACATACAGTGCCATCTGCACTGCTATACTGGTCATCTGGCCAGAGCTCTGACCTTTCTGAACATGATACAGCGAAATCTAACTCCTGAAAGCAGCTCGGAGGCAAAATCTGTTCTTCACCGTCAGTTGAACTACTCAGTCACTTAATTGTCCACTGCAACTGATAAAGTAACCATTAGGCTCAGGTCACGAACTACAGTTTATCATTCACATGCAGTAATACACCCTTGAATCACACTGGTTTCTAAATCATAGCAACACAGGCTTATTCAATAAAAGAGATTTAAAGTACCTGGAACTTAGTCCTGCACTGCAAAACAACAGCTGAAAATAGATTGTTTTGTGCAGGGAGAAGTTACTGTGATCGATGCGCTATACGGTTTGTACTGCATGCCAGATAAAGACTGATACCACTAAACAAAACAGTAAAAAATGTTTCAGATGGACAACAAGGCCTGATTTTACTTGCAGTCTCGCTGCTGTCACTCAGGGTAGCTCGGTGGTGACGCTGAGCTGTGTGGGCAGAGGGGTGATAGTGGGAGCAGTCTGAGAACGGGGCTTTGGAAAAGGGACACGCTCTTGCCAAAATACATTTTCCTGTTTAGTTGTGAATGGGAAATGAAGTTATTCCAGGATCAGCTTCTGACCTCTGGTTTTAGAGATGGTATTATAGAAGTGTGCAAGCTTATATCACTCTGTGAGTTATACAAATCCCTTGTCATCTTGAAAAGCCTTTCATCTGAAGATCATAGTTAGTTTCATAAACATTAATTAAGACTTGAGTGATGTTGAGGGTACTGTCCCCATCATATAGAGAGTCAATCTGAATTGTAAAGAAGTGCACTCCACTTGAATTCCTCCTATGTCTGCTCTTTGTCCCTCTGTTCTCCTTCCCTCTTTCTTCCAGCCTCAACCCACCCAGTTCTTCCAGCACAGGAGCCACTTCAGTCCCTTTGCAGCTGCAGGGCTGGGAATGCCGAAGAGGTTGCTGTGCAGTTTTCAGGCAGGCTGGGACCTTTAAAAGGGCTCAGTAGTAGCTACTCAGCCACAGTGGAGAGAATCCTGTCTCTGTTAATCAGAGCATTCCACTCATTTTTGTAAGAACAAGGTCTTATCTTCCACTTTTGGGAGTTTGAGGTGAGCAGGGTATCTCTGATGCAGTTTTAAAAGATCAAGGATACACTTTATTACTACCTTGAGTGTCACACAGTCTATGGAGAGCCATAACAGTGTTTATTTTTTCCCAAAATTCAGTCTTGTATTTTGTAGCACTGAAGTCTCTCTTTCTTTACAGACATTTAGAGAAAATGAATTATGTTCATAGGAAGTATTGGCACTTATATTATAAATTCTTCCTTGTGTAAGAATCTTACCATGAGATATAGAATTTCAGGTAAAATAAAGAGCAATATAAAAATATAGGTAAAGAGGGATTATTTAGAGCTCTAGAAAACTCTTCAGAATTACCTTATGAAGAGGTTGAATGAATTATTTCCTGTTGAAGTGATAGCAAAAAAATTATAATAGCAGCAAAAGAAAACACTATCTCACGGAATAAGAGTAACTAAACTTCAAAAACTTGAACTCTGAAGGTAGCTCTTTCCTCATTTTTTGCTCTTCTAGGTAGAGTTCCTATCTCTGGCATCCACTGTTTTGAGCAATAGAAAGCTTTACAAATGAATGTCTTAAATAATGTAAGTTTTCTTGAAAGTGTTTCTGAAGTCTTTCTCCTTATGGTATCTTTGTCAAATTCTTCCCTGTGTGTGTATATATATATTTATATCTATATACATTTGTATTTGTAAATATATTTATGTATATGTGATTGCTCAGAGAAAGCAAAACAGGCTAAGCCTTCAAAGAAATCAGTTATAAATGGCTAAAAATATCATAATTTATGATTCTCATGAATTGATCAGTTATTAAAACCCATAAAGATTTCTTCTATTTTAATTTGGAAATTCTATCACTAATCTAGTATCTTTTATAAAAATATATTTCTAAGAGTTATTGTTGTATTGATACCAAAATCTAAGAAAAGCCAAAGTTAGTTTTAAACCTGTGTGAGTTAGCTGAGCAACTGTCTTGTTGTGATCCCCTTCTGTAAATACTGTGTAAATACTGTGCTGTGTAAATACAACAGATCATACAAACCCACAAGACTACATTTAACTTCTGGAACTGTTGCATTGCAACACTGGACACTGACCAGAAATGTATTGCAAAAATCAGGGAAATACAAGATTTTTTTTTTTTTTTTTTCAGGCATCAGTAGTGATCTTTTGCATCTCCTTCATAGTAACCTTTTTGTAAGCGTTTTTCAGAGGAATATATAGTAACATCAGATTTTTATATTTAATCAATTCTAGATTTTTTCCTGAGCATTTCTGGGGTCTCTTGATTGTTCTGTTGATCTAACCTGTTAGTCATATTACTCTATATGATCGTGGGGAATTTAAACTTCTTTCTGAGTGGGATGGTTTGAGCTCCCAGAACAAGCTGCTCTCTTAAAAAAAAAAAAAAAAAAAAAAAAAAAAAAAAAAAAAAGAGACCACACAGCCAAATCTTTAAAAACAATCTCAAACGTGGTTAACTTGTTAACTTTCTTTAAAGTGAACATGTCTTCCAAAATGTAGCTAAATCACTGATAATTTCTTTTATAAATTAAATAGACCAAGATGGAACAAGTTTCATTGTGAAGTGTCAAGAGACCATGGTAACTAGTTGCTCCCTAGTGAGGCAGAGTTATGACCGTTATGACCAAATATTTTGCATTTTTACTTTCTCCTACACAGAATTAATCTAAATTCAGCAAGAAATATACCTGGGAATAAAGTCTAGATACTTTCACATTATTGAGACAGCAGATGAGAAGATGGAGGTGTGATGGAAGGGTGGCTGAGAAGCAAAAGTAGCTTCAGTAGAGAAATCTTGCAAAATATGAAGCAGAAAGCAATTTAAATTGTGTTTGTCTTCACATCAAGGCAGTAACAAAGCTGAAAATGTTTTCTTTGGTAAATGGATTGATTTCTCCCCATTTTTTGGCAGTGCTTGCGGAACAGTGTGTGATTGATTGTATTTCGTCTCTGTGCTCTAAAAGGTATTGCCTTATGTCTATGTATTCATCAATACAGCACAAATAATGCAGGAACCTCATCTTCTCTATGTGAGATGTAGTTAGAAAACAAGACAACATGCTAGAACAAATAGCCAAATCTATGTCCCTAGATTCATGCAAAAGTGATTTATTTGTAGTCTTTCTGCACATAATTCTTTAAAATACTTAACTACTTAAACTTTTGACCGTAGGCATTTTATTCACTGTATAGAAGTCTATATCAGCCCAGAAGATTATTTTTTGTTCAACAGCCTCTCTGGAAGTTGCTCAATTTAGTTTCTGTGTCAGGCATTTCTGGCTAAAATCATTACCCTTCATTGTGTAAATTAAGCTGTGACTCACACAGACAGAGCCTCCAACGTGACGGGGCTGTGCCCGGGCTGGGTAATTCATGGAGAGGGTTAAAAAACCGGAATCAAATGCTAGCTGTGAGTTAAAGAGCATAGGGGATAAGAGCTTAGGCTTAACCTATAGGGGGACCTAAGGAATAAAGCAAACCAGAGTCCAGTGTGGGGAAGAAAGGAGAAAAAGCAAAAAGGCTAAAAGAGATCAGGCCTAATGAGCCTTTCGAGAAAAATGGGAGACTGGAGCCTCAGAACGAAACAGTGGCCCAGCAAAGCAAGGATAAAATGGATCAGGCACAATGTCACCAAATTGATCCAGAGTTCAAAAACCATCAAATCACCGTATACAATATAATAAATTAAAAAAAAAAAAGTTCAAACAGTGTCAGGTTCCTTAAAGCTCACTTGCTGACATCAAATATAATACAAAAAAGACCTGTTTGTAACATAATGTGACTCTTTTCCAAACAGTGCCTTTGAAATATATGTGCTGGTCTATCATTTTCTGTTGTACAGTTTCTACATCACATATCTATAGGTCTGGCAGAATTTTTATATGATATGAAGAAGAGACATAGTCATGGAAGAATTAGAAAGACGTGTTTAGACTACAGGGTTCTCATCCTGCTGTGTTAAGGTGCCATGCTACCGTCTAGACTGATGGCTTGAGACATGAGCCAGAGAACAGAGGAAAATTCTGGAGTGCAAATTAAACCAAATAAATTTTGTATATAGAAAACCAGTAAATAGCTATAATAAATGCACACTAAAGGAGCAGAAGGTATTAATTCCTATCAAGAGCATTTCTAATGTACCTATTACTCTAATGTGTAAGTGACAAACAAGACAAAAGACCCCATGTGTCAAAGCCTACATATCTCTTCATGACGTAAAGAGGTGGTGCTACCCATATTTAGCAGGTTTTATTTAGCCACCTACGCACCTCTGACTTGGTAGACTTATTTTTGATAAGTGGTGCTTAAAAGTGTTGGTATGAAGCATAAGTAGCTAATGCAAATATGTTACCGACCCCTACCAGAGCCAGCAATTATGTAAATTTTCAAAGCCTTCATCTTTTATAATTAGATGTGGCTGGCTTAGAGTGAAGGACTTCCACTGCTGGCCAGCTCAGTCCTAATTCCAGTATTTCACCAGAAATTATATATTTTAAATCAGAGGAATGTTTTATTCTTTAATGTGATTTAAGATATAGCTTGGAATATTTGAAAGACCTTTAGTAATTAGCTTCTTGTTTGCTATGCTTGAAAGATGAATAAAAGCGTGAAAACACTCAGTGAATAACATCCTCTTGTAACTGATTATAATTAAGTGTACTTTCAGTTTCTTCTAAGTGTATGAAATGCTTATTATGTTTCACAAAATCCAAAATGCAAGTTTTCTTAGCTTGGTATAAGAGGAAAAGCACAGGTTTATGTACAAGATAGAGATCTGCCTATATGTAAATCCTAGGAATCTTCCTCATTAGAAAGATGATTCCCCCACAGGTCAGTTATTACTGGACAGCTTCAGGGGCTGATCCAAACTACACTGAAGCAAACAGAGGAATTACAGTGATTTTAGTTTGGTTTGGATCAGTCCCTAAACGGCTGCTCAGGAACAAGGGGAAATTACATACATCACCTAATACATATTTAATTGTCATAAACGTCATAGGTTTTTCTCAGAAATTTGCAACTAGGAGTAGTTTTAGGGTATCCCTTTGTTTTTGTGTACATGTGGTTTTGCATATTTGTAATTTGCTGCGAGAAGTGGAGGCTCTGATAGATCTGATGTTTTCTCCAGGTGATATTAAAGTAGCTTCAAATAAATGTTGGTGCCAGCCTTGGTAGAGAGACTCTGTGTGTCTGAATGACACTTATCATTTGCCAAACTCTTGTAAACACTATAATGTTGGAGTACTCAGACCTCTCCAGATACACCCAAACTTGGAGCAGAGGAGCACAGGACTGCCCTCAGTCCCTCTGCTACCCTGCCCATTCACAGAGTCAGAATGCATTTCGGAAGACCAGAGCAATTCCCCTGTATTGACTGCTCAAATGGCAGGAACAGAAGCGGGGGAAAAATTCTCCCTGATATTTCCGCTGCTTTACCTTTTCATCTGGTCATTATTGCCTCTGCGGAGTGTGAAATGCTGCCATTCAGGCTCAGTCATGATTTATGCCCATTTTGTAGTGGTGTAAATAACTCCCGCAGGTGTAAGAGTTGAAGAATCGGGCCACTGGGATGCACTAGCCAAGAGAGTGTACTTACTGCCTTATGCAGCAAAGGGATTTTGAAGAACCTCACAATGACTCTTTACATTCAATATCAGATGCACTTAAGCGCATATGTGTACAAAACAGCTTTAGAAGAAGTGTATAGCAAAGAGCCTGGAAATTATTCCTATAATTCAGAAAACTTCTCTAGGTTAATATGCTAATACTTGCTAGGTAAATCCTCACAAAAAGAAAGCACTTATTAGGAAAACTAAGTGAAATGCAGGGTGGATGTGGTATAAAGTTGTTCACCTCAGACACTACAGTTAAGATGAAGGGGTACGTGCTTGTAGTCACAGCGAAGTGTGCAGGTGCGAGCATATCTTTTCTCCCAGCGTTAGGGAAGAAGTCAATATATTAAATCCTGGGGTTGGTGTGCAGGCAGTTATGACCTGAATAATTTTTATTATATTCTAAGGCACTAGGCTTATTTTCACTGTATTATTAGACACTGATTTTCCTATACCAAAGGCACCTATGTCTGAACAGGTACCTCTGGTTTGCACTAACCTAACTACAGGTGAGGTAGTCTAGGGACTCGTTTATTCCATTGATGCATGTATTGCACTTATTCTTTCAGTAAAGGGAGGACTTTAGTTTTCTACACTATCAATGTAACACTGTGAAAGGTAAATGTGATTAAAAATAAAGTAATGTAACAAAATTAGAGGTGAGCCACAGCTATGTGCTCAAAAAGGGAAAAAATAGGATTAATAACTGATGCAGTGAGAGAGGTGAAGCATGCTTGCAGGGAGTAGAAGTAGAAAATGTTATAGATGGTACTATACACTGTGAATGAACATCAAAAGCCTTGGAGGCTGGGTTCAGAAGCTTATCAGAAGTTACCTCGGCCTATTTGATTGAGAATTCATGCTGGTAATTTCCAAAGATTGGATTTCCTTGTGAGATCTTTAGTAGTTTCTCGTCTGGGTCAGATTAAAGGACAAGAAGAACAGCTCTGCTGGCACTACAGTATTTCTGCTTGCTAGCCTAGTTAAAACTAGGAAGTATACAGATAGTAGAAACACATAGAAATAAA
This sequence comes from Empidonax traillii, assembly GCF_003031625.1. Taxonomy (NCBI): domain Eukaryota; kingdom Metazoa; phylum Chordata; class Aves; order Passeriformes; family Tyrannidae; genus Empidonax; species Empidonax traillii. Next base: position 345,185 of record NW_020955226.1, read on the forward strand.
ATACTCAAATAAAGCCAGATTTTTTTCATGCTTTAGAACAGTGCCGCATACAGTATAATCATTTCAAGTACACAAAGAAAACCCAGACACACTCTTTTATCTTTTCACTGGTTCCTAAATGGGTCAGGCAGAGGCTCATTTTCATGGAAAGCTCCATACCTTAAAAAGCATGTGGTCAAAGTTAAGTACATAAATTCATAATACCTAAATAAGGTCCTTGGGATTTTTTTTATATATGGGTTTGTTAGGTTTTTTTTTAGTATTAAGGCACTCAGAACTCTCCCAGTAAACACTCAGCACCTTTGAAAATAAACACATTAGATAACTGGCTTTTAAATACATGAAATTTCAAGCGATTGGCAGGTGTGTGCCATTGATCCTTTTTCTGCTGTGTGTTTTTGTTACAGAAAGGATACATATTTTTCAGCTGTCACCTGTATTAAATAAGGGTGAGCTCTCAAACCTCGTCCTCTAAACAAGCACGAAGGACAATGATAAGAATTCAACTGGCCACTGACGCACAGAAAGGAATTCTACATTTTTGGGCTTGTCATGCAAGGCAACATTGCTTTGATGACGTAACTAGAGTAATTCAGGCAAAAAGAATACTCACATTACCTGCATTTAATTTGAAATAAATAACCTCAATCTTTTGGGAACACTTGAGCTCAACGATAGCTCTTGGGGGGCAGTGGCAGCAGAGATGTGCCTTGCAGCAGTCAGTATAGACTCTTGAAGGAATGGAGATATGGGGTTTTTTTCCCCCAAAGCAGAGAGATGGAGATGTGGCTGCAGGGGAGCCAGAGCTCTGCCACGAACCTCTCACTGCTGGGAATGGATCTGGTCTCGACACAAGATGGCACCAGGGACCAGCCTCTCAGGGAAGCCTTCCAAACCTTTTGCCTCGTGGCCCGCAGAAAGCACAGGTGTTACAAATCTGTTGTTTTCTTTGAGTTACCACAAATAGTGAGACAAATTTTCAGATAAACAGAATTTCTGCCTCAGTTATATCGTGAGCCCTGGTCATGCTTGTGAGCCCACTCTGCTGAGAAGGGCTCCTTGTTTCACACCACCACTTCCTCCCCTCCTAAAGAAATGCTCTCGGAGGAAGTCTGGGTCTTACGGCCTCTTTCAGCACCAATGTGAGAGCCTTTCCTTAAATTACTAAAGTATTATTCCCTTTTGTTAACTCTCCCAGACTCCCTCACAAAATAGAGACATTATTTGGCTTTTTGTGCCTAAAATTGAAGTTAGGATGTCTGATTTCCGGTGCAGAGGCTTGAAATGTATTCTGTTTAAATATGTGCGGCAATGATTGTAATGTTGACAAATGTGAGAATATAAGACCTCTCTATAAAAATAATTTCTCTTTCTATTACTGCCTTCCAGAAATTAAATTAACTTAAAATGTAAATTTGGATGTTCTAGCACAAAGGGCACACTTTTTGGAAGCTTTTTTCATAATCACTCCTCTGTGGAGAAAAAAACCATGCACTGCAAAACAAAAAACAAACAAAAAAAAAACGGGCAAGGTTCAGCTTCTTACTGTTACAATTCACTTCAGAAAGGGTATTAAAAATCCATAGTTTCCCTAATTTTTTCTATGTAAACAACTGTTGGAAACACTGACAAGTGAATGTAAACATGAAGGATTGCAGCAACAGTCCCTTCATTAGTACCTGGCCTGCAGTCCGGGTGTACTTGGGATCCCTCTTCAGCTTGTCAGTATGACCTTGCTGCATAAGGTTGCACATCCAGCAGTGAGTGCGCTTTGGGGCTGTGCAATTCTACAGCAATCACACAATTAAGTAGCAATGACTGGCAACACTATTGCTAAACGAGTCTCATACAGTATGCCAAGCTAGAAGATATTTCACAAATAGACCTTTCAGAGATCCTTGATGAATTCACTTTAAGACGAGGCAGTATAAAGAGTACTTTTAACTGGAACACATTCTACTATAGCATCCAAATTTTTTTCTTGTGGCTAAAAGCAATGGGTCAGATTCTGTGAGTTACATTGATAAAGACCATAAAAGTCAGTACATTTGGACAGATAAGACTGAGAGAAGCACTGAGCCCTGTCTCACAGTCAGTGTTTATAATAATCTGCAGACGCGGACCATGCAAGGAGGACTATCACCCTACTAGCAGCTTGTCAGGAGTTGTCATTTGAAATGATAACATAATTGTGCGCATGTACCATCATGAGGTGGCCTGAAGCCAGAGCCCGAAGCAGCCAGATGAGCTGTTAAAGGGAGGTGATGTCTTCCAAGTCTGAGCAGGTGGAAACAAGATACACATCTCACTCTCCCTAGCCCATAAACATGCATCCGCTTCTCTAGGTGCCCTTTAGGGGTCAACACTTGGGATGAAAAAAGACTTGGCTGTTCTGTCCTGAGTGTCAGACTGCCGGGAGATTACAGGTTGCCATGATCTGAGCATCCACAAGACAAATCCACAAGGTAATCGTGCAGCTCTGCTGGTATACCAAAGATGTCCTGTGGCAGCAAAACAGAGCTCAGTTTGTGCAGTGACCCTTCATTGGGACCAGGCTTCTCTGTGCCATAGTGTGTGGGCATACAGATGGTTTTAGGTTCTCGCTGTAGCTCTTTATTTCAATATCTTTGATACCTTTTTCATTTATGCTCAAAATCTGGAGAGGTTGCAAGAGGAGACTGAGAACCCAGAACAATATTTTAGGTAAAAAAGGTGTGAGAGATGATCCTCAAAATTTTCTAAGATATGGGAAATACTTTTAGGACACTGTTTTCTGGCAAAAAGTTAGGAACTGCTGTCAACTCTGTTGCTCACTTTCCTCCTTGAGTGTTACAACTTTGCCATAGTACTTAACTGCTCTGGGCATGATCTGCTATGGTAGACTCAAACTTGTGCCCTTTTGCCACTTGCTGGCCATTGCCTTTCATCCCCTCTCTCCTTGCTCTCATTAGCACCATATGTGCCTCATTTCTGAGGGCTGAAAGTGGATTTCTTTCTGTGAATGTCTCCTCTAATCTGTGTGGGAAACAACAAAAGTGCTCTCTGTGCAGTGGTCTGTGGCTTGAGGACTGGGTGGGCAAATTTTGAGCCATGCCGGTCCTTGGCTGTGTGCTTGGCTTTCATGAAGGTAAGCACTGAGATGCATTGAAACTAGTGCTATGTGTAACATCTTACTGGCTTTCTGAATTTTCATTTCTAGGGAAGAGCTGATCAGGCCAGGACTAGTGTCACCTTTTTAAGAAAAATGGGATTTGAGAGAGTCATGATGAGCACGCAGAGACAGCTAGTTGGAAGGCTGCAGTTGAGAGAAGGCTGTGCCAGAATATCATGGAAATAGACAAAAAGAAGACTTATTACATAAAAAGGAAAAAACAGAAGGTAGAAATTAGCAGTTGAGAAGACACATTCAAGAAGAAAAAATACAGTGTTTATTACAGTATATGAGAGAGAAAATTTAATCAGGATGGATTACTTGATGAAAGAACTTCAGATAAATATGGCATTTAGGGAAACTAATTACATAATAAATTAAGAGACTGTATAATAGCAAATCAGGGAAAAAATTCCTGTTGTCAGAATGTCGGATGAATAATTTCCTAATAGAGGTTTTAAATCTTTCTTCAGCATATACATCTTCTAGCATATAATTTCTAAAATATACAGTCAAACAGCATCTATTTCTGTAATGTCTGTACATTACGCTTTCATACATTTCAAGGTCCTTCCGTAATCTAACAGGACTGAGTTTATTCTACAGTGGGAGACTGAATTCAAATTTACTAACTTTGATGAGACCAGAATTTCAGCTGTAATAGTTATTAACTTGCTTTCATGCATCTAATGTAAGGAAAATTTCCATACTTTGGAAAAGAAAGGTGGTATAACTTGTTCATTGAACCCAGTACATTCTCCTAATTTACTCCTCACCCATTTTGCATGATCTGTGCTCCATATAGTAACAGGGCACATGTATGAAGGAGAAGAATACCTAACCATTTAAAGTAGGGAGCCAGCTCTACTTAAAATGCACTAACATTGATCTGGTGTGTTAAGACAGAAAAGTGTGGTCCAGAGCATCTCATTTACCCATTTCCTTGCTTTTACCAGTCTGACCTAATGCTTCTTTTCAAAACAAAGCAACTGAATTTCGTTTCTGGCAAACAAACTTTTCTGGACTCATTGAACACATCTTAGTCATTGCTTGCCTGTTAGGTTTGCCAGTCCTTACCAATGTTATCTCATACTTTTGGGTAGGACCTGAAAATGGTTGTGCCGTATTAACTGCACTGTACACTCTAATGTTACACCTGAGATCCACAATGAATTAAATACATATAGGAACCAGTGAAGTGATGGAGATACGTTGAGTTCACTTGTGTTTTTGTGGAGTTTAATCTATTTACAAGCACAAGAGAGACTGCATAACTCAGCCAAGCAGAGGCATATAGAGGTTGGCTGAGTCAGTAGCCAAATAAGGCATGATGGGTTTCTGTCATGAATGTTTTTACACAATCGATTGAGCTCCGAGGACTTGATTAATCACTTTGACTTATAAACTGGACTCAAGAGAAAGTCACATGAGTAAGAGATAAATGCCACTACAGCCCCAAGACAGCATGCAGCAGCCCTGTGTAGCTGAGAAACTGTCCCAGAGGAGGTCAGAGTCCCTTGAAAAGCCCTTAGGAATGTCTAAAAATACAATACCTAAGAACACTCTTTTTGCACTATGAAAATGGAGAATTACTTCTGAGTACAAGTACTCTTGTACCTAGTAGAAATGTGCAGCCTCATGGCTGTAAGAGGTGTGTTTCCATCATTATGTCTGTGAGGAGATACAGCTGACTGTGATATAACTTATTCATAGCTCATCCATTTAAATTATTTTTTTTTCACCTTCAACTTTGCTCCTCACGTTTCCTGACCACAGCACATGATTGGAGATTTATAGATAAATTAACACTACTGACAGCCATTCCCCTGCCAGCCTTGCTGTCATTAAGTGGCGGCTACTTGTCAAGGGTTCAGGAACAGAGACAACAGTGTGGTGGAACAGAGGGAAAAATAAAGTTGGTTCAGTGTGACCCTTCTAAAGTTAACCATCAGAGGTCCCAGTGTGGCAAGAAGAAGTGGGAAGTGTAAAACAGTGCATGGCATTGGTCTTTCTTGAGAGATCATTACATTAAGCATTTAAAGGCATTGTCCAAAGAGGTTCTCACATTTCTCTTTGCCTGACCTCTTACTATGTGAAGAGGCCTAGGTGAGACCCAAAGGAGAGACAGACCCACAGAAGACTATGCCATGCCAAATTGTACCAGAATATGTATGTACCATACAATATCTTCTCAATACTTGGGACTCAATTACCACAAAATTATCTCCTTCTTTTGCTGTTTACCCAGTTTGTCTGATTGCAGTTGGTGACTTTAATCAGACAGCATTCATTAACCAACCTGTTTTGCACATACCAGGTATGGCCTTAGCCCCTCCAAGTTCAGACAGGAAGACTTAAAATGTTTTTAATCTTCACTTAACTTAGAGGGAAGCTTGAGCTCAGTTCCTAACATCTCCTCCTTTCACTGCACCATAACAATGCCTGAAAAGTTTGAGTTATTTCATGTAACTTAGAAATGTGAATGTGTTACGAGTCAGCTTTGAATATGGCCTCGATTCCAAAAGGTGTTATCATCAAATCAAAATTATTCACACATGTCAAGTTAACATTTTATTTTTATTCCTTACTCAATTTTTGGCAAGCTTACAGAAGCTGTCAGTGTTTCAGTATTTTGAGAAGAATATTTTAATAAAACAGTGATGTGCTGAAAGGGGTTCACAAGAACTCACTAGAGGCCCTTGTTAAAATTCTGCCACCCTTCAAAAAATTATTCCCTTGCCTCTCAAGTGGTTCACCCCCTCTCTGGATACTGCTAAATCATTTCTGCCAGGGATGAGTTTCATCCCTTGGGGCTCATAAAGATACTTCTGAAGAGCAAATTGTTTGCCTTTGAAATAGACCAGATTGCATGAAATAGCAGACACTTTAAAAATAAATTCCTGGGGTAGCAACACTTCCCCGCTCCCCCCGCCCAAGCATCCGATCCGATCTCCACCACCCGTACCTCTCATTGTGTTACACTATCAAGTACTCAATCTATTTCTCGGGAACAAAGTATAAACAGTTCCAGCAAGTGCACTTAATATAACTTTTTTGCCAAGTGGCATTGCCTCCCTGCAAGGCTGTGGTTATGGGAAAGCATTTATATTTAAAGGTAAAAAAAAACCCCAAAAAAGCCAGGTTCTTCCCGTGGGCACACAGGGCTTGAGTTTATTTCAGTTTAAAAGAGGAAATTTTTGTAGGATTCTTGTGTTAAAGTATTTCAGTATGACTGTAATAAAATAAAAGACCTATTAGGTGCTATGAAAAAAAAGCAATATTTAAACATGGAAAATCTGGTAATCTTGCCAAAAAGGGTTAATGCTTTATTTTGATTGCTTAATTTGATATGATTGAAGATTAAAATTATGACTGTGTGGACCCAGATGAGTTTGACCTGGAAGAACTGGTGTGCTAGTATCCAGGTATGCCAGAGCTTCTTTTTAAATGCTGAATGGAGAGAAACTATCTAGGTAGAAATCTTCTTTCTACTGAGTCGAGTCTTATCAATCACTGAAAAGTGGGGTCTTATCTGTATAGGATGTGGATGATTCATATTTTATTAACATTTCTTCTGAGATGATGCTCTTTGTTTCAAAACAGAAGTAAAACCTTGCCTGTGTGTTCCAAGTATAAATTAATACTATTGCATTTTACTAACCAAAAGAAAACCTGGAAACTCTGAATGGTCCTTTTTTCCTCATTGGCTTGTTAATTCTGGGACTCAGAGGTGACTATTGAAATTGGAATATTATTAATTCCTTTCACAGCAAAATTTAAAAGACACACCTGACACATGGTCTAGCTTTGTTTGGAATGCTGCTGCCAATTCAATGGCTGTGGCAACTGAAAAGAGAACATAGACCACCATTTAAAATGAGTGGGTCTTAAGACCCTGTAATATTAACGTAACAGCTAACAAGTATTGCAGTTATTTCCACTGTTGAGTTCTTTGCTTTTGTATCTAAAAGATTGATTTAAATACCTTTTTTTGTTTTAAACTACTGTTGTGAAACTAAGCTTGATATTGACCTGAAAGTCAGGTCAAGGTTGCAACCTTGCTCCTGAGCAAGATTTAGGTTTACCAACTGCTGGTGTTGTTGATGTTTGTCCTGCTTCTAGGGCCAGTGTTGGAAAATAGCGCCAGCAGGTGCTAGTGTGCTTTATGTGATCTGTTGTCACTGTATGAAAAATGAACCAACCAAGCAAGATGTTGTTAGGGACTAATACTTAAAACCTGTCTCAAGAATGTGTTGATTGCCTCTTCAACTCTGATGTTATTTTAATTTTACTGGTTTCTTAGCAAGAAATGCTAATATGACTATCACGAGGTAGCATTATTTGGGCAGAGCACCAAGAAGGCTAGGCTGTCCTCCTGCTACTCATCCACTGAAAGACTTTGGGAAAGATACTCAGCCTCCTTATATCTTCATTTTTCTCCCTCCTTAAATAGGGTAAGATACTTACCTCCTCTGTTAAGTGTTCTCACATGAGTTTGGTGAAATATGTTATAGGAAAGATAGGTACTAACAACACTTCAGTGGCCCTGCAGGATGAAAAGTGGCTGAATATCCAAGAAAATAAACATGCTCCTGAGTAGTTGACAGTAATAGTCACAGTAGCTTTTGCTGACTGGCAAATGGCTAAAGCCTGAAATTTCTGGCTTATTCTGAAGATTTGAAATGTGTAATTACTCTCTTAGAAGAGTTAGAATTGAAGGGAAATGTATAATGTATAAACATATATCAGAAGATGCAGCTTCATGTGCAGTTAGAGTAAGAGGAAAAGTTTTTGAAAGGAAAGTAATTGAACGTGCTGATACCCATAAACCCATAGGTCATGTAATTCTGTGGCGCAAAACATTAAAAGATAATCTCTGCTGGTTTTGTACAAACGTTTTTTGGTTTTGTTGTTGTTAAAACTATCTTTGGAGCTATAGCTGAAAACCTGCATCTAGTACATCTTGTTTGCAGTTGTATGTGCAGCAGGATCCAGTAGCAAGGTGTGCACTGCCTTGCTGGTGGGGGACAGGGAGCTAGTGTTCCTGCACCACATCAGGAAAAAAATATTAGACAACAATACTTGTAAACTTGCGCTTCAGTTGAGCCTTTTTTGTCATCTGCTATGATGGCTAATACTATGATGTGTGATTGTTGCAAACAAATTTTTTAAGTACTATTTGTGATCTTCAGTTAATCAAGAGTTGCATTGATTTTGCAATGGTAACAGTAGATCTTGAAGTGTGAAAATTCTCGGTACAACATCCAAGCAGACATTCAAAATCCTAGAAAAGCCCCAAAGTGCTGATTTCCTTGAATTTAAGTAGCTAGAAATATTTGCAATGGTGTAATAGTCTGACACAGAGCTTATTACTGAAAACAAGCTCAGCATGTCATCCTGGTGAGCAAACCATCCTTTCTGGGAGTAAGTGTAACAGTAGGAGTTGGGAGGACAAATACGTGCAGATGTTGCAGACAGACCTGGTATGAGGATCAGGCAAGTCCTGACTAAGGATATCTAAACATCCATTTAAAGAGAATACTTTGTTATGTAAGCCAGAAGAAACTGCTTTCTCAAAAGAATTTTTCACAAAAGAAGTACTTGTGTGAGGATCTCTATGGACCATTCAGGTCGGTGGCAGTTACAGATAAAGAGAACTTTTTTTTGTTGTTTTGACAGTACTTCTATTGAACTATCTTTATTCTGACTTTATGTGCTTCCTGGGACATATTAAACAAGACTGGTAAGCATTAGATCTGTCCTCTGAGTCAACAGAGTTTTTTAGGAAAATTGAAAGGTATTATTAGTTTGGATTGCTTTGGAATCTATTGTGCAAAATCCCTAAAATACAAAAACAATATAAAAAATGTCAATACAAAAAAGTCAGTAATGAAACTTTCCCACTGAGAACTTCATAGGCCAACTGCCCAGGGTACAGCTTTTATTTTGGAAGAACAGTTATTTTGTCAACTTAAGCTGATTTGAAGTGTACATTTCTTCAAAATACAGCTTGTGCATTCAGTTCTTTGTATATAATTTTTTATTATTATTTTGGTTGTTGTTGTTGTCTTTTTTTTTATCTGCAGTTAAAATCCCTTGCAGAAATGCTAGGGTCAATTATAGTTGTTAAAAAATATATATGCTGCTGAATGCAAACTGGCAACAATTTGTATTGGTATGTGGTACAAGTGTTTTGGTGATCTGCATTACACTGTTAGATGAAGATTGTTACACTGATGACCCAGAGCACACATTTGACAACTTTTCAGATGTTGGAAAGACAGAGAATATTACCAGAGCTCTAATAAAGAATTTAGAGATGAGTTTGTTCAGTTGATATTATATATTACATAGCAGCCCATGCACAGTCCCAGTCTGAAGACAGACATGAGAGTTGGTACATGTTATTTCATTACTGTTTAAATGCTGTGTTCACGAAGCATCACTTTATACTAGTAAATTGAAGGATTGTGTTTTGGCAAAAAAAGAGAGATACTTGAACAGATTATTCTTTATGTTTTCACTGTCAAAGTCCTGCATAAGGCTCTACTGTTCGAGTCCAGTAGCAGTGCCTCTACACCTTGTTGAGGGATTTGTGGATCAGTTTGACTCTGCAGAGAGTGGTTTAGGGGTGAAGTAGCTGTAGGCGTCTTATACAACAATTTGTACTGCCAAACCCCAGGAAATAACAACAGTAGCCTTCAGCAGAGGTTGTTATACTAATTACTTCTTCAAGCAGAGAAAGAATCTTTAAAGAAAGTGTCAAATCATAACTATTGTTTGTAAATTCTGGCCATTCAAGATTGTATAGTAGAGTGACCTAGATATAAACAATTCCTTTATAATTGAAAGGGTATATAGGAATCTCAGACTGAAAAGGCTTTTACTACAGTGCAAGTAGAGCATGGGACTTCTCATAGTGCCAGGAGAGAAGACTGAGATGACACATGACACTGAGTCACAGCTGAAATACCTCTCTTACTCTGCTGCATGGGGAAGGTCCTTAGGCAAAGATCATGTTTTCTTATCTGTACTGTGTGATGCTTTACTCTCTTCTGCTTTCTCTTTATACCTTGAAATGCTTTTCTTTACAGGTTTAAAGCAATTGATTTCTTGTAACTGCACAGTCGCCTTTAAAACTACTGCTTTTGTGAAAGAGGCTCTTAATTCTTTAAAAAAAAAAAAAAGAAAAAAAGAAAGCTTTCAGTTCTATGGATTATGTTACTATCTACTACTATGGCCCTGCATTTCCAGTCATGCCTTATTCCAAGAAGAAACAAGGAACCTGCCTTCATGCTTTGGCTGTGCTAACTGAGAGAGGGCAATCATCAGCTAGGACAGGGCTGCTGGTTTCACTGCCTGTTTATGGACTATGCCAGTTTAACTTTCCAAGAGAACATCTGAGCAATGTTTGAGAGACTAGATGTTTCATAAATCATTCCCAATAGGAAGTGTGGGGAAGACTCAACAGAATAGCCTCCCTTCTCTATACAACATCCTCCACCTACATATGCTAGACTAATTCAAGAGTGTGTGCACACATGAAATTTCCTTTCCATTTGTGCAGCTTGGCTAAGGAGAATTCTTTTAAACACTGATGATGCATGCTCCTGTAGAGTTGTAAATAATATATGGCTGAAGAAAAAAATTACAAATAGCAGGTAAAGGGATATTGCTAATGTAGCTGAGATATTGCAAGTGACTGGGAGATTGTGCTGATCAGAGTATTTTTGAGTCAGGAACTGGAATCATCATTATTCAGTATATTCATTAATGACCTTGAGGACAAAATGAATTCCATGCTTATTAAAATTTTTGGACAACAGACCTGAAAGGAAGAGTAAATAGAGAAATGGTAGGTTAAAAATCCAAAGGGGTCTGAATGCTTTGAGGGTGGATCAAAAAGAGATGAAGTTTATGTAAAGAAAAGCAAGGCAATACATCAGAAGAAGTATTTGAAGCTCTTTGTTGTTGTAAACATCAGAGAATTTTGGTGGATTTTGCATCATCAGTTCTTTCATTTTTAACTCAAGACTGTTCTTTGTTCTTGAGTTCCCTGTAGTCAAACATATAGACTGACAGGACAATATGGTGCAATGATAGGCTGGATAGGCTGGAGACTTGGGCTGATTCCAACAGGATGAAGTGCAACAAGGCCGAGTGCCAGACCCTGCACTTCAACCACAACAACCCCATGTAGCACTACAGGCTGGGTACAGAGTGGCTGCAAAGCAGCCAGGCAGAAAGGGACCTGGGGGTGCTGATCGACAGGAAGCTGAACACGAGCCAGCAGTGTGCACAGGTGGCCAAGAAGGCCAATGGCATCCTGGCCTGCATCAGGAATGATGTGGCCAGCAGGAGCAGGGCAGTGATCCTTCCCCTGTACTCAGCACTGGTGAGGCCACACTTTGAGTATTGTGTTCAGCTCTGGGCCCCTCAGTTCAGGAAGGACATTGAGGTGCTGGAGCAGGTCCAGAGAAGAGCAACCAGGCTGGTGAAGGGACTTGAGCACAAGTCCTATGAGCAGAGGCTGAGGGAGCTGGGGTTGTTTAGTCTGGAGAAGAGGACGCTCAGGGGTGACCTTATCACTCTTTACAACTACCTGAGAGGAGGTTGTAGCCAGGTGGGGGTTGGTCTCTTCTCCCAGGCAATCAGCAATAGGACAAGAGGGCATGGGCTTAAGCTCTGCCAGGGGAGGTTCAGGTTGGATATTAGAAAGAAGTTCTTTACAGAGAGAGTGACCAGGCACTGGAATGGCCTGCCCAGAGAGGTGGTGGATTCACTGTCCCTGGAGGTTTTTAAGATGAGGTTGGATGTGGCACTGAGTGTCATGATCTAGTAATCACAGTGGGGTTGGATCAAGGGTTGGACTTGATGATCTCGGAGGTCTCTTCCAACCCAGTTAATTCTATGATTCTATAATTCTATATCATTAAAAAGTTTGAGTAACCTAAATACCTTTGTTGTATATATGGACTTTTAGTCCCAGATCCAACCCACCTGACTCCAAGAATTTAAATGAAATACCTAGATTAGGTGTCCCATTATGAAAGTTAGGAAGGATGAATCCAATATGATCATTACAAGAGGCATAGACAAGATGACTTTCATTCTCATCTGCTTTCTGAGCAGCATCCTGGGCTTATCAGCCATCTTGGCACATTTTATTAGCAGGGAAATATATAAAAATAAGGAGTCATGGGTCCACAGAGAAAACTGCAAGGAGCTGAAACACCGTCCCATTTCATAAGGAATAAAGGCAATAGCACCAATTTCTTTTGTGATCCAAGTGACCAAATGAATTGAATCATCAAAGGTTATCCTGAAAAAGTGTTAAGCATAATACGGTTTGAAAGAAATTAGTGTCTTGTAATAACTGTAAGGATAAAAGAGTCTAAAATATCCAACTATATATAACATCTATGAAATTAAGCTGCATAATGTAATGACATGTTATGCTACCATTAACACATTATAACTATGTAATTTGGAAGGCTAATTTTTTTTTGTAAAACCACTTAACTACATAAAATTGAAAATAATGATTATTGTAACTGCTTCCATTTTTTGTCTTTAGGAGTTCAAAATTAAATATGCCACATACAGTTATTTTATGGTGATGTGTAATTTTATGAAATGGTCGTATAACATGTACAGTAATTATTGACATAAAAATCCTAAATACATAAATCATCATATATAAAATCTGTTATAACACATTAACTTTACCAGGAGCCAAGGTAAGTCATTCAGCATCTCATTGACTTAACACCCAGAGTTGACCAAGGAATCCAGATAAGATGACAGGAAATTGCAAATCTCAGCTAAGATATAAAATAACCATATCAAGGCAGCCTTGGATCTGAAATTTCTCCATTCTGTTTTCTTTTGACTTCCTAGCACTGATTTATTTCAATTCTTTGAAGATCAGGATAGAAAAAAGTAAAACCTGGCAGGTCACCCTCACTATAGTTGTAATGTATCTTGTGGTTGGGTTCCCATCAGCTCTTTGGAGACTATTCAACTGCCTAACTCAGTTCATTTTCAGGAAATTTTTTTCTAATATTCAGTCTAATTTTTTCTCTATCGCTCTTGCTAATATGCTTTAAAAATTTAGACTGTTATCATTCTCCCCATATGTCTTACTTATGACTCCGTGAAATTATATGTATACATGTCTTCCAGCCTCATAACCATTTCTATTAGTCTTCTCGGAACTCTCTGTAAATTCTTGCTATCATTTAGAGAGGTCTTCTGCTCTGGCTCTGGCTCATAAATCCATACATATTTAGTCTTTTGGGAAACCAACCTTTCCTGATAATGAGTCAAAATTATTAAAAGGAATATTTATTTCATGTCAGGATTTCATGAGAGAGAAAACTCAGTTTTCAAGCCACCAACAAAAGTAAGAGCTCATGATAAATCAGAGTTGATCAAACAACATCAATTCTCACATTTTTAAATTTACCTTCATTCTGAAGAAGTAAGAAATTATTTTTTTAATATCTTCCCTGTAGATAAAAACTTACTGAAAGAAATATTTTTAAATGTAATCTGTGCTAATAACATACTCTATTCTGACTTTGTAATGTTATTTCATTTTTATATTTAAATAAGTCAAACAATAAAAAAGGATCACAACAATATAATTATACATTTTTATCAACACACTTTGAAGTTTTCCATTTGAAATTCTGACAAACCTGTGCATTCACAAGGAAAAATGTTTCACAGAAATTTTTTGTCAACTTATTTTTGAGGAGATAGAGGTAGAAAAGCTGCATTCTCTCACACATCTCCTTCACTGCACAGACTGAAAGGTGATTGGCAGTTTCAAAGCACTTCTAATTCTATTATACCATATCCTTAGAGAATAGGGCTGTTGCACTAATGGGCACAGGACACTTTACAGAACGAGAGTTTATGTGAGTTACCTAATGTGTGAGCTAGGCTTTGCAGTCTAACAAGAGGGGTAGATTTTACATGTTCTTTGTAAGCTAATGTTCCTAGGAAATGAAATGAGTTGTGTTAAGTATGGGCAACTTTATTAATCCTGGGAGATTAGCATAACAGAGTGGGACAGAAGGACAGAGGAGTAGGAATGTCCCTCCCTTCTCTGGACCTCATCTGAAGGTGTGTGTTGCCAGAAACTGTCTTCTGCTGCTGCCTTGCAATGCCAGGAGCCCACTGGAGTAGACATCTGCAGAATAGGGGAGAAGTGTGAAGTGTAGCCCACACTCCGTGGTTGAGTAGATGGTGACAAAATGATTATAGGCCTCCTGAAGGTATCCTATACTGGAAATTGCCTGTAAGGATGGAGTATGACAGGATTTTTGCACCCAATTTCCTTTCTTTACACTAACTTATTCTGGTCTGTAAGCTGTACCTTACCACAGAGCAGATCTATCTCATTCTTATCCTGTGTGCAATGCTGAATGATACAATGGAGTTAAAGAACTCCCTAACAAGTGTGTGTGAAAGTACAAAACTGCCACAACCCGTTCAGCATAACAAGGTCAGTGTTTCTCACTGGTCTAAGAGCATTTTTTGGTATGGTGGAAACACGAAGGATGGGAGTGCCATTCTGCAAGATTTCTTTAGCATCCATAGAGTTTACAGAAGCACTGTTGAGCCCAGCATTCTTCCATAACAGATGGTTATTTGCTGCTCATGAACCTTCATCAGTAGATTTTTCTTCCATAAATCTGGTCATTCTCTCCAGCATATTTAAAGGATCCTTAGATTGCTTTACCAGGCACCATTTAGATATTTACTGAGGACAAGTATCAAGAGAACAGTGAAGGATTTCTGTGAGATCTTTCATTAAATGCATTGTACACATTCAGAAAAATCTGGCCCAAGCAGGTTTACTAGCATTCTCAGACTTTTATACACCTGAATAATTTATTTTGTCATGGACAAACTCTACTCTCAACATTATTTTTTCAAGTTTCTATATGCAGCACACCCTTGTAAATTCAGCTGAAATGTTAAAAATCAGGCAAGTTTATAGAACTGTTAAGTTTGCTTTTCAGCAAAGAAGTAGAAACTATTTTAAAATCTTCTAAGAATGGAAAGCCGAGGTGTTAGCTGGAAAAAAAAATAAATATTGTTAAAATGTTGGCAGAAGCAGAATTTATTGAATTGAAAACTAATGCTGCCACTCAAAATTACTAGCCTACAAGTGTGGAGGTGACAATGTGATTATAATAGTCACTGTATTTTAATACTAGATTTTATGAGTATTAGTCCTGAGGATCATTGGTTTGTTTTCTTTTCTCTATGCAGTGTGCACACACAAGTCCCATTAATGTCAGTGAGAATTAGTGTCAACAGGAGACTATAGATCCCTGAGATACTTTTTCATAATGTTGAAGACTTTGCTGAAGAAACTGTGGGAGATCAATAACACACTGAGGATACATTTTCTTCCTAGGTGTGACATACTAGAGGTTTTTTAATGTCAAAACTCTGATAGGAAACAGAAGCAACAAGAAGTGGAAATAACAAATCGTTTGCCTGGCCTATTTGAACTGAATAGCTTTTCCCAATGACAATGTGGAGCATAATACAAGTAATTATTACTGATTCCTGTTACTACACTTTTGTATTTCTTTCAGAGTAAATGTGACATCCTACTGCTAACTGGCAGTGTTATCTAGTGTCTGTTCTGCAAGCCTGTCTCTTTGGCTAACAAAATATTAAATGGCAGGGTAACCTCAAGAAAAGCCCAAAGGGAGTTAGGTATCGTCATGATGCGTTATGTAAGCAGCTTGGAGTTGAAAGGCATCCTGCAACAACTATTCCATTTATACAGAATTTCTACAGACAGTTAAGTAAATCTTTTATACCAGTATCCTGCTGGTTTTTGACTGTAGGTAAAGATGTTGAGTGTGGCGCCTTTGAAACACAGGCTCTAATTTATGCAATTTGCGCTATTTTTAGTGTCAGCTGTTATATCTTTTTTTTTGTCTCTCTTATAATAAAGGACATTTGGGATTTTTTTTGAAGTTATTATTATCAATTTACCTTTTTTTTTTTTTTTTTGTAATATCAAGCTCAGGATGCATGATTATGTTTAAGGAGGAATAAGCTTGAAATTCTGGAGGCCTATAATATGCTATAACAGCACTTTTTTCCTTAAATCAAATTAAATAATAGTTATGGAGGGAAAGCCTGCTTTTGAAACTTGCTACTTTCTTCCAAAGACAGTGATAGTTGCTATTGAGAGTAAGGTCAGTGCAAACAAAAACAAAACAAAACGAAACCCAAAAAAAAAAAAATCCAAAAGAAAACAAAACAAAAAGAAAAAACCCAAAATAAAAATGAGAAGAAAATCAATAAATAACTGAATTATTTAAGGACAAAATACAATGGGGTGTCTTACTGTCATGCACCATACCCTGCATCGGAGAGCAGACAGGTGGGTTGTCTATAGCCAGTGCTGGGTTGGACACTCTCTCTCCAGCATGCTCATTAGTAGCTCCGCGCCTGGGCTCCCTGTTAGTAGAAAGGCAGGGATCACAGCGGGGAAGTTAGATCTCAGGCTTCTCACATTCCTGCTCTATCTTAGCAAAGCTTTGCAAAGCTTTTTCTGGCAGCTCATTAGTAGGTGCACTGATGCATAAGAGAAAGTCATTAGAAGTGTTTTTCAACATTGGCTTTTGATCAGGTGACTAGTAGCTTCGTAGAGACATTTACTTACATTGTTTTCTATAAGAGATTCTGTTGCTATATTGAGAATGACACACATATAAAATGTGGAAAACTAGCTTGACCTTTCTACGACAAAAGAAAAAAAGCTCCATTAGTTCCCTGAATCTTGTCTTTATATTGTCAACTATGACGTAATAGAAGCACGGAGTACTCACTCTTTTAGCTTTAATAATCTATGCCGAGTTCAACTATATCGTTTGATTTAAGGTTATGACAAGAAGGACACCGGTGCGAAAGAATACAGCTGGCATGCCTTATGCTTTAGGATTTACTTTTAACAATAAGCATTAGCTACTTTCTATCTCCACACAGACTGGCATTTTTAGCTTTTGAAGATTGTCTATTTGTAGGGCAAAATAAAATGCGCAGTAAAATTTTATTGGATCAAACAGGGGGGACTGCTTAAGTGTCCCGAGTAGTATCTCTGCTGGAAGGATTCCTTGTTGCACAGAAATATTTTTGCTAAACCTTGAAAAAAAAAATGCAAGTTTAATTGGAAATAGTTCTAACAGAAACTATAACTAGCATTTTATTTTTTCTTAAGTAACCTGCTTAAGTAGGCTATAGAAAATGAACTCATACACAGAAACCAAAGAAGTACAGTGTAAGAATTATGCTTTTGATAATGACCTTGCCTCTTTTCTTACTGTCTCTTTCTAAATACTTGATTGTTATGTAATATTGCACATACCAGTATGACAATACTTCTCCAATCCAAAATGCCTGTGATGACTGTCTAGTGTCTTTGTGTTGCAGAAAAATCTAATGTTAAGCACATGCAATGACGTGCAACCAAACAAGGGGAGGTAAAGCAGCTTTTGTAAAAGTTTATTGAAACAAAATGCATCAGCTTAATCAGGCCTGCTTCTGGCTATGTACGAACATGACATGCCAATTACATAAAGTTCCAGCTCAGCTAAGACTCCTGCTGACTAATTCAGTGTTGATTGTTTTCCGCTACACGGCTTTGAGTGCTTGTTAAGGCTAAAAAAAAAAAAAAGGA
Organism: Empidonax traillii; assembly: GCF_003031625.1. Classification (NCBI taxonomy): domain Eukaryota; kingdom Metazoa; phylum Chordata; class Aves; order Passeriformes; family Tyrannidae; genus Empidonax; species Empidonax traillii. The sequence continues at coordinate 363,055 of NW_020955226.1, forward strand.
GGGGGGCAACAATTGTAGGAATTCTTTGCTTCCATCAAACTGTCTTATGATTGCCAGCAATTAGTTAAGCTCCTTGGCAGTAAAATGACAAGATGGGACTTGACCAAATACAATGTGTGGAGCACATAGGCATCTGCCCCAGCTGAAAGACATTACAATGTTTGTTAACCTTAAGGGTCATTCCTGATTCACTTCTGCAGACAGAAAACAAGATTTATATAACACAGATCAATACAGCCCTAAGACTTTCGCCATTGAGGATGCTAGATTGAGGCACTTCTCTTTATCAGTTTACCATGACACTAATGTATTTTGCCTGTTTTGCCTGGGCAGTGATGAATCTGTTGGCAAGAGAAAACAAATAAGTTCTGTTGTTGAGAGACATGTTGTCTATGATTTGTCTCAGCAGACATGCCAACTTGCTGGCCAATTCATTTCCTATTTAATTTAAGTGGCATATCTGTCTTCCCCTCTCTGGTATGTCTTTTGTCTGCTGTGCACCCATACTGGCATGGCAAGAGGTGCCTGCAGTAGATCTTTTCAGGTAAGACTGATACAACCGAGGCAGAAGCAAAGTAAAGTATCAGAATCCCTGAGTATGGAATTTTCCTTAAATGATTATTTTCTCTCTATTTGCAGTCTAAGGTAATCACTTTAATCATCTATTTCAGACGGATCACAGTGATTTAATTTGCATATCATACCCATGTACCCTTTGAAAATATGCCCTGCAATGTGCAGTGCTGAAGTGGGGTTTATGATGCAGTAAAAAGTAATAATATTTTTCTATTTGTGAGAGCAACTTCTTAAAGATGTTATTTGCTTGGAAAACAAAGTGTGCACTTAAGGGCCAGTGTAGCCTTTACTGGGTGGAGATCAGCTGGGTGCCTAGGGACTGCAAAACCAGGTCTGTTGGTTGTGAGACTGAATGTTATTTACACCAAGAAGCTTACTTCAGAATGACAAATGCAATTCTGAAGCTGTTATTTCCTGTCTGTCCCAGATTTGTCATTTCTTCATTAAAGCATTTAGTTACACAGGCAGCTCATAGTTTCTGGAAATAAGACAATGTATAAATTAAATGTAAAAAGAATATATCTTCTTACAAAGCCTACTAAAGTGAATGTATGCTAAATAAGCATTTCCCATTAGAGGCCCTACATCTGGAGGGGTGGGAGCTTGTGTCAGAGAGGGCCTTCTCAGCTGAATCCCCTTCAGCCCTGGAATTTTCTTACCCAGTTTGTTAACCTCTAGGGCAGGGTGCAGAGCTCATGTGCTCATTCAGGGCCAGATCCTGCCACTCTTATTTATTTTGAGTGGTAGCATACTCCAAAAGCAGTTAGATCAGCTCCAGTGGGACCATATGGTTCTACTCAGTGCAAGGAACGGTGGCAGAATCAGGGCCTTGGGCCTTTTCCAAAAATGCACTAGATGTAACAGATAGGCATTTTGTTTTGAGAACAATAATCTTCTTATAACTCCATCCTTATTATTGTTGTGGTAATAGATTTTAGTAATCTACATTCCAAGGGTAACATGACCTTTTTTGATTCAGGAGGCTATGGATGTGGGTGCAAGGTATCATAAATTGAATGATAAAAGAAATAAAATATTTGTAATGCTGAAAGAGAGAGGGAGAGGAAAGGCAATGTTCAAGTGGTTCAAACCTAAAAAATTTTGCTAGAATGTTTAACACATGCTATCCTTATCCACATCAGCACATCCATTGCCCACCTACCATTTCACTACTGCAAGTTCCTGGTTTTTACCATAGATGAAGAAAAAGTTTCCTGAGGAACAGAAAAGCATAGTAACTTAAAACTGTCAAACGGTACCACCATTTAGCGAGGACGGAATTCAAGCAGTGGAATAGTTAACATAAACCACACTTCTCAAATGTGCCAGCTAAATATCTGTGGCAGAACACATTAATTATAGCAGTCAGTTTACCTTTATCCTTCACAACATTTCTGATTAAAATTTCACACATTACAATGATATGTGTCTTTTCTACAAGCTATGAAATTTACTCAACGTCAATAAGTTCTTATTTTGTCATTGAAAAAGTTGATGTATATATAAAAAAAAAAAACCAACTTTTGATCTCTGACAGTGAAATCAAAAACTTAACTTCTGTTTTGGATGTAGTCATGCTACCTACATGTATTATGTGCCCATGCAAAGCAGTCATTACTACCACCAGATAAAAAGGAATAAAAAAAAGTCCCTAACTTCACTGCCAATAGAGGGTATGTGGTTTCAAATTTTATATTTGCTAAGCTTAATTAAGCCATAGATTATGTTTTGAAAGGTATGTTCAATTAACTGAATCCCTCATGAGGAATTATACACAGGAAGAGATAATCACAACATTTATCTGGTTTACAAATGTATATGCTTAGGTTAAAAATGTTCTGGAATTTTATTCCATAGAGATACAAAGATTGATAGAAAAATAATGTAAACCAATAATTGCAAATACTTACACATTAATGTGCATAAAAAATTCCAATTATATTCATTATTAAGCATATAAAACTATTTTTATTGGTAGATAATTACTGATGAAAATCTCTTATTTAACATTTTATTTGTGTCTAATTCAGGAATTCATATTTTAAATAAAGTTGCATGTTTACAACAGGGAGATCCAGTGAGGCACATAAAGTATCTAAATCACCTTGCAGAAATGTATCCCAGTGGAGGGAGGAGGTGCAGAGTGTAGGTCCAGCATAAACCTTTGTAATTAAAGCATAAGTGCTTGCATTTGGTTCATGTGTATTCTCCAAGCCAGCTGGATAAGTCTAAAAATACATTAAGCCAATCTAAAGGCAAATACATGGTTTAATATACTGGTAATCTCCTGCATCATCATGTACTTGGTGAAAATGAGTGTGTGAGTCCATGTGTAATAAGGGAAGTTTGACAAGGGAGCAAAATCATATACTGTCAAAACAAGTGTCTGGACCTTGCCTACACATATATTTTTGTTAATATCCTTGCTTCCAAAGTGACATTTATTTGGTAGGGCAGCACCACTCTTCCCTGACAGTGCATTGACTGTTTTGATTTCACTGAGAATAGTTTTGACTGTGAACATTTTCTTTTACTGAGAACATTGTTCATTGACACAAATGAGATCTGATAGCCCAGGCAGGCTCTTGGCTTGGCAACAAGCCACTGGCTTGATAGTTGGAAGGAGAGAGCAAAATGTTATGGAAGTAGTCCAGTAGAGAGAAAACCCTCCTCTTTCAGAGGCACCCTTTGAGGATGACTGCGAGTGCCCGTCTCTGGCATGTCCCTTCCTCACTGGCTGTCTAGAGAGTGATGGGAAACACTTGCTTGGGCTGTGCTCAGCTCCAGAGGACACCTCTTGACATAGGGCTCGGAACACAGCACAGCACTGCTGAAGGGGAAGATGGCACATACCATCCAAAGAAAAATGCAGTGGTAGAGGAACACTCACCTATGTGGAATTTTTGGGCTGCAGAGCCTCACTGGGATGAGAGTGTCTAAGGTCACATATGAACATATTTCATTATGAATGTCTACATTACTGCATTGTAGGCAAGGCTGAACCTGGACAACTGTCTAGTTAAGTGCTGTGCCTACACTACTGTAATACAAAATTTAAATAATACAACAAAAAAGAACTGATATAAAATGAGCTCAAGATCCTAACGTTGCGTAAAGGGGACTTGAGGATACAACAGGATCATGTTCCTGTCAAGGGACTGATTACTACTCAATTTTCCATTGAGTTTCATGGTCTGCTAAGTGAGGAAGTACAGGCTGAACCTTTGCCAGAAGAGCTGGAGGATGCCCTGGTCTAGTAATTACCAAGATAGTGACTCCATCTCAGTCTCATGGGCAGACAAGGTGCTGTTCAGATGATAAATAAGCAAGGTAGTTCTTAATCTTGCTGAAAGATAAAATGTTATTGTCCTCTGTTCTGCTGTTGTCTGCACTCACTGATTGCTTCCAAGAAAATGCAAAGTTTTTTGAAAGCACTTTAAGACTTTCATTTGTAATGAGATGAAGGAGGCCAATGAGATTAGCTCTCTTGTTTGAATGATTCTTACATAAAAATAGTTTAGATAGAGCTCTTCATTCAGATCTTCTGGGAATAATGTGTCCAAAGTAAATACCCAAAAGGCCATCTTCTATGAAGTTCACAGTCCTTATTATCCTTTCTCCATAAAGCATTGGTGTTCTAAATGCTTTGGAGTTTCAAATAAGAAATTTCATAGCGTGAGTTAATAGAGTTTAGCTGTAGAGTAATGCTGTCTCCCAGTCTAATCAAGCTCAACCAGCTGAATGAGTTGCTTTTGAGTTCTAGTGGATAAACCAATGTGTGTTAAAACCATTACTTATGTGAATGTATAAATAATAGTACTGAAGAAAGACTTGATGAAATTTTACCATATGTCTGCATACAAACCCAAGACAAGCACTTTTTTTTATCTCTTCTGAATAGAAAACCTTTCCTGACAGCTACATGAAGTCATAGCATCACAACTCTACCAGGTGGATTTTGTCCTAGTATGTAAGACTGCACTCCATGAAGAGATTAAAATTTCATATAAAAAGATTAGTATTTTATTATGATAATAATTTTCCCCCGGTAAGTGTGTCTGTACATTTCTGGAACTGACCCTGTGAGTCTGCATAAGTTGGGGATAGTCTGAACAAATTTGAAAGAGAAATGTACAGTTTTGTCTCCCTGCAAGTACTGTCCTTCCCAAATTGCTCAAATGCATTTCATAACCCCCTGCAAAAAAAGCTGTATTAGCTGCTATTCCACACAGCATGACATCATTCAAACCTTCAACACCTATTTATACAATCCATATATTTTCAAGATGCAAAACACACTGGTCGGGTTCTTTTAAATATTCATAGTATTTGTGAACATATAAAGCTCTGAGTGAACATTTGGAGTGCCAGTGTAGTGGGCTGTTTTGGGGACTCCACTTCTTGTCTCCCTCTGGGGAGGAACCCCTTCCCAAGATCCCTAACCCAGCCAGTGTCTACAGCATGTACCAAGGAGCCAGAGCAGAACTCAAAATTGGACCTGCTATGTTCGTGTTTTGAATAGCATTTATGTTTACCTCATTTCAGAATGCATGTATTTACTTTTACAAGAGAAAAGATGATCATGAAATAGAGGTGTGAAAATTTAGATAGCAGCTAATTAGTTTTAGTCAGACTGTTACAGAGTATAATGGATTTTCAGCTTTCTCTATTCTTTATCCTCTGACTTAAGGCAACTATTTAGCAGTGCTGGTAGAACAAGTTATTGTTCATAATTTCACAATGTAGAATGAACGTGTAAGACCACACCAATTAATTGAATTTATATGAAAATGTTTATTCAATTTCAATTGGATTGAGCTATATTGTGGCCAGTGTTGAATTAACTTAGAGCAGTGCCTTCTCAGTTACATTGTTTTATTACAAACAATGTAAACATTGCTGTATATTTCTCTCACTTCTTATAAAAAGAGGAAAACATGCCTCATGCTCCAGATAGCTTATCAAAAGGCCGGGTTGATTTTGGTTTAATGTGTGTGACGGAGGTGAATGTGGAAGGAATATTCACTATCTTCCACACTGGGTTAAGTTGGAGAGTGGAGAAACAGCCCCTGAAATCTCCATCCCACTGAAAAATTATTCTTTCTGCAGCTTAGTGACTACAGCTGCAGCAATGCCCCCTTTCTTATTTATGCTGATCAGTGGAGCTACATAAAAGCTTCTCCCTCAGGGCCTCCCTGTGTCACCCTTATCTCCTGCCTCCCAGCACAAGGTTTCTCTGGCAATGGTACCTAAAGTGTACTTTCAGCAACTGCCTAAACGTCATGAGGAAAGTCTTACTTGCGAACGCTGAAGGACAGGACGGGGATCCCCGGGCGAGAGGCTTTCTGCCCCCAGCTCCGGGGGGGAGAGTGCTCCCTCCCCGCCCCCGCCTTTACCCCGCGGTTGCTCATGACCCCCCAGAGAGAAAGCCACAGCGCCGTCAACCAGGCAGCAGGGAAGCAGGCAGAGAGAACTTTATTGTTGTGGTAACAGCTTAAATACCTTTTGGGTGGATTACAAAATGAGCACTGGGAGTTCAGGAGGTGTTACAAACCAACCAATTACAAGACAGGGTTAACAGCCAATAGGTGAGTTTCCAGTTCTCTCTTAGGCATTCCAAGGTACAGTGAGGGGTTTTGGGAACTAGAAGGGTTACACAAAGTCACAATCACCATCTTGGACACGTGGTCAATTTAACAATATTACAAACTCCTGCATTCTTTTATATGTAGCAGAGTTACCCCAACACTTACTCTAATCTGGGAAAACCCTGTGCAAGAAGGAAGTTTCTGCAGATCTAATATGCAGATTTTGACATTAGGTGCCACGGTGGATCATGGCATAGTGAATAATAGGAATCAGTTTGAAAGTGATTACCTCCAAAGAATGACATTGCCTAACACATTTGTGTGTTTTGCAAAAGAGTTTTTTACCCTCCATTTAAATGTGGAATATATACTACCCTTCTTCATCAGCTAGTAAAAAGCCAAGGTCCACCTTTTTTAACTCTTGTTCAAAGCTCTCACTTTTATGGGAAAATGATCCATTGCAATCTGTTATGCTGATTAGATTTACTGTCGAGGCAACTAAAAGGCACAATTGTTTATTTGTTTGTTCTTTCAGTGTAAACATTGACTGGGTTGTTAGCTCTGTTTCTTATTAAGGTTTCCCAGCAAATCCCTTTCTAAAACTCTGTTTCCGAAGTGTTTGCCAAATTTGAACCATCTGAGGTGCATTTTGCTATGACAACATCTCAGAAGATTCAGATGTTTCAAGAAGATGGTTAAAAAAAAAAAAACAAAAAAAAACAAAACAAACAAACAAAAAAAACCAAACAACAAAAATGCTGGTGAAACCTGGCAAGTTCCTTTCCTAGCAGATCCATCAACCTTGGATTTCAGAAAAGCAACCTGAAATTTGGCACGGAGGCAGACTGTGAAAATCTGGCCATGCTGTAATCTTTGCAGGGTTGCAGTTGCACGTGATGAGAGACTCGTTCCATTTTAGCTGCTAGAAGTCCTGGAGGGTCCCGTCACATCGCACAAGTTTCTGCCTGTGACCCGATCCCGCCGGTGTGGTCCGTGCAGCCTGCCACAGCCTAGGGCTACTGGAGCAGAGCTGGATCCTCCTCGGGAAGGCAGTTCCCAGCATGGGGAGCTGGGCTGGGGCATAGGAGCTGACAGCAATGAGCCTGTCAGTGCTGTGTTCACACACCATGACATGCATCACTGAGTGGCACCCGGGCAGAATGGAGGAAGCTGTCTAATTAAAATTCAAAGGTAACAAAGCCAAATCAGAGAAGGAAATAAAGTATGAGACTGGTACAAGGAAGCTGGTGAAACTGGAAGTGACTGGACAAGGAAATTATGTTCACTGTTGGTGATTTAGATTTAATTAGCTGATTTCCCCCCTCCAATTCCAATTCCCAGCACCTCCTGTCAGTTATAAAAACAAGTCCATTTGGTTCATTAAAAATGTGTGTTTCTGTACATTGAGGCATTTGGGAGTTCTTAGAATAAAAGATCATGGAGAATATTTTGAATTTTTAATAATGAGATCCCTTTCAACATGTTCAGTGATGGACTGAAATTGTTCTAAAGTTGAAATTAAATGAGAAGGCAGGGGGGCTACAATTTGTATCCTAGTTAGCTACCACTTCACTTCTGCTCGGATATTACTTCGTTCGAGAAACATCTTTTGGTTTCTACAGTGCTTCCGAAATTTTGAATTCTATTTACCAATTTAGTGCAAAGCTTGAATTGTCTTTATTTCTAAGAGGAGTTTCTGTTTCCTACCTTTCAGTTGTATGAAAAATAGCCTTTAATTTTCCATGGGTAGCTCTGCAAAACTCCTAGGGTTTGCTTCTCAAACAGAAAGAAAGCACCTTAAAATGCCACATATTTTAGTCCGTTTAAAATCATGCTACAGCATGCCATTCAGATTCACTAACTTCAGCCTGATTTAACAGTGCTTGAGTAACATGAATTTCACTTCAACTTAATTAAACAGAGGCATAAGCATTTCAGGAATGATTTTGATGCAGTCTGGACACTTGAAGCTCATTGTAGTCTTACACACAAATGAGCATGCAAAATGTCACTTGAAAGGCAGAGATTTAGATACCTAAGTTGTAGAGGCAATTATCCATTTGTGTACATCAGGGCTGTGTTTAAGAATACAAAATATTTGTGTGTATTCACTGAAGACCCATTGGGAGAAAAGAGCTCTTCAAAGTAATTTCCAAGCCTTTATTTAAAATGAAGAACAATGAATTTAAAACTCAGGATTATGAAATGTTGATAGCAGAAGACCAACACTCTCTCTTTTTGCTGGTTAAAGGAGAATAGGAATCTGAAAATCAGTGGGCAGCATTGTGTGTATGTGTGCATGTTTAACCTATTTATGCAGTTTGAAATACAAAGGGGAAAATTATGTCAGATAATGTGCCGAATTTCATTGTAAAGAAATTTTCGCCACATGATTTTCTAAGCTCATGATGGCTCTTTGGATTAATTTTATTCCAGCTATTAACATAGCTAGAAAAGATAAAAATGGAAAATGTTTCTGTTATAAACCATGTGACTGAGCTATTTTTGCAAAATCAGTCCCCCCAGCCACACTTTCAGTCCCACCTGCAAAAGATGCGACATGATAGCGCTGGGACAGTGACAAACTCAGTTATGTTAAAAACATTTGAAAATTATACTGGCTTTTCCCACGTATTAGCATGTAGCACTGCCTCTGTTACCTGGACCAGAAATATTTCATTTCACAAGATCCCAATCTTGTAAGACAGCCCTGTCATTTTAATTTGTCACTCTTTGTATACTGCATCATGCAGGAGTCTCATTGCCCCAGCCAAGTGCCATAGGCTACTGCTCAGAAGAGAAACCTGTCATGGGGGATAGCAAAGGTAAACACCACAAACCAGAAAGTTTGTGGCTGAAATCACCACCCAGGGCTCCATGCCTGCAGGCTTAGCAGGTGGTATAATTTCCTACAGCTGAATTGGAAAGATCCTCGATTTCAGCTATGATAGGCACACACTTCTCCCACTGTTCCCTGCCTCCACCATGGTCCCTGTGCAGCCACGTCCCTCACAGGAGGAAGCAGGAGGGGACAAAGGATGGTAATTAAGTATAGGTGGAAGGAAGAGAATTGTGATTGACATGAAGTCTGAAAACAGCTCCAGGAACTCTGTAGTAGAGCTGACAGAAAAAGAAAAATTCTGGGAGAAAAAAACCAAACAGACTAGGGACAATCCAACATCTCTGAAACAACCAAGTGATCCCAGTCCACTGGTGCCAATGGTTCTAAGTCTTTCTCAAAAGGAGACACTGGCACAAAAAAAACAAGACCACTGTTATGTCAGCTTATTTTGGCGTCACTTCTAACAGTATGATGAATCTTCCTTGCAAAGTGTGAGTGTCTAAGGGATTGAAGACAGCAAAAGTGCATAGCATCTTCACTATTTAAGCCCAGAGATGGTGAAGCAGAGTTCTGCCTTCCCTGATGTGGATTTTTGGTTTACCCTTTGGTCCACCCCCACTAAAGCAATTAATCAAAATAAATGAGGCAGCAAACATTTGATACTAGCTGACTTCAGACTGCAGCATTTTAAGTGTCTTCAGGAATTTCATTTACAACACTGTGCAGAACACACTGGGAGCTGTACTCCAACAGCTTTGCTCCTGAACAGTATTATGAAATATGTGTTATTGATAGACTACTGACTAGAATAAGGGAATAGCTGATCTTTGTAAAGTTTTAATTGGTTAGGATTTGTGGAACCTCTGTGTAGTTATGCAGATGTAATGAAACCCAAGGTCATGTTATCAATTACCATCTGTACCAAGATCTGTACCCTTATATTTTGCGATAGGAGAGGCCCTCCTCTCAACAGATGTAAATCAAAGAATCAGAGTAAGAACATCTCAGACCTAGGGATTAGTAAGTCCTTTATCATAAAAACTGAATTTACTGTGAACAACAGGAGAGACCAAACATCTTGGGGTAAAAAAACTAGCAGCTTATCAAAGTGATACTTTGGGAACACAAATTTGGAAAGATGAAACTTGAGGGGAAAAAAGTTTCCTTTTAAGAGACACACCAAACAAGTAAATAGGATTTTCTGTGAATTATGTAGAAGAGCTATACTGGTTAGACATGACCATGTCATTCTGGGGTTATTAGGTTTGATTTGACTAAAACTCTTCATTGCTAGAGTGTGCAGGTGAGGTTGCTGCCTGTCTGTCCTCACATCATCTTTTTATGTTAGATGATACTTTCAGAGCAGAAGATAGCTATAAAGTGCCCATACCTACAATGTTTTCAGCATTCAGAGAGCTGATCTTGGCCTCTTGAGAAAGCCTAGGAAATAAGCATAGGCTATTTTCCCTTTCCTGCTCCCAGGTGATTTGGCTTTATTAGAAGCCCATTCATGGAAAGAAAAGAGACATCAAATAAACTAGAGTGTTTCTTCTCCAAAACTGATCCCTGGATTTTTGTTATAAGCTTTGTCATCCAGAAGAGCCTTCAAGTCCCTAGAGCAGTTAATAAGACCTGTCTGCTAATATGACTTAAAAGTAATTAAAGAGCACTTCTATGCAAGTTTTAAGAGCCTTGTATAAGAATGACTAAAACAGTGTCCTTATACAGATTTCTGGGATCACTGTCCTTTTACAGCAAATAATTATTGAAAAGTTTCTGAGATTTACTGAGTGTTTAGGAGTTTTCAGTATCAATTCAAAGAGGTAAATTGGCACATTTTGAAAAGAGATTATTCAAAGCATAAGGAAAGACGTGAAAATTAGTCAAGAACAGGTAAATGACAAGTTTGGAAAGGTCCTAAGTAGATGTGGAAATGAGTACTTCAGCTTCTATATTGTACGAATAGGGGAAGAGAAGCAAATAGTTTTAGTGATTTCATTGAGGTGGCAAATGAAGTCACTAGCAGAATTAAGATTTGCAACCAGGGGGATTTTTGGCAAGAAATGATATTTCATTTCAATAGGATTTAGCTATTCAATTAAACCCTAACGCCTTTGAAAATGTCCCCTCCACGTGCTTGGAGGATTTTCTTCTGGTTTAGTTTGCTTTTTGATTCTGAGAACAAGATCTGAAAGAGAGAAATGAACCACCTTTTCCTTTCAAAAAGGTCTAATGAATCCCAACTCCCTTTCCAAAAAGTCCATGTCCCTCTCCCATGCTGCTGTGGCCAGAGGGGTGCTGTGGTCCCTGCACCCGGCTCTAGGTAGCAACCTGGGTAGGGCTGACTGCATTTGATGCATCCCTCCTGGACCATATCCCTTCCAATTCTGGATATAATTTTACGGATTTATCCCCCTTACCCAACGTCCATTTGAAAAGCAGACCAAGAGCTGTCTTGAACGTCTTCTGGTTTTCCATCCCCATTTGTCTCTCCTACTCTTCATGCTCTTCATTATTATCTGGCAGGGATGCTGCTTTTTTGCGATTGAGAACTATATTATATAAATATAATATGGATGTTAAAATATTAAATGATTAAGTGTTTGTTTGTACACCTATGAAACACTCTGTTACAGGATTAGGCTGGATCCCTAAAGAGTCATTAACTTGCATTATATTGAAGTATTTATTACTGTGGCATATGTAATAGATAATATTTGTTTACATTTTTAATTACTCACATTTTCAGCCAAGAAAATCTCCAAGGAAAATGTCTCATTTACAAGTGTCCTGGCAAAAGACAACATAATGTAATCACACATTACCAACAATTCCGTGACAACCATGCAATGGTTTAAATATGAATTTCAAATAAAGACATAATTATGGTAAACAATTAAAAAAATATACATGACATCATGTATATGTGTATAAAAAAACCCTGAAAACCTGAAATGAAGCAAACTTTTCTCTAGCTGCTGTGGATATTGAGCTTGTTCCATGGCCCAGTGAAGCCAAGAGAAAAAAATTCTGCTTTCAGCAACAGTCTCTAAGCTTATAACATAATTAATGTAGCAAGTGGCAATTTGTACCTTCAGAATTTCCCAGTGCATTGAGTCCTATGATCGAGGTGGAGAAACAATTTTTTTTTTTCCCCAGAAACTGAGTAACTAAATAGAAGGAACTTAAATTTAAGTAATTGAAAAGCTTCATTCTTGCAAAGTTTCTTCAAGAACTTGCAGTAGACTCTGCTTGGATGATAACCTCTCTCTATCAGATCCAAGGAATGAGCTGTACTAGTCAAAAAACTTAGATCAAACATGATGTATTTTTGGTAAGTTTCTCAGAAGTATTCTTCACAGGGCTCAATGTCAATTAGGGAATTGATCCAGCAGTAGTCAATAGACCATTGTCTCAATCCTTGTTCACTGTAATTTCAGTTTGTCTAATTTCAATATTCTGCAAGCAGACTTTTGGTAATAACTTGTAGAAAAAATCCCTTTGGGGTATTATATTGCATATAATTATTTTTAGCTTTTATGGAGACCCATCGATGCTGCAACAGAGAGTTTCATCCTAAAACTTATAAGAATATTTGTATTTTAGTAGAAGCATCATGGGGAATAGAATTTTGGAAAACATCCTGAAAGTGAGCTGAGCAACACGGTGAATTTTTTGTGAACTGTATCAAATCTCACATTCCTTAGTTTTCAAGAGTATATTTCTTTTGTTTGCCATCGATACCTTTCCTTCTCCCTTACTGACTTACCATCTTCACTCCTTCTTGGTAGTTCTTTTCAGAATTCATAGCAGATTCAACCACGTTGATATTATTCTGTCTGAGGGGTATTACTGCACAGCAATAAGACACCATTTTATTCTTAGTAGCATATTCAATGCTTGGCCATAAACAAGAAGGTAAATTATATATTTGGTCTTTACAAAGCTGTTTTTGGGTAGTAGAAGCTCTTAAGTATGACATCATCATGACATCATCAGAACTTAGAAAATTGCAGCCTATCAAACAAGAAATTGGGAGCTGTTTAACCATCTTTTCAGTTCCTGCATATATATATCAAATATATATTTTCTGATTCCTCACAATGGCTTCTTTTGCAGATAAAAGCCATAATTTTTCATTGCTGTCCCTAATGCCTTTCATAGGTTGGCAACATTCTTTGAAAGTTCCATTTTAACCACTGGAACAAGCTTCCCAGGGAAGCGGTTGAGTCACCATCTCTGGAGGTACTTAAATAACATAGATCTGGTGCTAAGGAAAGTCATTCAGTGTTGGTTTTTGCAGTGGTAGTTTAAAGGTTGGACACAATGATCTTAACGGTCTTTTCCAACCTAAATGATTCTATGATTCTATGTTTTGACAGCAGACACCATGGCTTGGGGCCGAAGTGTACTGCAGCATAGCAGGGAGCAAACACTAGTGAGAGGTGAAGCTTGAGGGTCCTGAATGCTTCACCTGTGGGACATGACTATGGCAAAAAGAAAAAAAAATGATGGCACAAAAGAAATTTCTTTTCAAAACAGTTCTAAGAAACTTGTAAAAGTCAATTCTCTTCAGTCTGCATTTTTATTTCACTCTGTTGCTTGTGTTAACATAAAATGAAAAAACAAATCTTCCATTTGGAGGGGCAGATAAAGTATCCATTTTTTACTTACATAGCATTTTTTCTTCCTGTGGCAAAATGTACCTTGTTATTAATCCAGACTACCAAAACAGTCAGTTATTTAGTGTGTTATATTTTTGATTTTACATAGAGAAGTGGACCTATGTAACTGAAATATCTTTGCAGAAAACCCTCTCTCCATTATCCAGTTGCAGTTATTGAAAGAAAACAGCCCAGCAGAACAAAACACGAAGTGTTCCTATCACCATATGAATAAAAAGATCCATGCCCTAAGTTCAGCTCATAGTTGCTGTGGTGAAAGGAGCATTTCTACTTAATATCTTTGAAATCATACTCATGTCTTTAAAAGAATGTGTAATTCTCTCATTAATTAATTGTAACAGAGTTTAGTTTGCCCACTGAGAGAAGCATAAACCCTTTAATTGCTACGTTCTAGAAGTCTCTCAGTCCCCATCCAGCAGTAACCATTTGATGTGTATCATGTCAAATGCAATTCTTCAAAATTAGTTTGATTTAAAAAAAGTAAAGTTAATGAATTTTCAGAAAACCAGTGTTCTTTAGAAGACACGGTTTAAAAAAATGTCTGTTTTAATTTTTGCAGTACAACTGTCTCTGGTATTTCTGTCATTTGGTAATGCTTCCAGACACATTCATGGTGGTCATCTTTGATCATATAAATTCAAGAGATTCCAAGCCTTTTTCTATTTGCATAAAAAACAAAGAAAGCATTGTCAGAAATCCCCAAATATGCATTTTGAATCAAGTTTCACCTAAATGCTGTACAAAGACTCAGTGTCTTGATGCTAATTTATTGAAAATGTCTTGGCCTTTAGGAATTTCCCATTGGCAGTTAGTGGAGCTGAACTCAAAGTGGCAATGGCAAAAAGCAGCCATCGAAACTGTGTTCATGCTGACATCTAAGCTCTAGTGCTCAAATTATGAGTGCCCTGAAACAAAATACTGTAGAAGGAAAAACAAAGCATAAATGCTTTAGGTGCCAAGATTTCACTTGAGAGGGATGGAGGGGAAAATAAGTTCGGGTTTTTTTGGTGAAATCTAATGTGTTAAAAACTTAGCACAGAAAAGAGATTTAATGAAAGTAAAAGGTTCAATGTTTAATGCACAGCTCTGAAGTCAGTGTTTTATATCTATAATTTTTGCATATACATATCCATATTTAGATTTAGACATATGGTCTGTAAATAACATATGTAAGCTGGATCGTTGAGTGAGATGATTTTTTTCCCTGCTGAATGTACGTGTTTATTTTATGAGCAGAGACGTGAAAAGTTCATTCATGTCAAAATGTGTTGCTAAGTATAAACATGCTGCTTCACTTTAGGCAGGATCAGGAAAGACCCTGGGTGTGTAATCTGTGAATTGACTCTATGCTGATGTTGCCCAGGTTTTGTATTACTAAACTATGGCTCACAACAACAACAAAAATTTAACCTTTAAATAGAGGCACCAAAATAATTTAAAACAGATTGGAGGGTTTAAAGGGCTCCAAGAATAAGCAGCTCATATTTCAGTTCCTCCCCTCTAGGGCCTACCTATTTGGTGTTCAGAGTTCATCTCATATTGCAGCTGCTTATGTTCACATTTTCTGCAGTATGTGGATGAAATGTCCAAGGAAAATAAAAAACAACAACAAAAAAAGTAAAATATACAACATTAAAAATATCTTCCCTAAAACAATGGTTTGGCTGTTATTGGGCAGGGAATAGGACAAATCACCCAGAGGCTTTTAAGTAAGAACAGGGGAAAGAAAAAAACAATGAGTGGTGAGAAAATGTGGAGGTTTTAAAGGGACTTCCAGTTTCAGGGGACATTTTTTATTCAAAGTTCTTTCAGGTTATGGAGCCCATTAATTTATTTTATTTTATTTTATTTTTGTTGTTGTTGTTCTTTTATTAAAAATTTCTTTGTAATTCATTTGGACTTTCTTGCCACTGGGCACAGACAGATAGCAACAACAAACAAAGTATCACTTTATTCTGTTTTACAGTGTATCTCTGATTATGGAAACAATACATTTTTTGCACCTTTCTTTGGTTACTATTTGTCAAGAGTAGCCTTTATAAACAATATATTTTCCCATTTTAATAAAAGGCTAGAGCTGCACTAAGTACATAGGATGAGATTAGAAACAAAAACCCATCAGACTACTAGAGGAAGGTTACAAGGTCTTCATTTACACCACAACACCTTATGAGTTAAAAAGCCTTCTATCTACTACATTTTCTAGTGCTACTATTCAAATGTAACAGCTATAGATCTCTTTAAATAATGAACTAATTTCACTCATTTCACCAGAATATCTTGCCATGTGATCCTGCAACCAAAGCGATTGCTGTTGCCAACACCCCACTGACACCAAATATTTTATACTAAATATCCAGGCTCTGATGCCATTTTCTTCTTTACATATAATCTATTCCATTTTTCTTTAGCCTGTACTTATGCATATGTAAAGGTATTATTACGAGGGACCCTGGATCCTTTGATGACTGAGGAAAATCTAGCCCCTTTAAAGTCTATGTGAATTTTCCTTTCAGCTGCAGCAGGGGGAACTTCACCCCATCTATCTAAGTCTCCCTAAGTAAATCACATGGCTTGAGTTCAAAAATAGGTGACTACTGTGTTCAGAAGTGAATGGTTACCTCACTGGTTACTGTAACTGGATCCAGTTGTAAATCCCCAAAGGTTGTACCTTCTCATATGATCCTTTCTCCGAGCCTGCTTACAACCCTCTGTTTTGCCCTTCTGTTGTACCTCCCCACACTCTTCTTACAGTAGGGAAGAATTTGCTTTGTTTGGGGAGCAATCTTTTTGGCTCCTTTCAAGGCTGGCTCAACCAACCATGGCTGTCAATCCTGAGGTGCTCAGAGCCAGTCCTGTGTATCTGACAGTGATAATGCCAAGGATTTGTTTTCTTTTTCAGCTCTTCTACTCATTTCTTCAGATATCTCTTCCTTCTGACTTGCATTAATAGAGTGGAATGTATAGGCCAGGGCAACTAATCTACTGTAGTAATATTTTAATTAATAATTAGATATAACTTGTTCTCTTAAGATGAATATGTATTCGTTATCCCTAAATCTTTATTCGAGAAAAAAGCTAAAATATCATGAGTCATGTTCTGAACCATCAAGGGAGTAACAAAAATCAAGTGTTTAAGAGAGTAAATCTTCCAACTAAGCAGAAGTATACTTACACAGTGTGTTAGTGGAAAGGGTGTACAAATTCCCATGAACTACAATAAGACCAGGATTCCACCTCAGCTGTTCCAAATCCTGTTTCAGGGCCAGGTATCTCCAGACAAAACCAGCTTGCTTATATATTCCCCTGAAACTTGTATGTAGTGCGTTTAATATTTCTTTCTTAGATCATGTCTTTGCTATGTCAGCTATTAACAACCAACTTCAAATAAGATTTGTTACCATATAAAGCTGGGCTTTGCCTCTGACTTTAAAATCAGCACTAGTTTGGGAGGAATATGATATGAGAATCAGCTAATCTCATTTCATTTTCACAGTCTTTCTAGATTTCTGGCTGATGATTAAAACACTCGTGAAAACAGCTACAGAATTTAGCAATCACAATAGCCCTTAACAAGTTTATTCCTAATCTACAATGTCATTAGAAAATTTAGGGGAATAGTTTTCATTACATATCGTATATATTTGTCTTTATTTTCTACATACTTATTGGAAAGGTTAATGAAAATGCAGATGCAATGGTTCCTTTATATGGGTTTACCTTCCATGAGTGCCAGTTTTCAGGCTAATTGATTATGTCAGAAGCTCTATAAATATCAATAGCATATGGAAAGGTTAAGCTGAGGTCTCCACATAACTGGATTCATACTCTTTATTGATGGTACAACCATTAGCCAATCATAATGGAAGTGCTTTGAGTGTGAAATAGAGTAGAACGTTGGGTAATTTTCACCAGTGACTGACTGGAGGACTAAAACTGAATGACTGACTTGTGAGAACTAATGGGCAAATGTATGATGTACAGTGTGTAAACTAAAACTAGAATTTAAAAAAATCAAGGATAATGGATAATAAGATGTATGTAATAATTGTTTTGCCCCTTTGCATAAGACAGCATGCTACTCAGCTTTCATATAGGTAGTTCCTTCCTTAGAAGAATATTAGAAGTAATTTCTAAAACATAATTTGATGGTATTATCTTTTTTTAACATGTTAACAGCAATTTTTCAGAATGGTTTTACTCTTCTCTCTTAGTTTTTTTCCTTTATTATGTTTTTCTTCTTTTTTTCCCTTTGTTAGGATGCAGAGGAGTCAATCCAATCCCTAAGTGTCATTTTTCCAGTAGCTCTAGTTAGCAAAAGAAGCCTGAGAACAGTATGGCAATCCCACTGCCATCCCTCCCCAATATATTGGGGGGCAGCAAGGAGGTTGCAGCTTCACCAATTGCTACAAAGAAAGCTGGGTTAGTTTATTAAAAGTTTGAGTGGTTACTGATGTATGTTCTGCATGCTGTGGAACAACTGGGGAGGCATATTCAGTCTGCCACATGGAGTCATAACCCTATTGTCATGCTCATGACTAGATTACACTTGCCATGTTTCACCCACCACCCTGCACTTTTCTCTTTCTGACATGACCTCTCTGTCCAACAGGTTTTACAGGAAGAGCCCAGCCTAGGCTTCACTGCAGTTAATAAGTTAAAAACTATAGCTTAGTGCTCTGAAAATAAAATCACTGCAATCGAGCCAAAGTTATCTAACCAGCTAAAAAATGCAGCTAAAAATCCTGTGCGTTTCCACCTCTGGAGTCAATATAGTGCGTATTTCAGTAAGTGGTATGGGACAGTGGTTTGGCTATTTGCATTAGAAACGAAATGCTGTTGTCTTAGTAGTCAGTACAGTTTTTTCACACAAAGAAAATAGATATAACCAATTGCAATTCATTATACTGTGTTTTACTCTGATAGTGAGTGTGCTTAGACCTCAGAATGTATTGGTTTGCCATATAAATTTCCCTTAAATGTAGTCCATAGCAGCATTAGAAAATGCTGCCTTCTTTGGGTTTAGAAAGATCGCTAGAGAGAATTTAGGGGAAAACTTCGTATAATCAATTCCATCTTTAACATCTGTTTCTAACTGCATGAAGCTTCATGTGTGAGTAAATTCCCAAGCAAAATTCCAATTGAGTTTACCCCAATTGATCAAGATATTCCTGTAGGACCAGAATTCACCTTTACTCACACACTCCACATGATCTGACTCAAATCAGCATACGGGAAGATATACTTCACTGTGACCCCTGATTCTCAAAAATCTACTGTGTCATCCAATTAATACACACTTTATATGTGTCTTGAAGAGGTTGATTTTCCTACAATTGAGAAGTCTTGAGTGACTTTATGCCAGATTTATTATTTGTTAAGCATTGTTGGCAGCAGCCTTTGAGCTTTATCAACTAAGCACAAATGAGGTGACTGGTTAGACTATTTGCATGAGAAGGACAAAGTGCTGCAAGTCAAGACATGTGCAGCCTATTCCCTAACCTGAACTGGAGGTGACCCACATCAGCTGAGAACAGCTTTGGTCACACTGTTGAGCGGAAGCAGTGGCTGATGGGCCAGATCCAGCAGGGAAAATGCAGGAAAATCTTGATAAATACAGGTACTTTGACATTCCTTCTGCCCAAATTTTCATTGATGCTTTACAATTATAACTGGAGAATTTACAGTGGACACATAGAAGAAAAAGAAAAGAAGAGAACTGGTTTTCCTACTGCTAAGAGTGGTGGGCAAAATATCTTTTAGCTTTTGACATGGATATAATATGATTGTCTTGATGATTGTGATCCAGACCAGTCAAAAATGAAAGGTCAGTTCCAGCTCATTTTAGTCATGTAAAGAACCCTATGAAGTCAGTTTGACTAATGTTCTTCAGGGAGAGAAATGTAGCTTTGAGCATTATCTGGAGCAAAAGACAGTGTAAAGCCATTGCTTTCTCAGAATTCCTGTTAAGGACACTAAAAAAAGATTTACAAATGGCTTTGAATTCCTTCAGTTAAAAAACTGCTACAGTTTGACTGAAATAGTTGAAGAGTACATTAAGACCCAGATTTTCCTGAGGTCCAGCAAAGCCTTCATCCCAGTAGTGACACCACGCACTCTCAAGGCAAATAGTATGGTCCCATGTAGACTAGTACCTCATCCACCTTCTAAATAGGAGAAGGTTGCTGGGAAGTACCTCTGTCTGAGACACCAAACTACAAAAATTATCCTTAAAAAAAGCAGCATTAATAAAATGTTGTTTTATTAAAATGTGCTGCTGTTTTCCATTGAGAAAGGTGAAGCTCATAGAATAGTCATTGTTTTTTTCAGATTTTGAAAATAACATAAAGAGATTGCAATGACAAGAGTCCCTTGATTTCTGAAAGCACCCCCACATCCTCATAAATAGATAATAAAATGCCTGTATTATTGTGAGAATGTCCCTTCTTATGAACTGTGCTTAAATTGCCTTGTACTTCCCCAATTAGATTCAGAGCATACCTGTGTTGCAAAAGGCTGTTTTCTCTCTCAATTAGTTGAAAAGGATTAGACACACTGATAGGTAGTACTAAATGCTAATGGGTCAGATCCTAAAGCCTGTTTTCATGCTGCATTCTGCTGACATTGATTTCACTGGAGTGCTGAGGAAAAGCCAAATATGCAGTATGTAGCTCAATATTTTATGGGTTTTCTTGTCTTGGCTTTTAAAAATATTCTCCCTCTGCTATTCTTTAGCCAGGAGAGCAAAAAGAGCTAGTTCTTGCCCCGACATCAAAAACAACCCTAACTGGCAGTACAGAGGCTTGAGGAAATACAAGTTTACATGTGGGCTTTTTTGTCATCTCTAATGGCAAAATTAAAATTAGTTCCCAATTAAAAGAGAAAAGCAGAAGTACAATCTGAGAACAGCAGATAAAGGGTGGCATGAAGGGAAGATTATTAAGCAGCATAGTATAACAGGACCCCAGGTGCAGAAGGGCCTCATTATACTCACACTCTTGTGCTGCAACATACAGATGTACAGTAAACCAAAAAAAAAAAAATATTCCAAAGGACAATTTTACACAGTGGCTATATTTGAGATGAGTACATGTTTTTTGAAGACAGACCATAACAACTTGGTTTTTACTTCCAAAATACAGTGGCACATTAATTGCTTGATCAGCCAAATGAAACTAAATGTAATTAAGACTAGTGTGGGGTTAATTTGGTCCATAATTATGTTATATAAAGTAAATGAAAATTGTTTCCTTCCTAAATTGCAATTCATTACAATTACAGATATTAAAATAAGATACTATAAAATTACATGAAGCATGTACACATTAATAGCCATTAGTAATAGCTTGATATTTCTATCCAAGCAACAGTTTATTAGAATGCCAAAAGGTTATATTTGACAACTCACGACTGATTTTTTTCCTTATCCTTTCTGCTCCTCTAAGAAATTCAGTCTTACTTCACACATAACATATGCCATGTCATATTTGTGCATGTTAGGCATATTAGTTTTAGTTTTAGATATGTTTTTACAATAACACTTGCTGTTCATTAAAATACTTAAGGTTGATGGTTGTATCTCTGGAATGAACCAAACCAGTCTGAGGGTTTGAGAGGAGCTGCCTCTTCCCACACAGTATAGTTCTTTGTTCTGGGAACAAGAAGTTTTTGGGAGTAGGAAAATGCGGACTTAGATCCTCTTGTCTTCCATTTAACTTAAGTGTAAATTTAAAGCTAAGCCCATGCTTAATGGTTTTGCTATGCTTTAGTAGATTTTTACAAGGACTTGAGTATTTTGTAGAATTGTATCCCCTGACTCTATACACTGAAATCAATGGCAATGGTCATGGTGTGCAGGGTCTGACCTGTACCTCTTATGAGACGGAATATCCCTAGGTATTTCTACAAAGAATTGTAAACTTCATGGTATCACATTTTGACCACTCTTATGAATTGATTTCCTACTGTTTCTTTTTCTGAAATTTTTCCTTTCGGGGACAAAAAATATCTAGCAACAACATTCTAATATCAGACACAAAGAGCGACGAATCAGTGCTTTTGAAGTCATAGCATCCATGTGATTTTTGAGCTGGTGCTGAATGATGGACACTAGAAATGTATGTGGTATTTTCAGTTCTTGTGTACATCAGATAAAAAGCTACAGGCACAATAATAATTTTTTATGCAACCAGGATACTCACTGAAATGAGTGGAGGAATAGGAAATGCAGGATGTCTTGTTATTAGGGTCCTACTACTTCAACTCCAGTATGACCAAATTCAGTGTCAAAGACATAAAACCTTTAGCTGCATTGCACAGCTGGGTATCATATTTAACCACAAGGATTAGGATGTAATCCTGTGATTTCTGAGCATCCTGAATTTCTGAAGTACTTGGTACTTGCAGGCTCAGGATCTTACGTGCCTTGAAAAGCTGTGAGCAAATAAGTTTTATTCAAATGATCTGCAATTGTTTTCTTTTTTACATGAAATAGTAAGACATCTATTGTTAAGGGAAGAGACTATTACTATTTCAGTTCCTTGATTTCTTTTATAATTGTTTTGTATGTACTGCTCCTAGATCTGCAAACTTAAAGTAAAATGTATTTTAAAAATAAACTCAGTATCTCTCTTCTGTTTATAGTAACTCAGACTCAGGATATTTAGTTGCTAGAATCAGGTTATTGCCAGTGACAGTAAATGTATTTCTGTCTTAACCATTAATTCCTGTAATTGAGCATTTCATAAAAGTAGTTTGTAAACTGATGATAAAAGATCAGCACCCTACAGTGTTGGTTATACCTGTACACACCATTAATGCTGTCTCACTTAATAAGCTGACCAATAATAACGTTAGCTAGAATATCTTAATGATGATATCTTACTTTCAACAAACTAAGAGATATGTTTTGCAATATTTAATTGAGCAAATCTCCCAGTGGCTTCAGTGAAAGTTGCGCTTGATTAAGGACTACAGAATTTCTCCTTAATAATATTTGATCATTTATTCATGGAAATGTAGGGTGATAACAGTTATTAGCATTCCAGGTAAAGTAGCTCATACAAATTATTCTGCTGTTAAATAGTCACATTGTATTTAATACCCCCAAATAGTTATGTATATTTAACAGGGAAATGACAATAGAAAAAAAACAGATTTAGTTCAGATGTTGAGCTGCTATGTAAACCAATTATTTATCCCGGGGGAAACAGCTCTGCCTACAACTACTTAGACTCTAGGGCCTATTACAAATCCTGGAGTGGGCTGTTGTTCCAGTTCTCAAGGGAATCTATCACGTCACATTGGAAATAGTTGGCAATAATTAGAAAGCCTGCTTCTACCAGTACTGAACACATTTTTAATACCTTTCTAAGTGTTACGGGAGATAATATATAAGGATTTTAGAATTCCAGTCAGGCTAAGGTGAACCACGGAAAGGACAACTACACAATAGCCCCAAACTGGACTGTGACAGGCTAATTATTGTGGCTTCATTAGAAAACCTCTTTTTGTATAGGTCACCTGGAAGTATAATTAAAAATGCATTATTGGTCTATATTTTTATTGAGGCAATTAAATTAAAAAGCCAAAAAAAAAATTATTTGATGAGCAAATAATAATGTTGGTCAACAGCATTTATCCCAGAAAGAGAGAACAAGTTAGTGGTTCATTAGCAGTAAATGTGTTAACTGGAATGCCGTTTGAAAAATGAGCCATAGAACAGCTTTTAAATACTCAGATTAAAGGATTTATAATGTCAAGTTTAACACAGAAATTATAGATAGTATTACATTGCCATGAGTAATGGCACCTTTAATCTGACTTAGCAAAATGATTTACTGCACACGGTGTGATTTTCACAATTAGGCAGCTATATATCTATCTAATATTGAACATCTCTATCAGCCATATCGGAGTGTCAACATCATACTATGTGTGAATGCCTAGGTGGGCATGCACATGGACATGTAGGAATATGTGGATTTTGTAAAGCTGTGAAGCATCTGCTGCAGAAAAGCCTTCCAGCAATACCTGCCTTGAGAATACAGGTCTCAGGGAGTCCTTTTTAGACACTGTTTAGATCTTCCTGCCATGGAACCATAGGGATGCCCTGGAAGCATGAGGACATGCAAGAGGATCCACTGCACCCGCAGATGGCAGGATCACCATGCTGACAGCATAGTTTTGCTGGACAGCAGTGTAAATACTGCTTAGCAAAGTGTTGCTGTGTTTACACATACTACCCCTACGACACACACGAAGTAAAGTCAACTCTTTCCAGAAATGCTTAGTTGATAGAGCACACACTTAATGGTTTTCTGCATGGGAAAAGACATGTCCTGAGCATATCAAGTTGGCTGTGCTGCTCAGACTCTCTACAGGAAGTATTTGTAAAATGGGTGGGTTTACAGTAGACTCAGTTTGCAGGCTGTGAAATTATCTGCAGTTGCACAAAGTACATAACTGAGACTCTCATAGACATGCTCAGTCTTTCTCACTGAGAAATCTTTTGGGGTTCTTCAAAACTGCTCATCCCAACTGCACACAGAGCTTAGGGTATGCATGTGCCAGAGACTTTGACACAAGCACAATGACAGTTTTTATCTTTTCTTCTTCTTCTAATATCTCCTAATTTTCTCCTTGTCTTTTGGTTGTCAATAATGTTGTGCCAGTACTGCCAATGGACACATAGTCCTCTAAAATCTCCTGAGATGAGGATGTCTCCTCCTGTAGATATTCTTAAATCTGTTTACCTCCAAGTTTTTACACTGAATTTCATCTGTTTTTTATTGTTGAGTCATTCATAAGACCTTTCTGTAACACTTTATACTTAGATTTAAACCTGAATAATTCTCATCACCTATAAACTGATAACTCACTGCTTAACATTTTCCAGATAACTTATGAATATGTTGAACAGCAGAATCCCAGGAGAGATTTCCAGAGGATTCTGCCAGTAATCATCCTTCTCTGTGAAAATTGACCACTTACTGTTTCCCTTTGTTTCCCTTCTTTTCACCGGTTGCTAATCCTGAGGAATACCTTCCCTTTAGCCCATGACTAATCTTCAAGTTTTTGTTTCTCTAAGAGTCTTTGGTGAGGGATTTTGTTGAAAGTCTGTTGAAAATCCAGTCACGCTTTATCAACTGGCTGTGTTATCCACATGCACATTAATGTGATCTAACAACTATAAAAGATTTTGGGGCATGACTTCTGTACAAAAGTTAATCTTGACCATCTTTCCATATGACTACTGATGTTTTGTTATGGTCTCTACTTGTTTACCTGATGCAGAAATAAATTTCCAGGGCTGCAGTAAGTAGCACCATTGGCACTTAGTGAAGATCAATGTTTCATTAATCACATTTTGTTTTTCTGCCTCTTTAGATGCTTTAAATCAAAGCACCATTGTTTAATTTCATGTATGAGTTCTTAGACAACTTGGGTGAATATCTTCTCACTTTGGCAATTTCTTCTCATCCCCATCTGTTAAAATGTCCTAACATTTTGCTCTGTTGTACTGGAACCATAATTTGCCAAAAATTTCCCAATTCCTTGCCTCTCTAGACTGGCAGTGTTGCAAGACTTCTGATGTGTTTTTAGAGTAAAAGTCAAAATAGTGTTTGGGGTTTGTTTTGCTGTTGGTTGTGGGTTTTGTTCATTTGGTTTGGTTTTTGTTTTGTTGGGTTTTTTGTTTATTTGTTTTTAATTTTGGGGTTTTTTTTGTGTCTGAGTTCTCCTTTTATACTGTCTTTGTCCTTTTTCTCTCCCTCCCTCAATTTCGCTTTCAGATTTGCTACAATAACCACTTTCCCTTGGCCTGCCAAAACTTTGAGAACTTAGCGGTTCCTCCGTCTTTGGAAATTAATTCAGTGTTTCAGAAGGACTTTGGTTATTACTGATCACAGCCTCAGACTTAAATAGGCCAAGTTCCCTACTGAAAATATCCTTCCTTATATGACCACATTGATTGATTGCTTCAGGTATATTTTATCCCACCCTAAATATTGTCATATTTTCACAATGCAAAACTTACAGGGAAGAAAAAATCTACTGAAAAGGCCATTCTGTGCTCAGTACTGTAAATGTGAATGTATTATGCAGTGACCTTCAAAACAGCAAGGCCTGATCCTCCTCCCAGTGCAGCTGAGGGAGTTTGCTGCAAGCTCTCCCGCTCACAGCAGCCCCTGTTACAGCTGGGCACTGGAGCATTCTCATCAATAAACAAGAAGTGAATTTTTTGCTACTGCATTTGATTTGTAGACTTTTTCAACAATAATGAAGTATGTCTAATGGTTAGATACTTCTAAAAATAATATCTTCCAGACATTCCTCCCTTTCCTTCTTTCTCCATGTTATATATGTATATATGCATGGATGCACAACTGTACTGAAACCAAATACAAGTTTCTGCCCTTTTTTATTATTTTCATTCCTAACACGAGAGCAGAACTTATGCCCCAATTTGAAAAAATGCCTAAACCTAAAAATGAATTAAACACACATAAAGTTCTGTTACTGACCAAAACCCTAAGGGTTGCATTCTGTATTCAATTACACAAGTGTTACTCCCGTTGGAGTCAGGACTGGAGGGCAGAATTCAGCCTGAAATTGTAAACAAGAAAAACCTGAACTGAGCCTGGTCTTTCCTTAACATGCACTAGTAAGTACCAAGGTGCTGTTGAATATAAGGTCTCTTATTTGGAAAAAAGGGCAAGAAGCAAAAAAATCAGTGATAAATTGGGGAAAGATTTCTCCAGAATAGAATTTGCTTTCTAAATGCTTTGGCACAAAAAAGTTTGCTAAAGTGAGGAAATCTGAGGAAATCCCAAATTGGGCTTGTTTTGACTTACTTTGACTTATTCCTCTCTGCTGTGTCTTTCTCAGCAGTTCGTCTCTGCAGCTTCATCTCCTGTACTGGTCTGCAATTTCCTCAACCAGGCCCACTCCTTTCTTGATACCCAAAAGAAGTAGGACAGCAAATGACAGTGATTTTTGTGCACTTTTCTCAAGGTTTGAAGGCTACTTGTGCTTTCCTCACAAAATTTGTGGCTTTTTTTTTTTTTTTTTAAAGTTCTTTTCTTACTCAGATGACATCCTCTCTATGCCATAACCCAAGCTTGTAATCTCAGGGACTGCTTTATCTTTTGGTGAAGACCTTATCACATTGTTGTGTATGGCAGAAATTCAAGCAGAGGGAGCACACAAAACACAGGGAAGTGCTGGGAAAGTTTGCATTTGCACAGTGAACCAACGTGGGAGTCTGCTCTCTGCACAGCTCCATACCTTTGGAATAGACGCATGAGCTGGCAAGTATTAACTGCGTGGTTCTAAAAAGAGGGTGCAAAACTGGAACCAGAAGAACATTGTCCTCAAAGAGTTACATGTGTAGCTAAGGTACAATTTAAAATAAAGCAGAAATTATATGAAAAACAGAGCCTAAGACAAGGATGACATTCATTTAGTTGCCTCAGAGGATGCTGTGCAGACAGTTGCCATTTCAGTGTATGAGTGGTCTTCCTGTCTCATAGAATGCAGCCATTGTTGGCAGTGGCTGTCCTGTGTAGCTGAACAAAGTGCAGCGTGTGGGTGCGAGTCACCAAAAGGCAGTGCTGGGAATAACAGGGACTTGCTGGAGAATGCTCTGCAAAGCACCTACTCCAAGCTGCTGATGAAGTCAGTGTTTCAGGGGAAGTTTCTTGTGAGTTGTGGCATAATGTATTTTTCCATTTTTTATCATCTTGCATGTGAACAAATGTGGCTGATTTAGTATTTTCAAAACAGGACATTATCTGAAACTTAGTAGGGATGCTAACAATGCTTGAGTGTGTTCATGAATACTATTACTTCGGTTTGTCTGCATGCACGTTTGGAGCTGCAATACAATTTAATGTTTCTGTTTTTAAAAGCCAGCTCCGGCAAACCCAAGATGTCTGATAGACACGTCTCTCCCATGAAAGGTGTTTGGGAGACTTTGCAGTCTGATATTCTGCCTGGTTTGCTTGGGCTTAGGATCCCTCACAGAAAACACCATCCTCTTTCCCAGTGAAATTTGACCTACTGGCCCAAATACCTCAAATGATCTCAGCTGCTACAATATCTTAGAAATAAATAGAACTTGTGCTAGCCATGCAGTGATCCTAATCTGTGAAATCTTTATATACCCAGATTTATTCTGATATTAGAGAGGGTCTAGCAACCATGCAAAAAATGTTAGCTATCTCTAATATGTGGTAAAACTATAATAAATGTAGAAATTGATAAAATGAGGAGCAAATGATTGTGGGCATTGTTAGGCAATGCACAGGTTCAAGGAAGGTGAACTTCTCTTTTTCAGAAGTTCTAAAACTACCCCTAAAAGTTTAACTGGCAGCAAGTGTGAGCAGGCTCTAGTTCTGAGCTTTTATTCCTGGAAATAACTGGAAGAAAAAGTGCTTCAAATAAGAGGTAACTATAGAACTGCAAGTCAAGGGTTAATTTTTCTTTTCTTAGGGAAGCAGTAAAGGCTGACTTATTCCATTCTGTGTTATCTGTGGCATTATATGTGGCAGCTGCAACCTATTTCTATTCCTAAATTCTGATAGTTTATTGCTATTGTGGGAGATGAAGGATTTGGTCCTTGGTCGAGTGTTCCAGGTGTCTGAAAGATTTGCAGGAAATGTGAAAAAGGGGAAAATGAAGCAAAGAATATGACATTTCTGGAAATATCATTTAGATTTTGGTCATCAGGGAATAGGAATGGGTGGTTCAGGTCATCTGCTGAACTGGCATTTCAGTGCTTGGGCAAGCAGAGAATCGAGCAGACAGACTTGTCAGAGTCATGGGTTAAGTTATTGCTTTGAAGTGTGGTGCCATTATGTAACTTACAGGTCTAAGTAGATGTTTAGTTCTCTCCCATCTACCTAAGCTTATTGTTTTTATCTTCAGTTACTTTCTATTTTACTGCCAGCTCTGGAGACAACAGACAACTTTTTCTTACTTAAAATTTTATGCAGTCACTTAGCGAAGTGCAGTGGATCCATAGTGGAAGCTGAGCTGAGACGTAAACTTCCAGCTTCTGAACTAATTTGGTCAGTCCTGGTGCAAGTCTGCTCAGATACACTGGGTAGACTCCCAGCTGCACAAAAGAGAGAGAAGTGCACACATAGATTAGAATTCCTTACTACATATACTTAATTGAACTATCTTTTCCACAAATCTTTTGCATTTTCTCTTTTCTTTTCATGCTCACAATTATGCAGATTTTAAGGCAAAATGGAATACTGTGATTATCTATTCTTATCTCCTCCTTTTCCACATAACATAAGCCAAAGAACTTCCCTGAATTAATTCCTGTTTCTAGTCTTACAGCTGTGGTTGAGCTCAATATACCTTTTAGAGATACTCGATCTTAACATTTTCTGGTGATGAAAAATCCACTGCAGCCCTGACTTACTAGTTCACAATTCCTAATTACCCTCATTGTTAAAAATACAAGCCTTATGTCTAGTCTGAATTATTCTCACTTCTGTTTCCAGGTGTAGGATCTTATCATATCTTTCTGCTAGACTGAAGAACTGTGCCTTCTTAAAAGTACTCTCCTCCGAGTAGGTAACTACAGATTTGAGAAAATCTGCTCTTTTGACCTTCTCTCTGATGAGTTCAAAGTCTTACCTCTGCTGCTTTGGTAGCAATACCCAGATTCAAATTTGAGCAAGTGGTTCAAGCCAAGTTGGTGGTTCTGTATCAGGCCTTGCCTTGCCTCTGACTCATCTCTTGCGTCCATACTTCACTGTGGCAGAGGCAAACACAAGCTTGCCAGCTATCCAACCAGCCTTTCTCACACAAGACATGTTTGCACAGAGACAGACCTTGTGTATAGACATACCTCTGAAGGCAAGAGAGAAATAGCTATGTTGTTCATTCCTGAACGTGTGCATGAAATACAGCAAATTCCAGGCTCTAATCATGTAGATTACTTTATTAGCCAAGGTGACATTTTGCAACCTTTTTATCTCCACCTATACCTTGGGATTACTCTTTTGCTATTTTTGTCACAGGAATATAAAGAGGGGGAAAACTGTTATACAGTCAGTAGTGGTGAAGCTCAAGAGTATCAGATTTTTTAAACCACCTCAAGAAGAAGTTATTGAGTTAGAGTAAGTAATAGATTTATCCCAAACTAGACACAGAGACTGAGTCAAAAGAAATATGGCATAGATGATCAAGACTCCTTATTCAAATGTGAACAGACCAAGTTAATAACATAACTTTACCACCAGCATTTTTAATCTTTACAGTCATCTTTGCAGCTTTCCTGTTTTTCCCCTACATCTTTGCTGAACCCTCTCTGTTTTTCTGAACATCCTTAAAATGTAAACAGCAGTGTTGTATTCCAACAGCAGATGCACCATATCAAGGCATTATAACCATCAACTATTTTGCTTTTCATTTCACTAAATCATTTCCCAACTCATGGCAGCCACAGTGACTACTCAGAAGCAACACATGTTCAGCTGTCTGCCATGAGCACTATTTCTTCTTTATTGGAAATACTGCCTGAAAATCTTACAATCCGGAATTTCTTTTTAGTATGACATATATTTTCCTTTAGATAAACAGCCTTTTATCACTGACACTGAAGCATGTGTTTGACTGTTCTAGCTCTCTATGCAATGCAGATCCTTTTATGTAAGTGATCTGCTTTTATCCTTATTTATAATACACTTCTCAGTCTTTCCCTTCTATGAAAACTTTATCAGAAGCGATGTGATTAGATGGTTTCTATGGGTTATTAACAAAAATATTACAGAGTTGGAAAAAATTCCAGTGAGATCCTACTCAGTGATAATCTCCCACTTATAATTAAATTTTAAGAGCCATGAGATGATGGATAACTTACATAATATGTAAAACAGTTATTTTATAATGTTCTAGATCACCAGTTCAAATCTTCAAAAAGCGCATCAAATGCTTCATATATCTTATTGCATCAACAATATTGTTTTTACCAAGGAAAATTTTATTTCCATCAGATATTTTGATAAGATCTTTCTGCCATTAATTGAAGTTGATCAACATTCATTAAATTATCTTGTATAATTCTTCAAAACAAGAGAAAATTCACGCTATTACTGCTTTATGTAAGAAGAACTCTAGCTTGTAATATTTCTGTGTATGATTTTTCATCATAGTAATGTCAAGCTTTATTAGCACTTATTGAAGTCTGAGCTAGGAATTATTGAGATCTGCGATCAGGCTGAGAAGAAGCTTCTATATGGTCTGATTTCTTGCTAAATACTTTCTAATAGACTGACATGGAGAGGACTTTGATATTTGTATGGCTCCCTCCAATACAGCAAAAATATGTGTATCTTTTAAATAAAATTACTTCATTCCCTATCTTTTGACAAGATTTCCTTAGTGGATTGAAGGCTGAATTCCCTAGTGGAATGGCGAAGGGTGCAAGGAAATATTAGTGGTAGCTATGTATTTGCATGTAGAGAATATTTACATAGTGCAAAAATATTTGAAGTAATGCATATTACTGGAATGCATATGACTTTCCATAGGAATCTGTAACATGATCATACAGATATGGAGGGACTGTGTGCATTTGCATGAGCAAGGCCAAGCAGGAGGGCAGTGAGTGTAAGCCAAAGAGAAAGGCAAAGCCAAGTAAGGTCCTTGGCCAGCATGGAGGACTGGGCCAGTCCTTACTGGTAAGACTGTATCTCTGGAAAGTGCTGGTCACTGGCATAGAGGAGCAGGGTCTGTGGTATCTTGGATTCAAACAGCTGAAGCTTACAAAACTTCATGGTCTTCCAGAAGAGGGTTGATAGTAGCTCCCACATGAGGGTCTCAAGTCAGTCAGGGAAAATGCAGGTGATGAGAAGGCATATCTGACCATTCATCCTCATCTTCTGAATTCTTCCCTGTGAATGCTTGACCTGAGCAGATGAAAAACAGTGGGACAATAGCTCAAGAGTGCCAGTGTTTGACTACTTCTCACTCCACTCCTATTTCTAGATCTTGCTGGGTGTTTTCTTTCTACATTTTAGCAGTGGCCTCAGCGTGCTGCTGACTGGTTTGCTCAGTCCTAGATTTCTTCAGCCACCTGTGATGGTTTGGCAAGCGATGCTGTAGGACAGGCACTGTACCACACGTTTGGCAAGTCTGATGCACTTAGTCTACCAGAATTCAAGGTGAAGTAAATTTCTTGCAGTTACTTTTTTTTTTTCTCATTACAAGTACCAACCATATCTAGCCCCTGAGTTAAATCTGACACAGCTGTAAGAAGTCAATGTCATTAATATCTAGTGCATCTCCATGTGCAAATGATAGGGGTCTACCCCATATCATCAGTTCTGATCTTGTGCCATTGGTCAGTTTAATTCAACGTGCAGTATCAGATGTCCCTAAACTCTACACAGGTACCTTTGTAATAAATTCAGTAACTTCTGTTTGACTAGAGTGTAACTCCCTTGAAAGCATCCAGTTTTAAACTGAAGATACTAAGAGCTTGTATAGCTTGGAGAGCAGCTATGTTTTTTTTTGTTTTATATGTAGTTTCTTGCTTATTTGAATTTGTCCACTTCCACTCGTAATCACAGCTCCTTGTTCAGTCTGCCTACACTATATTGAAGAGCTCTTTAGTGTCTGGTTTTCTCCCTGTAATCAAATTTGTCACCTCAAACTATTGCAACCCTAACAAAACCCATCAATAGAGGTAGGGAATGATCAACACCTTCATCTCCACTCTCAACAGAGGACAAAAGATAAATTGAGCATGGAGATTCAAACAATAAAACCTCTTGAGCATATGGAGTCCTGCACTGAGACGAGGGCTGATGCCCTGCCCTTGCAAAGCTTGAAGGAACATCATCATGATGAAAAGTGCTGTTACCAAAACAAAGTGTCTCACTTTCAAGTGCAGGCGGATTCATAAGTCTTATGTGCACAGAAGCATCATATAAATATATATGTGTGTGTGTGTATATATATATATACACACACATATATACTGGAAAATAATTTAGCTCTATCTCATATGGCTGGTATAATTTTAATTGCATGGTAAAACATGAGAGTATTTCTAGAAGCAAAAGAGACTTGAGAACACCTGCCTCCTTATGTTCACTGTATAAATTTGTTCACTTTCAATATGAACTGCTTATTGAGAAATCTGAGCTAACAACTCCAAGAACTGACTTTATAATCTGAGGAACCTATAGAGTTAATCGACTTTATTTTTCTTTTTCATAATTCTTCTAAGTCCTAGCAAAAATCATTAAAAGGCACTATCCCATACTTTTGCAAGGGAAAATGGCTTCAAAACTTTTCCCCAAAGGTAGCAAACTCATCCCTGTAGTTGGCCTTGTTTAAACCAGGTTGGACATGGCACTTCAGAATATCCTGTAGAAAATAATCTTGTATGTTCATGAGGAAGAGCAGAGAATATAGCTGAGCTCTTGCTTTTATAGTTTTGCAATATCACCCTGGGGTCACACAGGTCTATGAAATGTCTTTCATATTGTAAATCAGAAAAAGAGGAAAAAAGAAACAAAAATGTAATTTCTCAGATACTTCTTTATAATGAAGTGCTGGCCATTGCAGCACTGGGAACTCCCAACAGCTTCCACAGTCCCTGAGATGGAGCTGAACCCTCAGCACTGCTCGCTTCAGTAACCAGCAGGGCTTCCATGCCAACAAAAAATGGCCACAATTCCCACTTTTCAAGGATTCCTGCATCATTCAAATGCTGATTCTGTATCTGAACTCAAACTGACCTCTACAGGAGACAGGAAACTGCCAGGGAATATCAGTGCACTGCTAGGTGTGCTGAAGGGTTAATCTGCTCAGGAACTTCAATATTAGGGTTTATGTTTGTTCACAGCTTGGCCAGTGGGACTGGACTATCTGCCAAACAAATACGTAGTAAACACACACACACACACACACACACACACACACACGCATGTGCATACATATGCACTGTGTACATGTTCTTACACTACGTACAATGCCGAATTTTGAATGCACTAAGGCTATCTAGAATACATAAAAATGCACTTCTTAGCCTATAAAAGACTAAAGATGAGTTGTAGATGAGCTGATTTTTCGCACTTGTTTTCAGAACCAATTTTCACGGTCAGATCTGCAGCTCCACAAAGTGCAGCCCTGTATTTTCTGTCTGGCCACTTCATATGAAAATAGCACCCAGAAAGTTCTAAGTCACTTTTGGTGTCTTTTGAACGATACAAGCTTGCTAAAAATTA
Organism: Empidonax traillii; assembly: GCF_003031625.1. NCBI lineage: Eukaryota > Metazoa > Chordata > Aves > Passeriformes > Tyrannidae > Empidonax > Empidonax traillii. Next base: position 397,004 of record NW_020955226.1, read on the forward strand.
AAATCATCCTGCTGAGAAATGCATCGCAAAAGACACGTAAGGAATGCACAGCAGCTCACTGGGGGCTGGGCCGTGCATAGTGAGCAGCTCTAACTCGGAAGGAGGATCACTCCTTCCCAGGGGAACAAGTCCTGGTTCAGACACCTACCTGTGCCTCAGAAAAAATTTCCTCAGTGGTAGGACTGCATGCACTGTTGATTATATTTCGTCAACTTCCCCAGCCACTGCACCCCATTAGCTCCACAGGGAGGGGCTGCTTTCCTCCCTCTGCCTGATGGGGCTTTGTACTCAGGTACAAGTGTAAAGTTTGCCTTCGTGTTAGGCAGGGGCACAGCTGGTCTTGAGAAATATGTCTCTGAAATGCCAAAACAGGCATCACAGATAGGTAGAGAAACCAACGGAGGACAGCAAGCTGCAGAAAGGAAGAACTTACAGTGCCAGCAGAAATAAATGACTATGTAATTGTGTTCACCATTGGATTCACTTTCCTTTCTCTTCTTGAAAAAGAAAAAATCTAATTGCCGATAACTTTTAAATCCAACTACACATGGGCTGAAAAGCAATACCGGGAAGTATCAAATTCATCCTTTCCATCAGTCCCTGGGTGGGTTCCTACTTGCTACTTGCCGTTTAAGCTGGCTTTCTCTGTAGTACGGCTCCTCTGGCAGTAGAGGGCACTTAGAATATGGACAAAGCATAAAGAAATGCCTTCTGAAACTTCCCTCAGAAAGCTTTTGTTTAGCTGTGTGAAAGCTTCAGTGCTGTCAAATGTTCCCTAGTTCAAAATGAGATTTTTAGCAGTGTTTGACTTTGTAGATTATTTAATATCTCTGCTTTAAACAAAATTAAAAAGTTAATTTTGCTTTCTGTTTGAGTCGACTTTTAGCATTGCAAATAGTCTATTTAGGTTTATGGGTTTTGTCTGCTGTGCTATCAGCAAAGCAACAATATTTTATTATTTTGCTGACACTAGGAGTAAAGGAAATCATTTTTTCCTTAGAAAATGGGGAAAATAATTTAGTAATATTTTAGGTTATTCTGGGGTCAAGTGAACCCATTCCAAAACAGGGAAACTCAATTATACAAGTGGTACAGAAGAAAGATACTGCAATGAAAACCTAAGAAGTGAAAAAATGTGCCCCATTACTACATTTTGATTCTTCTAGGACAAATATGAAGCTTTCATGAGAGCTCATAGAAGGACTATTTCTTCAGGCTGCTAATCTCACTTATCTCCCCTGAAGCACTTAAAAAGATTTGGACCTTCCGGGGACATGTGACATCATCGATATTTGGAGGTGAATGTTAACATCTTTGCTCATAGTCAAAATATACCTTGAAATTACTCCCATTAATAAATTGTAGTGAAATGCAATAGACTATAGTGTACATTTGTACAAATTTCGGCAATGATCCTATAAACTTAACCTCTAGAGAACTGTCCTTAAAAGTCAGCAGCATTTACTCACTGGAAGTGCTTATTTAAAGATCAGGCTTTCATGACATATTTTCTGCCACTTATGGTAGTTGTAACAGTAATTGATTAGAAAATTATGTCACATCTGTTATATGAGAAAACACAGGAAGCAGAGACTGTAAAGCAGGACAAAATAGGCAGAAATTTTCTCCTCCTGTAGCTATTTGAAGTTGTTGGATGAGGTCCATAAGTGGAATAAACTGATGTAGCTCCAGTGACTGAAATGAAACTGCGGATTTAGAGCAACTGAGGAACTAGTAAATTGTCTGTCAAAACACAGGAATCAAACAGTGTGGGTGGGTTCTGGTTATATTAAATTACTGTCAGTGTTCACAGAGCTTTGAGAACAGGACAAGGAGAGGACCTTCTTTTCTAAATCTTCTTTCGTATATAGTAACACAACATTTAAGTGGCTCATTATTTTTGTTTGGCCCAATTTGTGGTATCACTTGCAGTACTCCTACAACACGTACCAAACCAACAGATTAATATTTTTGAAAGCATAAACTGGTGTAGATGCACTCATTTACATCAAACAATAACATCAACAGAGAAACTGATTTAGCAAGGTCAGCTGTCAGCTGACTTTTTTCACTCAGTTTATTAAATCCTTCTAATGAGACATCTTAAGGGAGTTTCACCAAGGATGGTGTCTCTACTTACCAAAATCCATCCTTATTGTTCTTTGGCTGAGCTACCAACAGCTCTGCAGAGACAGTGGTTAGCAGATATTCATCAGTTCAGTCACGGTACAGCTACAATTAATGTATCCATCCTATAAAAGAATATTAGCAATACCATTTACTTGGATGTAGGATTTGTGCACTCATACTAATGTAGCTATCAGAAAACAGACTAAGAGAAGTATGGTTGTTCACCATCAGGAAAAGGATCTGTCAGGAAGGCAAAAGTCTATCCTATCTTATTTGTATAAGAGGTAGTGGAAAATCTACTACACCTGGTGTTGCAACAGCTGCCAACGTTACCTCTCCACACACACTGTGTTTGCAGTTCCTGCCCACAGTCTTCTTGTGCCTCACATAAGGGAAGCCCCTTCCTTCTCACATGTTGCTTCTACAGAAAAGGTAGCACCCCACTCTTTTGTGTATCCCGGGAATCAAAGGCACTGCATGAAGCAGAAGTAATTGCCATCTATACAGCAGAAACCAAGCACTTATTTTCATCTCCATTTCCAAAGGCTAAAGGAACATGTTAATTACCTAAGAATACTCCACTTGACAACTAGAACAATAGGAGAAAGCAACCACTGGAAAGTAAGAACCTGGCTTTTTTCAACCAGGTATCAAACTGGTACTATAGTTCATGAATGTTCCCCTAGATGCTTATTCCTTACTCCGTTTTGCTCAGTCTGAATGCTTCTTATCACATGGTTAAGATTCAACTCATAAAAACATGTCTCAGCAATTGGAATTTACCCTTTGACCTTCGTCCCCCTCCCTTTTGTCCCCCTGCTGTGATGAACAAGCTTTGTCTTCACTAAACATCACTGTTACACTGGTGAAAACTACTTTTTGCACAAGCTCAAAAACTCAGCAGACAGCAGAGACGAAAGCATATATATATAAATATATATATATATAGTTTCTATGTCATTATCGCACCCAGAGAAACATCAAAATCTAATGGGTTTTACCATATTTTTGGCAAATATTTTTGTGCAATGATGCACCCGGCAAAAACAAGAGATAGGAGCAGTGAATTATTCAGCAGGGTGAAATATTTCTTTTCATTTAAACACTTTCTTGAACTGTGCATAGGCATGTGTATGCCTGCATGGGGCTAGGAATAGGTATCACCCTGCTCCAGGTCTCTAAACTTCTAGGTGGGGTCACTGTACAGGAACAACACAGCTGCTTATGCTGGTTATTTGATGACATATGGTAATAGCTGCAGTGTTAGAGCTGAATGTGACACACCACAGCAAGTTAAGCAAAATAAACCTGCTAGCCTTACTCCCCACCATTACATTTAAAAAATGTGTTTTCCTTTTGTGTGGTGAAAAGCCATTATTAGCTGTGTAAAAAAAACAAACAAAAAGTATAGTCGAGTGTTTCGAGTGCTTGGTTTCTGTATATCTGTGTGTGTGTGAATGAAAACTAACCAGACAGGCAGATCTGCATTAGTAAATAGGGTACTTCGTACACACAAAACCACATGTGAATACACAGATGTTCAACAACATTCCACCAGGTTTTAAGTAAAATTAGTACTCTCAAACTAAAAGCTGAGCCCAGTGTTAGTCTATCAGGCATGCAAGCACAGTCTGTGGTGCAATCTGAGGATAACTGTACTGCACAATTATAAGATTATATCCTTTTTAGAGAGTATAATTATGCCTTCTCTATATATCTTATTTAGAAGGCATAATGCTTCTCCCTGATAGAGGAAAAACTAGTGGAGATACAGTATTTTTTTGCTTCCAGCGCACAAAATACTGTGGACATCCAAAAAGCTTTTGAGTGCAGGATCTTTGGGCTGCAAAGAATGAGGCTGAAATCCTGATGTGTACTTGAAAAAAAACTTAAACCTTTGTGGCTTTTGGTGAGATGAAGTTACATCTTGTAAGAGTTTCTCCAAATTCATTTTCACAGATGTCTTAGTAATGACTGTTTGACAACTTAAATTAAACATGTCAGTCAGTGGCATCAGAATTTTTCCTAGCCATAATAAAATTGAAGACATCTTTTTAGCAAACTCTACATTGCATTTAGTACAATTAGCTACCAGTATAAGTGGGTACAGATGTTACAAACTCAGAGTGTATAGTATAGGTAGTATAAGCCAGTGATACATTTTATTCAGAAGGTGATCAATAATTTTGGTTTTTTCTTTCCTGTTTCATTGCACTGTTTAATCTTTCCAAGCTTAGATCAAACGATTGCTGATTTTGGATGATAAAGCTCATTGCTACTGTCTGGTATGTGTAATGGCCACTTAATAATATGCACCATGATAAGGTAGTAGCTCTTTTTAGTTTGTTTTCAAAGGTGGTAAGGAGTCTCACCGCTTTACTCTTTTTCACAGAGCTGAGGTTGCTACAAACCTAAAGATAAATCTGCAAATCTATGTGACTATTCTTTATCATTGTCACTAGCTTGGTGGTGGTCTGCCATTTTTCTTGAAAGCTGGGCACCAACTGCTGGCCAGAAGTATTTTTCACTGAATTCTTTGTACTTTAAATAAACTACTGCTTCAAGAACTGCCAAGTGTTCCTCATTCATCTTCAGGACACAGAGCTTCATGTATATCTTCGCAAACCTTGACTCTGTGAAATGTTTGTCTCATCCTTCTGCCATCTATAGCAGTCTTTGAACTCACTTCAGGTTTATTGATGGCCTTGACTAAATTAATGCAGATGTAATTTTTTTTAAAAGGTTTACACTCTGACTAATCGTATGCAAAATAAATCCTCCTTTAGAGAAGCTCCCCATATATTCTTCTCCTCTTGTTCTAAAAGGTCTTTCTGGATTCATACAGTAAATGCTTCTGAAAGCATAGGGAGGGGGAAATTGTTGTTTCCTTTGGCATTTCTCCTCTTAAAGTGGTAGAAGAATATGCATCTGCTTTTCCCTGTGGAGGGGGAGATAATATGATAACCTTCTGATTATATACATAAGCGGGAACTGATCAGCTTCTCTTGTGGTTCGTTTTTTAAGGGCAAGTTCCAGTTGGATTGTGCTAATGCACATATTCATGAATCTCTCCAAACAGGATTCACTGCTCTCCAGGGAACTGTTGAAGTATGCATCATTGTTTCAATGAAGTATCTTCATTATAAAACATAGGGACTATAAAAGGTGAATACCATTTGCCTCAGCCTAATATAATCTCTAGTTTGACTTTCTCCCACTATAGTGATTTTTTTTTACAGAATCAGAGAGAATAAAATGAGACAATTTCAAGAGAAATATTACTTGAAATTAGGTACATGTGCTTTGATGAACAGAATATTTTATTTTCTATTGTTTTATTGAAATAGGGAGAAATTATTATCAGTGGAATAAAAAGATCTTTAGGATCACGTAGCCAATTCAAAGCAGCTCAGTGGGGATTTTTGTTCTCTAGAAATACAGTTTTCTACTTTATTGCATTAAAACAAGTAGGTGTAATAGGCTGCAACTCTGAGAAAGTAAACATGTTTAAAATTTGGGAAAGAAGACAGATGCTAGAATCTTTGCTGAAATCAGTGACAAAAAGGATTTTGCTCATTGCAAAGAATGGGATGACATAAATATCTCTATAGGCTTTAAATTATTACTCAATTACTTGGTTTTTTCACTGTATATTTTAGAGTCCTGCACTTTTATTTCTTATAATATGCACACTACAAATAGCAGTTAGCATTGCATTTAAATATTGAGAGAGGAAAAAGCAGTATTATCTGAAGAGGCTTCCTAAGGCAGGAAGCATTATGATGAAGTAACACAATCACTTTGCTGTAAACAAACATATTTATTTATCCTTTTATATATATATATATATATAGTTTACATATACAGATGAATAAATGTGGTTTTTTTCAGAGTTCAACAAATCCCTCACAAAGGAAAGTTTTTATGTAGCTTGCAACACTCTAGGCAATGTATAAACAAGGAGATAGGCATGATCCTTGCTCAAAGAGCTTGTGATCTGAGAAGGTTATAGAGAACTCTGTTCAGATAGATCTAATATAGTATGTAGGTTGAAGGTCTGATTTTAAAAGTATTAAAATAATATTGGACTGTTTCATTGTTTTGCTTCATATTCTAAAAAAAACCAAAACATGGTATTCAAGGTAAAATCCTGCCAAAGTTATCTAGCTCTGAATGGCCTTGTGACTTCAGATAGCTCTGTGTTACATTAGAAAATAGTTTATATTTTAGTTTGTTTTCACAGTGTAAAATTCATGCCTGTGTATAGGAGCAAAACATGGCCTATGGCCCCCTTAAATTCCACTCAAGCTGTATTTGGAAAGCTTAAGTGGGGCTTATATAGTAGATAGGACTTTTCCTGGCACTTTGATCTGTGATGGATTTCTCTTGTTGTAGCAGTGGTGACACAAGTCATGTGTTCTATAATGACACCAGATTTATGAAAACCTGTCATGGTCAAAAGCAGTCACATGCCCACAGAAAAAAAAATAAAAATCTGGTGCTACATCATCAGCAATATTGGAAGAATTACACGTATTTCACAGTTTGGTTCAACGTCACCAGGTCTCTGACAACAGATAGCTGACATTTGTAGTATGACTGGGAGTTTCCAGCCTTCCCCCTCCTCCTCCTCCTCCAAATTCTGTTTAATTGAGTATGTTGGCAACCAGACCTTGAAATATGCTTTGCTGTCAATTACTTCCTTTGGAAAGGCAAAACATCAATATGAGTTTCTATACCACTTTCTTCCCTGATTAGTATCTCTGGTGGTAAACTGGTGCCTGCAAAATGTACCCATGCTAGCACAATATAATAATATCCTAGAAATCCCACCCACGAGACAGAGCGAATCATTCCTTAGGGAACGTATGAATGTATTATAGAAATTAATATATCATATTCATATATATATATATGCACGCACACTTTAATAATTTATTTATAGTTTTATAACATATTCTGAAAATATATATAAATTAATATGAATATATGCTATATATATTCAGTATAGTATAGAAAATGTAAATTAGTATATTGTATATTGTATTAAATATGTGTAATGCAAAATTGTAATATATAGTAGTGTGCATGTTTACAAGCATAATATTTTTATATATAAACTAATATGAGTTTGTTTGTTTGTTTTTCCAACACCAATTGTATTTTCTGCTATTTCAACTTGACTATTTCAAGTTCAGCCTGGAGAAGAGACTGAAGGGAGACCTCATTGCAGTTACAACTTCCTTGTGAGGTGAAGAGGAGGGGCGGGCACTGATCTCTTCACTCCTGTGACCAGTGACAGGACCTGAGGGAGTGGCCTGAAGTTGTGTCAGGGCAGGTTTAGGTTCGATATTAGAAAAAGGTTTTTCCCCCAGAGGGTGGTTGGGCACTGGAACAGGCTCTCCAGGGAAGTGGTCACAGCACCAAACCTGACAGAGTTCAAAAAGTGTTCGGACAATACTCTCAGGCACCTGGTGTGACTCCAGTGGATGGTCCAGTGCAGGATCAGGAGTTGGACTCTGATCTTTGTGGGTTCCTTCCAGCTTGGCATATTCTGTGATTCTGTAATTTAAATTTTCAGTTGCTCTCCTTCTGCCAGCAGAAGAAGTTAGATGATGTTTCATTCTGTTTCAGGCTGGATAAGTCCTATGTAAAGAAGCCTCTCTGTTTTGCATGTCACAGAATAGGAAACGGCTTTGGAGAAAACATTATGTCTGAGAATACACCCTCTGTGCCACACTTGGAGCACCATGATAGTATAAAGCTCAGCAATGAGGTCATATGTAGCATATGCCAATGCTTTGGGAAAGACGTTCTCAGAACTTCTATACTTTTAATTGAGTTGGGTATTATTCTGTGGTTTTTAGGAATTTATTTCCATACATTTCCTGGTACTGTGTCCTAGTCCATCCTCAATATCTAGAGCAGGTACATGGGTGAGGGTACTTAAAATTGTTTTCAAATTGTCTCCTAGGCAAATAGAATTTCACGCATGACAGAATAAGTGTCAAATCAGAATAAGCAAACCATATTTGTAACGCTGGCTCAGAAATCTTGCTACACAGTAGTTGATGTATGGCGAGGCAACTGCAAATCAGTGCTTCACCTCCATTGCTACAGGCTAGAGAGAGCACTTGCTCCTCAGCATTTTTGGAAAAGAATCCAACCTATTTGGATCAATATAGAGGTAGAAAACTACCCCTAGAGACAAAAAAAAGGGAGAAGTTATGAAGGCAACTGAGTCATCTGCCCCAGAAAATGGCAAGTTATAGAAATGCCATTTGAAAGAACTCCAACAAAGGAAACAAAATGACTGAAGTTACTAAGTAGTTCGGGTAATCCAAGGATAAACTTCAGGATGAATATCACAAAGTCTGTTATTTGCCTCTGTTTGCTTGTAACATAACTGCCTAATTTTTTTTTACATTTTTTCTCTGATGTGTTGTATTCCTCAAATTCAGTAAAAACAAACAAACAAACAAAACAAACAACAAACAACTTACAAATAAGTAAAGGCTTTCATTACAAATATAATTATCATACAGGTGACACAGCATTTATAGTAACCTAGTACATAATTTGTGTCATCATTGTACATTATTATGATAAAATCTCCTATTTTTAAATGCATATTAGAGTCGTGAAGTCATCATAGTAGTTTTCAAGATATATTTTTCTTAGTCATGTGATGGGCATCACAAAAGGATTCATACATTATCAGAAATAGGTAGTTTAGTTGGGTTTGCTGGGTGGAATTGCAGTTCCACTAAAAGTTATCCTCCCTTTTGACTTCAGAAAGGTGTGACTTTCACCCGCAGTTTTCATGTCGAGCCATGGGACATGGCTAACATAAGGCATCAAAAAATTACTTCTGGTCAATCAGGGTTTTAATACAGATCTGATGGTCTGAAAGATAAAGTAAATCAGTGTGGATCAAATCTGTTCTGAAGGGATCTTAAAGGTCAAGCTGATGGTTAAGTTGCTTAACACTTCAACTCTGTGTAGAGAGTTGCTGATTATAGTGCTAGGTTTGGAGAGGTGAGCGGGACTGGACTGAGCTCACCGTATCAATCCACAGAGGTGACTCCCCCTTGCTCAGATTAACTTCTCACCTAGAATCTGAGCTATATGGAAGAATCCTCATATCTCAATCTTAAACCCAGTCTTTCATCTATTAGAAATCTTTATTGGAATATTACAAGCAGAATGAATTGTGATGATATATTAAATGTATTTACAACATCAAGTATAAAACCCGCCCCTCACAATTTACTCAGCTCGTTACCATGAGATTCTAGTAACATTCCACACTGTAAGACAAAAATCAGATCTTGTTCAAAAGTTGTGTTTAGGAAATCAAAATATAAAATTTAAATTAAATTGAAAAATCCTTGTTTCTTTGTTCTAACTTTTTTAGAACAAAGGAAGTAGGCTACAATCCATGCCTACAGTCTCATGCAAATGGGATAGGAAGTCTACAATGCTAAAGCACAGGAACATGATGGAAAGGGAGCTGTGCAGGCACAGCGAACAAATGTGTAGGATTGTTCATTCTCTGTAAACATGAGAGCATTTGGCATACAGAATTTTCTTCTGTCTCAATAACAAAAAATACATCCTAGGCCACAAATAGATTTTTTTCTTCTTTTAGGAGGACACATATGAATAAAGAAAAGAGAAGAGGAAATTACATGTAAGGCTGAACAGCTTTCAGAGAAGCAACATCATTTTTCATACAATACTCTTGATACATTCAAATGCTAAAAGAAACTGAGAGGAGTATTATTTTGGATTATCCATCTTCACTTAGCAGAAAAGACAGGGACTACTACTATGAAAAAAAAAAAAAAAAGAAAGAAAAAAGAGAGAGGGAGGGAGAAAAGAGACATTTGGAAAAAAAAACCCAAACAGTTTAAACAGGAGTTTATTTTTCCTTTAATATATATTCTCTATCTCTCCCCATCTCTCTAGAAGGCCAATGTGAGTCATAGCTCTAGGGCTATTTTATAAGTCATTCCTCATACAAAAAAGTGACACATACTGGTTATTTATCAAACTCCTTCTTACTTTTTGTCTCTTTCCTACCACAGGCAGAATACAATACAGTATATTCAAACATGTATATAGAACCAATTTTGAGATAGACACAGGCAAAGCTACACTACATATTTTTGCAAAGAAAGAAAAAAAGAAACATGCTTATATAGAAATGTAATCAAGTATAATTAATCAGTAATATGTGCACAGAAAAATAGAAAGGCTCTGAAATTTTTCATGGTATGGGAGGATGGAATAATCATTAATGCCACCCTCTGCTCCAAAAGAAAGCATTAAACAAATCTCTTGCAATTGGAGTAGGGTATTGTACTTTGCCTTTGCCATTTGTGCTGTCAGGTCAAATAATAAGGTGCGAGCTTCTAATGGCTCTTTTACCTCTGGGAGCAGATCTTTTTTCTTACCTTATCCTATTAAAAGTTGCATTGATAAAAAATAAGCCACAGATATCAAAAATAAATGGAGTCTGTTGATTGAAAGCTCCATCTGGTTTATTTGGCACCAGATTCGTTTGATGATTATGACACAATCTTCAGTAACATCGAAGTCATGTGTCTTCTTCAAACTCCTCGAAACTTGTGTCTTCTTCGAACTCCTCTATGTATTATATATGCAGACATAATGCCTGTTATTTTTTATACTAGTAAATCCTTTACAATAACAAATCAGACTGCAATAACTACAAATAAGTATTGAGTAAGGTGTTCATTGGACATTGCAGATATCAACAGACATGGACAGAATTCTGAGGCTTTGCATCGTATTCAGGTTTTCAGAAGAATCATTTAATCTTCAGAAATGGCTGAGAATTGGTTAAAAACCCCCAAACCTCTCCTAGAGTGTTATTTTTAGTTCAATGACTTACCTAGACTATGGAAGTCCAGAACACTACGAAAATAATGGGATGAATAATAAACTGTATGCTTCAAAATCACAGGCAAGGTTAATATCAAGTTTATTTTCCTTACAGAAAATTTACATATGAAGAAGAAAGCCTACTTCTTTTCCTTTTCTTTTTCTGTTTATCGCAGTTGCTGTATTCATCCTGAGTAAAGGAGATTTCATTAAGTGGAAGGTCAAGTTCATTTACCTCCAAGTAAACAGATGAGACAAAAGCAGCCTTTGCCAGACCTTTTACCTTCTGTCACTGCCATATACTTTCCAGGAGGGAGTGAAAGGGAGGGGAAGAAAGCGTGTTAACAGGCAACTCTTTATCCAGATATGGGTGAGAAGCTTTGCTTATCCTTCCAGTCCTCATGTAGCAGAGTGTTTCCTGCAGCCTCAGCTGGAGAAGCTGCTTTCTGCTCTGCATTGCCACAGTTCAAAGAGATGCAGCTCTCAGGTCTGTAAAGCACACTAAGGATGAAAATGGTCAGGAAAAAAGTTTCCCATTCTGATGGAAAACTACTGATATAGGTCACTATTTCAGTGACTCTTACAGCCACTTCAAAACACTCTGGACTCCTGTGTATTTCTGTCGCACTGTATCATCATGAATACCTGCAACCAAGAACTAAGCAGTGACATTATTAAGGCAAAAGGAAGAGAGGAATCCTACACTGCTGACTACACTTTTCAGAAACAGGCTGGAAATGGATTTTGTTATTCAACCAAATCACAACTATTACCTCAGTGAGCCTGGCAAGTGTTTCAAAACAGGGAGTCTGAGGTAAACTGTGGTGCTTTTCTCCACTTACCCTTGCTCTCTGCCTTTGCTTTCTCCTGGAATCCTTGTGAGAAGGAGGAATTTTGTCTGCATTAGACAGAGGCAGCACAAAATAGGGAGAACTTAGCCCTCACCGCAGGGAGTGTGACACACTGCAGAATAAGCACGGCCAGTGCAGAAATTCAGCTTTCGAAGAATCCCTTGTAGTCTGAATCTGAATGTAAAGCTACTTCCCACAGGATAAACCCAAAGAGAAGAGAAACAGCTGACAGAGGGATTGTACGCTTACTTCAGTGCAGTTCCCACTGCAAGTCCTCGTACGCAGACTACTCTCACACACCCCTTGACAGAAGCTTGGCATCTCAGCTGAAGGCTTCATAATTAAAAAGACCCCGTGTTGAAATTTGAAAGCTTTGCAGATTTTGTTTCATTTTGTTAACAGTATGGTTATTAACAAGGATATGGAGCTCTTTGTTACAGATAGAAGGCTGGGAATGGTATAAAAATGTCTTTATATGGTTTTATGTAATCAAGTTTTGCAGATTGAATGATTTTAGACTGGATGAATGTCCTGAATATTTTTCTAGACCCCTGCTTTCTGTTCTGAGCTAAATTATCAGAAGCAGAAGCTCATTATGTTGAAGTTGAGAAACTGAACCCACCAGGGCTAGATGTGTTTTAGCCTTACCTCAGGCTCCTCTTCAATCTAGTTATGGGAGTGGATAAGGGTTCAGATCAGCTCTTGTCTCATTCATGCTAGCTGGGCCATCTCTAATCATAATGCAACAAACTACTGTGGAAGCTCCCACAACCAAGCTATCAACACAACCTTGTCATTTCAATTTTTCGCACATATTCTTTGCTTTTGCTCCGTGTCTGTGTACCATATCACACTAAAATCTCATCTCTCCAGCCTACTGCCAAGGGCTACTAATCTGTAATACAGCTTACTCTGAGAAATGTCAAACAGGATGAAAAAGGTAAAACTCACAGAAGAGAAGCTTGAGTTGGCCATCTCCCCTTCCATGAAACTGTCTCCCACCTGCTCTTCGTTTTACCATGCTGCAGTCCAGCCCAGGACAGGAGGATTTGTCTTTGCCCACTACCTGAGTGACACACAGAGAGTAACAGGCCACTACATGGGTTCTAAACATGAGAGAAATTAATGTACTGCATTAAAAAAACCTCCTTATTTTTCTGACGTGAAAACCACCAGCAGTACACAGGTTTGTTTTTCTAAAATCTCCTAATCTTCATTTTCTCTTCCTTGTCCCTAATCTGTTCCCATCATCTGAAAATACAAAAGCCACAGAGATTTTCCATTTTATCTTCACAATGACAGCAATGCTCATCGAAGCAGGGACAGACATTTAATGCAAACACTTAAATTATTTCCAATCACTCCATTCTAAGATAATAAAAATATCACTTTGACTATGTGGAGTAGATACAAACAATTAGTGAATTAATGGAATGAATTACTTCCTCACAGGTTTTTTACATGCAGAAAGTAAATAAAAAACTGAATTTATTGGAAAAAAATTTTTTAATTACTTGCTCAGTTTCAGGTATCTGTACTCCAAGTCAGTAGTTAGAGCAATCTATCAGACTTTTAGCTCTGCCTGATGCAGATTTTCCAAACAAAATCTGCCAGAAAAGTGATGACATGTGGAGTAAATATTTTTTCTGAAGCTCACACTGTGATCCATTTAGAGAACTGAGGGTCTGGTTTATGCCCAGAGGCTCCAATTTTCTGACCAATCTAATTTTAGTGAAGAGTAGATTTTTAAGGATGATAATTCTGCAAAGAGAGCATGTTTAATACACGGAATAAACTTTAACAGGGACTTTCTATGTTGCAGAAAAGGACTTCTGCTTAACTTCTGCCATTTTTCTGAAAGACCAGAAATCTTGTCCTGTGGGTGCAAGAAAACAAAGCTTTCCAAAGTGTTAGATCAGACGTGTTTTCATCTCTGTCCATTTTCTCTCACATGAAAGACTTCTGGAGCAAGCAAAGCATGCTTTTGTTGACCAGCAAAGATCAAAAAGGCAGCTTATTTTTGTCCTTCAGCCATTAGACTGATACTCTCAGTTCTGTTAACATTCTGCCCCCATTTGAACTGGACACTTTGGAAGTATCAATAATGCAAGTTGGAGGGCTGCACTATCACTGATCTTGTATTTGCCTCTCCTTCTACAAAATTAAATCAAGTTGAAATCAAAGGAGACACAATCTCAGTCATATAGGCAGAAAATCTCCTGTAGCTTTGCAGCAATTCTCAGTGAAATATTTGAAATTATTTATGTTGGCAACAGTGACTGATCCACATCGAGAGTGCAAAGTTAACAAAATACTTCCACCCCATGGAGACATAAACAAAGTGTTGGAAGCCACTCATCATGTCATCCACCTTCTCCCCACTTCCTTGACAGGCACATCTCCAGAAACAGAATGTTGTTTTACAGGAACAACAGAAAGTGCAAAAGTAACTAATAAAAACAGTGACAATCCCACTGTGACCACAAGGACTAGGACCAGTAAGCGGTGCACCTCTATTACTTATGAGTGAAGAGAATATATGTAGCTATCAGAGCCCTTTCTTAGCATCGCAGATTGGGTCAAGAATAGATTCTGTAGGAGAGCTCAGACTATTTCTCTGTCTCAGAATATTTCCATGATGAATGTTCTTACAGGATTCACATGATTCAATGGATCAAGAACAGAAATGTCAGCTGTGACCGGCTGTGTCAAAAATTGTTGTTCTCTGCTTCAGCTGGCTGCTGTATAGTAGAGTTCAACTACAGCACTCCTAGTAGCTTTGTAATTGGCAGAAGAATTATCCTCAATACATCTGTTGTTGAGTACATAGGAATGTTTGCAGGCAAGATGTACATACACATAAAAGGACTGTGTTGAAAACACAGTAAAAAGCAGTAAGTATTTAGCCACAGCTGAGTTCTCTAATTTGCACTAAAACAGAGAAAAGTAACAGCATCTTGCCATGGTGAAATACATTTGATTACAGGATTTCTAAGCTCATAAGCAGCCACATTGCACAACAGATGCCACACTGCCTGGTATCTGTTGCCCTATGTTGGTGTCCCAAGTAGCTGTCTGTAATGAGGGAAGCCTTCCACAGCAAATGTGGACTGGTCTGCAAGGTTCTGTCGATTGGTGGGTCAGCGTGGCTCTGGGGACCTGTTTCCTATGCAGACCCTTAACAACACACTGTCCCTGGGCCCCCCAAAACAGTCCACAATTGGATCTGATTGTCAAATGCAAAACATAGGAAGAGGTCAGTTGTTCTGCATTCCTCTCTCCTTCAAAGGCTGGCAGTAGTCAAAATTTAAGAAGCCTTCCTGGCCCAGTTATGCAGGTGTAACTGCCAGTCACTGTGCAGAAAACATACAAGGGATTTTCAAGATCTTTGAGCAAAGCTTTTGCCTTATTTAAATCCAAAAAAAAGCTGAATCCCAAAACCCCTGAATTTTTAAAGCTTGAAATTTAACTCGATTTCCAGCTTTTATATATCCTTTAAAGAATCAGGTTTTGCTTCTTCCTGCCTGCACCCCAGGTCTGTCTCTTTCATACAATAAGAATTGATGTAAGAATGATGAGACATTTGATACTTTTATCCCAATAATAAAAACTTGTCTCACTCTTTCACAGTTCTCAAGTGATGCTCACATGCATTTCAGTATCTTCTTATCATTTGCTGTTAGTTTCAGATCTCCCTCTTTGGATAGATTATGCGTGATCTTTCTTTCCAAACATTTTTTGTAAAATTCAATGGCACTGCAGGCCTCCATTTGTTTACTTTCCTTTCTAAAGCAGTGGATGGTTCTCTTTAGTGAAGATTTTATAGACAAGTAAAGTAAAACAAGCCTCTTTTCTCCATGCCTCTCTTCACTCTAACAAGTGAATAGCTCAGATGTACATTAAGTATTTGAAAGAATAATATAATTTAACCAATGTACACTGCTCAGTGACCTAAATCACCTGCTTTCATAGACAGTTGACATTATTTACATTCAGGCTTTTTTGTAGAGAGGCATTTGAATGACCCTTCAGAATGAATATGCGCAATAGGAACACTCTACCCGCTGTCTTTGCACCTACCACTTACTGCATGCCTCTGGTTACCCTTTGTTTTTCAGTCAGGTGTCTAAGCTCTGCAGGAAAAAGATGTTTTTTGGTTTTTTGTGAGTGAAATCACTGACTTTAAGACCATGCTCTGTACACAAACGAAACTTGATTCCTTTCACTGATGAAACACATCTAACATACCCTAAACCTGACTGTCAGCTTCCGTACGGGGAGCCAGCCCTTGACAAGGGTGAAGCCAGCACTGGGTAATTTCAAGACGGACAAGAATAAGCCTCCTTTTTGTTGTGATATCTGATGTGGCTGCAGACATAAAACATTCAGAGACTTAGTTGGTATGTTTTCGGTGAAAAATATTTAAAAATGAAGCTATAGTTCAGACAGCTGAGCTGACAACAGCTTACAGAAAGTGAACACAGTACAAAATTTCAGAAGTCTCCAGACACTGCAAGACTGCAAGGATGATCAAATGTTTTCTTCCTCTGAAATACAACTTGTTTTACTAATTTTTATTTGGCTGTATCCCAATGATATCTGATAGCAGAGGGGAAAAAATACTGTAAGACTATGGAGAGGTATCAGTATGGATTTAAATTAGTAATATCATTATAACATTGTGACTTTCAAAATTATTATGTTTTTAATAGTCCTCTCATTGAACCTTACAAATTTACAGTTTGTTTATGTATTGTTAGAATATCTTGCCTGTACAGACCTGTGAATATTATTCCATGTTATGGACATACTATGATACAAAATACATATAATACAAAATATTTATCTTATCAGCACCCTTATTTCCCAGTTCATCTCTGCTACAAACAGTTAAATGCAAGGACCTTACTTAATAAATATTCTTCAATGAACCAAACCAGAGCTAAAGTGATAAAAAGCCCTGAACTGAAAGGGGCTTGCAGGCACTGAATGCCAGAGCTGTGTCCCTTTTGGGGCACCTGAACCTCAGAACGCCAAACTCAAATCTGACAGCTAAATCACTACTCTTAACCACTAGCAGCAGAAAGTGCTCCCTAGCCATGGACAATTTTGGACTTTGGAACTGATGGTCTTGAACTATCCATAAGGATATGATAAAGGTTTACGGGCAACTCTATACACCCATACAATGTGTGATGCCTCATCTTTGGTCTCTCCTACCTTCCTCTTTACAATTATATTACCTGACCATAGCAGATATTGCAAGGCTTCTTTTTGGTACTCAAAGTATCAGGAGTTATTTAACATTTGATGACATATCCCTTTATTACATTCTGAGAAGAGACAGCTATTGCCTTTGTGATTACCATGGAAAAAATATAACAACTGGCCAAATAACACACTCCAAGCCTATAACTGTGGTAGCTTGCTTATAACATTTCCAACTCAAATACAGGTAACATGGAAAATTTGAAAACTAATTGATTTGCCTGCAGAAACCTCATGCTGACTCCTGCTTAGGGGTTGCAAATCTCCCATGAAGAGGGAGGTTAGAATTGAGGGGTGAGGAGCGAATGTTTATAGTCCTTAAATATGCCTTAAGAAAAGATTTGGAAAATTCAATATGATGCTGTCTGTCTTCTTAAGAGATACATCTCCCAAGAAACCTCAACTTTGAGTATAAGATCTCAGAAGAATGTGAGACTATGATAGTCTGTATCTCTGTGGGGACCAATTATCGCTAGATGTGGTTTTTGCACAAGCAGAAATGGCTCAGTTTCAGCATGTGGAAAGCCTAGGAAGCTAATCTGTGTGGTGCACCAATTCTGTTCTCAGACACAGGAACACACACAGTTTCTGTATGTATTCTGTAATGACCTCTAGTATGATGCAGAAATGTAGAGGTGGCTTTTACAAGATATCCAGCAATGCAAGGCTGCTACATATCGGTTAAGATCCAAGCCCTTGCTGTGTAACTTCCAAAGCCTTAATGATGTTCTTAATGGCTATGTGGGCTGAAATTTATAGTTTCTACATGAGAGCTGAGAATTGTGGGGGTTTTTTTTGCTGTTGTTGTGGGGGGTTTGGGGGTTTTTTTGTGGCCTTTGTTGTTGTTTGGTTGGTTTGGGTTTTTTTTGGTTTTCGGATTTTTTTTTTTTAATTAGATAAAGAAAGAAATAATATGCTAGGGTGATTTAGACAGCAGATATAGCTTTTTTCATTTTTACAGCACTCAGGTAGTCTACTATGTTTTCTCTTTTTAAGTCTCCAATTAAAGCTGTAAGCCAGACTGAATCCTAGATAAACTCGCTTTGGTTCAGAAATATGGGGAAGAGGGGAAAGAGACTACAGTAATCACATATAGCTTACCTTGAACTTAAGTGTCCCATCTGGAAAATGGGACTGTACAAGTCTTAAATGTGCTACATACAAGTACCTTTCAGGGAAAGCCCGAGTTCTATTGTATTTTTCTTTGGCAGGCCCATTTAAAAGTATATATTAAACTCTCTCATGTTACCATTGCTGAATACATTTACAAATCTGCTGAATGTAATCTGAGAATGAAGCTAAAGGAAAAGATTAAAATACCATTTTGAGATTTGTCTAGCTTAAAAATGACCCTTGTCTCTTCCTGCTTGGCATACAATATGAAGAAAAGTGTATGTAAAGTGTATTCCCTTCTCATTTTATCAAGTCTGTACTATTAAAGGTAAATTATCAGCAGATAGAAGAAACCAAATGAAAATACTGTTAAAATTATCCAAGCAGAATTTAAAATTATTAACAAATAAAAATTACTCGATCCTTTTGGAAAAAAAGTGGTTCAGTTTTTTAGTGAAGATTTAGTGGTTCACCATAGCATTATTTGTAGCTGCTTTGGGAATTGCATGTTCACTGTCAGAAAACAAACCAGAGAATACGGCCACACAAATAGAACTATTTTCATTGACAGAGCTTGAACTATCTTGCACCAGAGCTCCATCAGGTGTCAGGTTACAACTTAGTTCATTAGTTTCAGGTGTTTTAATTTTTAATTAGTTTCAGGTGTTTTAATTTTTTCAGCTTCTCCTTTTACAAGTATTTTACATCATTTCATTCTAATGATAGGGTTTTGCTTTAACTACTGGATACATCAATTTCACCACAGTTTTTCTTCTTTTTATTTTAACAACTTGAGGACTCATATCACAACTTGAATGTCTCTTTGTTCTCTCAGCCGGATTTAAAGGAAATTGCCTTATGTACTACAGCAGTTTTGAATGTATTAAAAGTTTTAAAAATTGTTAATTATATGAAATATTCTAACAGTTTAAGTTTAAACGATGCAATTAGCCAGTTACAACTCGAACTACTGGGCCTTATTTAAAATAATGAGGTCTGACAGTTATGGAACCTGAATTATTCATTGATAACTAGCTTTTCCTCTTTTGCAAACCATGGCTAACATTAATAACAGAGGTGTGAGAACAAAAGAGTTTGACATTGGAAATACAAATATAAAAGTTCTGAATTATTCCTAAATTAAGATTACTATACTAGTAATATTTTCCAAAGAAAAATCATTAGGAATAATATTTTTTCATGCATTTCAACATTTGTTTCTGCAGGGAGTCACTGTTTAAAGTAACAGTACTTGATGATTCATCATCCAAGAGAAAATCTTTAAAATGCTTTTAAATACTGTTAATTTCTGTAACAGTATTCTTTTAAAGATGCTATTTAAAAAAAAAAAAAAAAAAGCAGCACTTCTGTTGTGATTCCCGCACTTACCACACTCGTAAAAATACATACGAATGTCACAGAGCCCTTCCTCTGCCTAAAGGTGTTCTATTTCCTACTGCTCTTCATCTTTCATTGGCCCATGCTGCTTTCTCCAGGATTGCTCTATCAGGCTTAAAAAAGTTGCTTTATGTAGCACAATGAACACAAATTTTATTCTTTTAACATGAACACTGAGATTTGCATTGAGTGCCTAATATTTTTTAAAAAAACATGAATTCTCATGAGCTAATTGCTTGCTGTAAGCCTAGATCTTTTTCACTGCAATTCCTAATATCAAAACAGAATCTCTACATAAACCAATTTAACAACAGTGAACATATCTGTCTCCTAATTACTCAAATGTTCATATGCATCTGGACGTCTTTTATGACTGAAAACAAGAGTTTATGCTCTCGTAATTGAAGCAGAAACTGTAATACGTCCTCATTCTCCCTCAAAGCAAAGCAAACCAGAGCAAAAAAAAAAAAAATTCTGGAAGTAGGACATGCTGAAAGAGTGACTCATCTGCAAGTAGGAGTAACTGATCTTTGTCTACGACTCTTCGTTACCATAACATTAAATTGCCTATGATATTAAAAATAGGGATCTTAAGCAGAAGCATAGAGTCAGTTTGGGATGACCTGTTGAGTTACTGCAATCACACGACACATCAGCATTACTGTTTGGAGATAATTATGCAACAGACTTTCAGAGTGACATGTATACTTGGCATTTTGTAGAAGACCTAAAGGGGCTGAACCTCCAAATGATGCAGTGGTTTTTGTACACCTAACTTTAGAGCTTCTGAGGATTGCAGTCTAAATGTGCATTTTAATAAAGTATGCTTCTATTATATTGTATTGCTGTACAGTTCCCCAGTGCAGGGAGATCAGAGAGGCGAAGGTCAAAATAAATACTATATAGATATTGAAGTCTGTTCTGTGAGACTTTGAACAGGAGGATTTGAAAGATGACTATTTTTATTAGTGCAGATGCATACAATATAACCTGATTTTTTTTTGTGCAAATGTCAATTGCAGTATACATATTGTTCACTGAAGATTATGTCATTGCTCAAGAGGGAGGAGAGTCCCCAAATGAATGATTAATAATCAATGTGTCTGGGTTATTTTATTCCTCAGAACGAAAGAATGAATTAATGGTGTCCCTCTCAAAAAATGGGGAAAAAAGGTCCCAGAAATAGGTCACACCAACTACTTCTGTAAACAGAGAGGGCCCCTCTGTAAGTGGATTTCCTTAGTTTGGGCACGGAGCCTCAGCCTCCCCTATTATCATTGCTTCACTTTCCTACATTCTGATGCAATTAGGGAGAAAAAGTAATATGGATCAGAGTCCTATTAATTTTTCATGCAATCATGAAAAACTGAGAGGAAGGGTGGAGAAATACCCAGAGAGAAGGGTTTTGAAGGAGGCCCAAGATAATGCCTAGGCATGTGGTCTCTCTACAGGTGACCCAAAGTCTTCCATCAAGTCTGGGCCAGCAGCAGACTTATGTTCCAGGACAAAGGCAAATCAGACTGTGACCCCAGAGGAGTAAGAGGAACAGTGAGCAGCCTCTGAAGAAATCTGTATTCTCTGACATTCAGTGATAAGCTCTCTCCAAGTAGGTGCAAGATGCATTAAATATCTGCATGTGTCATTACGTATTTATCTGTGCTATCCTGAGGCATTGTTCTTTTTGGAAAAATAACATTACTTTGCATTGATAAACATTAGGTAGAATCAGTAGAAATACTTGTCAGGTCCATATGGTAGTTTGTTTGGGGTATTTTTACCCCAGAGGGAGAAAGAATGGGTTTGTAATTAATCGATCTATGTTAGTAACAGAGTGGGGAATGACTTTAGATTACTCCCATGTTATGTTCTCGGTATCAGTTAGATCTGCCAGTAGGCAAGCTTGTGGACTCTTCTTTTTGTCAAATTCCCTGTGTTTTTTCTTAAGAAACCTGCTAATTTTAAGAACTATTCCTTTCTTCTTTTCTTTCTTTCTTTTTCTTTCTTTCTTTCTTTTTCTTTCTTTCTTTCTTTTTCTTTCTTTCTTTCTTTCTTTTTCTTTCTTTCTTTCTTTCTCTTTCTTTCTTTCTTTCTTTTTCTTTCTTTCTTTCTTTCTTTTTCTTTCTTTCTTTCTTTCTTTTTCTTTCTTTCTTTTTCTTTCTCTTTCTTTCTTTCTTTCTTTCTTTCTTTCTTTCTTTCTTCTTTCTTTCTTTTTCTTTCTCTTTCTTTCTTTCTTCTTTCTTTCTTTTTCTTTCTCTTTCTTTCTTTCTTTCCTTCTTTCCTTCTTTCTTTCCTTCCTTCCTTCTTTCTTTCCTTCTTTTCTTCTTTCCTTCTTTCCTTCTCTCTCTTTCTCTCTCTCTCCTTTCTTCTTTTCCTTTCCTTCCTTCCTTCCCTAACCTTTCTTTCATTTATTTTTTTTCCTTTCTTTCTATTTCTTCTTCTTTATCCCTTTACTGCTGTTGCTGCTCCCTAGATGCAATCACAAAAAAACCAAACCTGAGACACTGAAATGCAGGTATTCAAAAACACCGATTATTTTATGCTAATGAATGAACTGTCTAGTAATGCAGTATTTCACTTGTTGTGCCCTCCTGGTGGTAGCACAAGATAAATCCAACAGTGTGTTTAATTAACTAAAGAAAGCAGAAACAAATCTCCATGGGTTAATAATATTTATGGCCTAAAAATGGACAAACTGAAGAAAGGGAGTAAAGTATGTAGTACAATTTAGAGAAAAATGTAATTAAAATAAAATTCTCATGTATTCCAAAAAGTGCATCTATAAAGACACGTGCAACCAAGGCACATACCTGTGTGAGACAAAGCACTAAAATTAAGGTCATCACTGAGGAGCTGGAAAAAATATTTTTCTAATTATAAAAAAGAATGAAATCAAACTTCTCAGGAAGAAATGTTAGATCTTGTTGTTCACACAGGAATTATGTCTTTTTTAATCCGTAAAATGCATGGTATCAGATGGTGACTGAACCTTAATTCAAGTAGCTCAACAACATGAATAAGAAAATGCCAGGTCCATTTAACTGTGTCCTTTGTCAAATGCCAATAGAGATGGTGACTTTTTATAAATATCCAGTAGTTAAAAATATAAAACACTGTAAGTAGATAAGACTACTTGGGTTGCATTAACTTGAGGTCATTTCACCCCTTTATGATTCCTATTCTTTGGCTGGAGACACACATCTTTTCCTGTCCCTCAAAATAGCCTATGGGTCTGGAGATTTCTTAGAAAGAAGTTGGCACAGGCCTACATCACAGGAGATCCCAGAGAAAGCATCAGTTTCATATCACTGTGCTAGTTCCAAGGGGGCCTTGAAAATTTAGCTCTGAGGAATATAGAGATGCACTCTCAATAGCATAGCTGAGCTGTGGACTCTTTCATGGGTTTTCCACATGAAACGTTCATTATGGGGCCCTTCTGGGCCAAGAAGCCATGTACAGCTCTAAGCCTCAGCCGTGCACCATCCAGTGGAAAGGCTTCTGCAACAATAAATAGCTGAGGATGATGTTATTGAAACCTTCACTTGCACCTGTGAGACTTGTTCTTTCATCAAATTATTTCAGTTTAATTGAGAAATCTATATTCACACAGGGGGCATTAGCATGCTGGGATTAAAATTATGACTGTTTCCACAAGCCTGTCTGTATGATGGACTGAAGATTGGGTTTTCTTTCAGTTATGCAAGTATATATAGAAAGATGACAATACATCATGTTTTCAATTTGCCTTGACCACACATGCACACTCTGTGAAGTACTAAGCAGTTCTGGCTCTTTGTAGCTTGTCCCC
Organism: Empidonax traillii; assembly: GCF_003031625.1. NCBI lineage: Eukaryota > Metazoa > Chordata > Aves > Passeriformes > Tyrannidae > Empidonax > Empidonax traillii. Next base: position 420,479 of record NW_020955226.1, read on the forward strand.
TTCCTGATCTTGAATCTTTTGTGTCACCTTTACAGTGCTGGGTCTTGATATTACTGCAGTGTTGTCTGACTTAGGATTTACAATATTTATTGACAACAGGAAAACACAATCCCCTCATATCTATATAATTCTTCAGATCCTAATGCTGACCATGATCTCATTATCCATTGCTCAATGTCTAAACCTTGCTGTTTAAGTCAAATAGACATTTCAGTATGATATGCAAAAAGATTTGTTAACATTATGAAATCGATTCACTGCAATGAATTTAAAACAGAGGATATTTACTGACATGTGTCACTACATCACACACACATACTGTTGTTTGTAAGACCTGCGAGGTTTTACAAGGTCCATGGTAAGATAACCTCTTGAACAGAAAAGCAATAAATTGTGCTGATTTAGAAAAAAAACCCACAGTATTCATGAAAACACACAGAGAATTACAAGAAATATTTTAACAGTCATCAGCCTAGCTTGAATTTTTCTGACACACTTCATTAGTGTGCCCATTGCCTTATACTCTGATCACCACCCTCAGGTGGGAGAAACACAGTGTCATATGATGGCACATCTCTGCCGAGGGCTGGGAGCAGGGAGTTTCCCTTCACAGGCTGCATGCCTGGCCAAGTGGTGGGTAAGTAGGACCTGTCTGGAGGGGCAGAAATCTGCAGAGATGTCACTGTAAGGCAAATTATGTAGGCAGCTGCTTGGCAGCTCCCTCTGTCCCTGCTGCAATGGGCTCAGCAGGGCTGCGCCAGAACTTCACTGTCTCCACACCACCATCATCTATTTCTGTGCAGAGAACCCCACCATCTCCAGCTTGATAACCAAGTGCTTGGAGGATGCTTTCCTCACCTGCCTTTATTTTTGAAAGCCACTGCTGTGGCTTGCAGAACCCCAGTGAACTCCATGATCCATTTCTTTCTCTCCTTCCTTGCTGACCAAGAGGGACAGAGCTGCATGAAGAAGGGGGCAGATAAATGGGTGAAAAATGTATAGAAATGAGCAGACCACTCAATGAACACTGGTAGTCTAATAATCTCCATTTCCCTTGCCCCTAAAGATAAAATGGCCCAGGACCATCAGATTCTCTCTAGTTTTATAACACAAATCATGGTTTGTTTGATACTAAAAAATTAACTTCAGGTAAGTGTCATCATTTATCTACGTGCATGACATGGACAAGACACACTGATTTTGCTGAAATTACTCTATATGTATCTGGAAACCACAGACAAATGCACGTATATAGGAGCGATAAATGTAGAAGCTCCTCTACTTTAAATGTCTCTTTGAATTTTCCACTGCTCATGCAAAATTATTTATGTCAATATTTTAATTTCAGTCAGGAGGGATGGAATCAAAGAAAGAGTGACACTCAGGAAAATTGTTGTCAGCAAACTGATGACTACATACCATAATTAAGAAATAATATAAGGAAAGATGAAGCTTGATATAAATGCTCTTGTATTTTTTTGAGTTTAGTGCTAAAGAATCAAGGATGAGAAGACATATTAAGACATAAATATTACAATATTTTTCATTGTATACTATTGTAAGATGCATTATATACATAAATGATCATTTCTGTAATCATAAGAATATTAATGCAGCAGCTAATAAATAAAATAAGCACCAAAGGACAAGAATATGACCTTAAAATCCTTACTCAGCTGCCCTATTAACTTTCTGAACACCACTGAAAGTGTGTGTCAGCTGCTTAAATTAAAGGGAGAGTAATTAAAATTACACAAATAATAGGTGACTGGGGTCAGTCTCCATCACCCTATCTCCTATATTTCAAAGTATTTTACATTTTTTCCATCAATATGCAATCTTAATTTTCCTTACACATCTCTCAGATACTCTTGGTTTAAAAACAACTTACCATAAGAAGCAGAGCTTTTGACTGATGGCCTGTGCACAGGTTTTGGGGCCATACCCTTAAATCCCTTCCCATAGCATACCAGATGAGTCTATTTCTCAGTGTCTTTGAGTATGAATGTACTTTGTCATCTTTCTTTTCTAAAAAGCCCTTTTAATAGGAAAAAAAAGGAAAATAAAAAAAGAAAAAAAAAAGAGATCTATATTTCAGATCTATACCTGAGATCCCCTTTCCCTTGAAGATGGCTTGCATTCAGCAAATGAGCAAAAAAGTTACTCTCCTATACTCTGGAACATTAAAATTAATTGGTAGAATAGAGTGTGCCTCAAAAATACTCCAGACTTTTGTATTTTTATTGTAATAAAATTAATAATATTAATAATCATAATAATAAATGAAAAAAAGTGGGACTGGGAATTGAATGAGACAAGAGTCGGCAAATGGCAGCATAGGGTCCTGACCAGAAGTAGTTTTTTCCTCAGAAAACACTGAGAGTCCTCTCTCAATACCAGAGCATTTTACTGTCTTTGCTGGAAGTTATTGCACAGGTATAAATTATCTAATAATAACCATGCTGACAATTTGTAGGTATTCTAGCATTGTCCATAAAAAAGGATTTTGAGGGCATGGTCTAAGCACAGCATCTAATGCAGGTCTTTAGAAATTCTTAGAATGAAAGAAATGAGTGGAGCTATTTTGTGCTGTTAATACAATGTATTGATAAGGTAAAGAGGGAAAAGTGAACATAGGTATCTGCCTCCTTGGCAGGGGCATTCTGCAGCCTGCAGAGGCAGGAGGAGGAGAGGGAAAGCAGCTTGCAGCTTCAGGGAGCTGTCGTGCACAGATGGGTTTCACAGGTGCTCACACCAGTTCTGTGCCTTTGCATTGCAAAGCCAGAACTCTCCAAAGCGCTGTGTGCGAGTCCAATCCCCTGCACTAACTGCATGGGTTCACAGAAAACTTAGATAGGGAAGGAACAAACACTGGGATATGAAGGTATTTATTATTAGTTTTAGTGTAAATAAGTATTCAAAGCCTTCGCAGCATCATACAGTGGTTTGTTAGAGCTGACAATGCACATTTGCCTAGTTTTAGTGATCTCAGTCCTACTAAACTTGCTTCATAGCACCCTCTGCATGATGAAGCCCCTTAATATAATAAAATTCATTCTTCATTAAATAATAATTATTATTTTTCCAAGTGATTTAGCAGAATCAAAAGTATTCAGTTTTCTTCCTCTGTAGTCCCACCTGTGCAGGCTCTAGGTCAACATATTTTCTGTTGAGGGGGTGCTATGCTCTGGCTTAGGTATGTATGTGCTCATTAAGGCTCTGATTTCAGTGGAAACTCTAGAGACTTACACTGAAGTCCTGCTGTTACGGCTATTAATGTTGAGCTCTGGAGAGCCATACAGGACATTTGCTGTATTAGACCTGAGGGTAAGCCCAACTCTCTTATCTGGAAGAGTTGTTTTGATCAATGGATGAATATGAATGATTCATAAAATGAGACCTGAATGAGTAGAAAAGGAATTCTTACATAATGCTGGCATAGGAGTCAGAGATATATGGGTGAACAGAAGTAGAAGTTGGCAGAATGGGCTTTAGCAGTCTGATATCTGCTCTCACAGACTACAGCTCTCGACTTGTCTTTCTTACTTGAGCTGTATCAGGCATCCAAACTGGAAGTTTTGTCTCAGAAGTTACATAGCAATAAATCAGGGCATACTAAAAAATAACCAAAATAAGACACCCACAAAACCAAACCAAATTTTAAAAAGGCAGGCTGCCACAATGTATGACTACTTTATATTTCATAGCTACCAAGCGGTCAAAATATCTTTAGCTCTGGTAAAATGCAAGGGTGCGTGATGCATGTATTTAACATACCAGTATTATTTACTATGGCCCCAAGGCCTTGGACTATGGCAAAATCTACTGACACTCAAGATCTCCAACAGAGATGGCACAAAATAAGATTAGATTAAACCAAACCATACAGACTGAACCATTCTACATCTCTCTCCCCTCCTTTCTGGCTCTGAAATTCTCCTTTACTAGTAGCTCCATGGAAATTTTTTTCTATTATATTGAATTCAGAAAGGATTCAGATATGTACTTAGCCAACTATTAGAGAAAACTGAGAAATGTACAATTCTGCCATATGACAGAGCCAGAGCAAAGTAGACCTCCCTCCAAACCATGTCTTCTCTTCAGGGAAGAAATTAGTGGCTATAATACACTCCCTCCCCATACCTCATACCTTGCTAGATGAGAACATTTCAGATGAGAACATTTCAGTATAGACTTGCTGCTGTGGAGGGTGGCTGCTTGTGAGTGGGGTCTTGGGTGTGCATGCCTGGAGGTCACATAGAGCCATCAGCATCCAGTTACCTTCTGCATAAACATTCTGCAAGCCAGCAGCTGAATGGTAGGGCACTGACTGAGAGATCATCTTTGGTTAGTTCTGTGCTCTACAGTTGAATTTTGGAGGCTTTCTTGAGTGTATAATTTCTTTCTTCAGGTATTTAAGGAGATGTAGTCAATTTATTCTTCAAATATTTTGTATGGATGCTAAGTGAGCTAATAAAAAAGAAGATCAATCTGTCTCTCTCCTGACTTGTCCTGTTTTCCTTATATTTTTGTCATTTCTCAGTAAAACTAAAGACAGATGGGAAATGTAGTTTCTTACAAAGTCATTGCTAGTTAGAATGTCACTGAACTTGAAAAGACTTTATTGCAGTCCTCTTAGAAATTGTCTCTCTTCAATGTTTTCCTACCCACCACCTTTTTGTGATGACTGAATTTAGGAGGAAATTCTCATTTTAAGCAGTCTATTTTTACAGCAACTTATCAAACAGTGGCCTTTAGCTGTTGTTCTGTGACAGCCACTCTATTAAAATCCTGATGTAAACAAGTGGAGAAGGTGAACTAGAAGTGCAGATATTTGCACAGCATTACTGTCAGGTAAAATTTTAAAGATAGGTTTTATGAACCCATTATTTGCAGTCAAGGCTTTTGACTACAGCTTCTGAAATCATTTTAGTAGACAAAGTGTTTTGTCAAAACATACTGCTGGGAGTCAGTATGTAGCTTCTTTTGTTGTAATTTAATTTGGTTCTGTTGTTTGCATGAAAGTGGGATATCTAGCTGGGCAGCAATAGTGGTGCTGTGTACGATCACAATATGGTGAATTTCTAGTGTAATTACCGTTAAATGCCTTTTGTTTTCATTAGTGCTTAATGCATGCATAATTGCAGCGTACATACAGACCTATCAAGGAATATGCTTGAAGGCTTTTAAATACAAACATCAAAATCCAAAGATTTTATAGTTCTCTTCTTTGGAGTGGTATATGCACAAGAAGGTGCACCCATTTTAAAAATACAGGGCCTGTAAAGCTTTGCTTGACACAGCCTTTGAAAGAGATTTGCACTTTAAAGAGGCAGAGCTGTTGTTGGCCTTTCAGCTCTGAGCCTTGTGCCCAAGATGATGCTGAACAGGACTTCCCTGTGACAGGTTGGCTTGCTGTGGTCCTCCAAGCAGCTGTGTGAAGGCAGCATTAGAACAGGGCATGTGTTAGCCAACCTTCCACTATTCCAGAACACCACCCTGTGTGTGCTGAGATTCTCTGCACATGAGGCACCTTTTGAAGAACACAGCCTAGCTGCTCACCAGATATTCACTCACACAATTAAAAGACTTTCTGGTAGCTCCCCTACTTCAGGAGCAACATCAGGCACAGACCTGTTGCATGGGGTTTTACTTAGATACCGAGCAGTGCCATGGAGTTTGTGTGGTCCGGCATAATTTCATATGAGCATTTCCTATCAGCATTTTGGCCAAGTCACACCTTACTGCATTTTTAATCTGTATATTGAATAGAACCAACACTTCTCAAATGTACTTTGACAAAGTTGGGAACAGCTGGAAATGTAACAGTTCCAAATGTAATTTCCAAACATTCTTAGCTACTACTGTCAGTGGGAGCCCCCGGTGGTGTAGAGGAAAACACACTGCACTGTCACTGCAGAGACCCGGGTTCGATTCCCGGTCGGGGCCCCTCCCCGGGCAGATGGAGCTCGTTAGCCCTGTAAGGCAATCCATCTACGTCCTGAGGACCTCGCTGCCACCGTCCAAGCGTGCTTGGCCCCGGCAGATGAACCTCAGGATTAAAGGGTGGGCTCAGTTCCGCGCACACTGTGTCTCACCTAAAAAATCCAATGCGCAGGCTGGAAGGTGGAAAGACCTTCCCCGGTTCTTCGTTCGCGAAGAGACTGGCCA